>NC_056736.1:478336608-478689108 GCF_019279795.1 Protopterus annectens | reverse complement strand
TCTGACATACCTCTCCATTGGCACGCTGTCCACACACTAGCCACATGTCTGCCTGTTATGCTTTGTGTGTTCACCAGATAGTTGGTGTCCTTGGTAAATCAATTGTGGACTCTGGGGAATGCAGTCAGCAAATACTCACATCTATGGACATTACCGATGTCATATTCCTCACAAAGGATGTTATAACAAACCCAGTGGCATCTGCAACTGTCTCAATGTATGACAGCGGTATGTCCAATCCACCCCTGTGTTTATACCTCTATTCCCACCTAGTTAGTAAGTGGGAAATGTTATTAAAGGCTTTGGCGAGAGCAATTTAGGCTGTATGTTTTACCTTGCCTTCACCCACAGCTCAAGTGACTGACACCAAGAAGTTGACCAGGTGGAATGATCAGGTATTACCTACCCTTCACAAAGGTAAACTGTGTCGGATCCTGAGTATGCAGATTCCCATATCCTGTTTATTAGTTGCATGATGATGCATTCCATAGCTTCGCATAACAGACTTGTCAGGCAGTTGAGGCAGTATTTCCCAGGGTCAGTAGTTAACACCTCATTTGTGGAGAGGGATGACTGTAGCAGTGTACAATTCAGTAGGGACAAAGCCTGTGGTAAGGCTGTGCTTGAACAGGGCACACAATTAAGGTGCCAGGTCACTCTGTAGTTCAAGTAGAACACAGCCATGGATATTCTCAGGTCCCATAAAATCTGTATTCTTGGCCTTGGTCAGTGATGTTTTAACCTGTGCTGCAGTAATACTGGGTACCTGATGGTGTACTGGTATTGTGATTGGTCCTTTGGGGGGGAGTGAGGGATAATGTTTGCACTCAAGATGCCAGCCAGTATATTGGTGGTATTTGTTGGCTCAGTCTGGGAGTTTCCATTGTCTAGTAGCTCAGAACAAATCTTGCTATTGCCATTGAGATTCTTAACATAACTATATGAGATTTTGTGGCTGTTTTCACTATGTGCTCCAATTCTGTTCTCACAGCTAACTTTGTAGTATTTGATGAGGGATCTTGACCTTTAATTGAGGCTGATAAGGGTTGATTTCCAGTCTTGGGACTTCATGTTATTCCATATCGGTTCCCTCCTTCTGTTGTACAGTGTCTGCACGGCAGGGGACCACCAGATCAACTTCCTTTTATTGGATGTGAGGGTCCTGGTTATAGTGGGTGTGGCTTTACCCATGCATTTGTGTACATGTTCATAGTGCATTGTTGCTTAATTCAGCTGCCATGCACCTAGTCTCCATTTGCATGGCTACCGTGAGGTTAGCCACCTCTGTTGTTATGAGGCCATATTCAGCATTGTAGTGGCTTTTCATGGTGGTTACTTGTGCAGGGGGGGGGGGCATGAGAGAGCCATGGATTTCCAAAGGTGATTAATTTGTGTTCAGATATAACAAGGGGGAGTTGTCTATTGGTGTCAAGCAACAATCACCCATGTTAAGAAGGACCAGGTCGATGTGATGGGCATGTGCATTGGTACATGAGTAGCTTTCCCAGTTAATAGTGGGTTAGTTGAAGTCAACCAGTATATGAGTGTTAGGTTGGACAATATTATCCTTCAGGGTGTTTCGGGACATGGGTTGTGAGTGTTGGGACATGTTTGGGGACCTATAGCAGGCTTCGACCTGAACCACTGTCCAACCCAATGGTAGCTATGCCTGCGGGATCTGTAATGCCTAAGTTGGTCAACACTCTGGAGGTATGTGCCTCTTTAATGAATATGGAAACACCACCATCTTTGGAGCTTCAGTCACAGTTCTGCAGCCAAGAGATGTGGAATGGGTTATAGGCTGGTAGTGCAGGGGTGCTTCCTGCTGCCTTTAACCAAGTCTCTATTACAGCAGATATGTCATAGTTCCCCATTTTAAAGAATACATCCAGTGAGTGCATATTCAGATTTAGACATCTAGTGTGCAGCAGCATGACCCTTAGATTGCATGTGTTTGTAGCTGTCATATATTTTTATACATTTATGTATATACATATATATATATATATATATATATATATATATATATATATATATATATATATATATATATATATATATATATATATATATATATATATATATATATATATACATATATATATATATAATGTGTGTGTGTGTATTCACCTTTATATATATATATATATATATATATATGCATATATGTGGATATACATGTGGATGTATATCTCTTTATATGTATATATATATATATATATATATATATATATATATATATATATATAGATATATATATATATACATATATATATATATATATATATATATATATATATATTATGTATAGATTTGTCCACATATATGCATCTATATACATATATACATGTTGGCAAGGAGCTCCTCCATTGCTGTAAGTGGGGCCTGTCTGGCTGGCTCATCACCAGTTGCTGAAGAGACCCTCACCACCGCAGCAGTCCGTTGCTGTGCACATCAAATCAGGTCAGTTGCTCTGTGCCTGACGTGTTTTTACATGCAGACATGGTTCCCCAAGGGGTTCACTCTCTGTGTGAGGTCTTCCCAGAGGGCTGTCCTCCTACTGATGTCGATAACCCCGACTGAAGAGGATGTAGTAGTTATGGCTCAGTTATGGCTGCTGTCTCCTGGACATCATAGGCTGGAGCCTCTGCATCACACCTGGAAGACATAAACAGGGAAAAACACATCACAGGACATCAGACATTGTCCATAGTTCTTTACAGAGACAGCATACTAGTAATGAGTATCAGTAGCCACAACATTATATCAAATAATACTCCAGTACCTAGCAGAATTGTATGGACATGCATAGCATTATGTGTAAGTAGGCAGTTTGCACCTGATTAATGGTGAGGGTAGGGGTGCATATGGTGTGCATATCCTTCTATACTGATGCTGAGCCAGGGGGGTGATGTTTGTCCTAAACATGTACGAAGCTGGTCGTCTGTAACTATGGTGTGTGTGTATCTGCTGCGGCTGACCTCTATTACACAGTGGGTTGTATAGTTGCCTGTGAGACCATAGACATATGTGGGGATGGCCTTCTGATTGCCCTCAGTGGATGTGTCCTATTTGTACTCATATTCAGCATTACATTAATGCACCTGTGACCTACTATGCTCAATCAGGCACAGGTTGACATGCTGCCCAGATGGTGACTGCTCCTACACATGTGGGGGTGGAATGAAGCAGTACAGGGGAGTATGCAGAGAAAGGTGTGGCAAAGTGAAGTGGGATTGACAGACAGATGTAGAGAGTAGACATAAGTATAAAGAGATGGGGTGCATGGTAAAGAGAGTGTTTGACATGGCTATGGATGTGGAGTCTGACATACAGATGTGGAGTCTGGGGTTGTATGTAATGTTGGAAAGCACTAGTACCTATATATATATATATATATATATATATATATATATATATATATATATATGTATATATATATATATATATATATATATATATATATATATATATATATATATATATATATATATATATATATATATATATATATATATATATATATATATATATATATGTGTGTGTATATATATATATATATATATATATATATATATATATATATATGTGTGTGTGTATATATATATATATATATATATATATATATATATATATATATATATATATATATATATATGTGTGTATATATATATATATATATATATATATATATATATATATATATATATATATATATGCCTATTTATATATCAGTATATTTCTTGTTTGATATCTACACATTATATTATTTTATGATATATGTACATATATGTGTAATTTCGTATGTACAGCTACATATATCTGATGTATACACTTTTCATATGCATCTATATATTTAAAAAAACATTCACTAGCAAAGCTCTGATGAAGTAGTGGTACATTTCTGTGACTATGGTGTACAGGGGCCTGAGTTCAAGACTAGTCAGGACTTATTATTTTGTTGCTGGGCAGAACAAGGGCTGTTGGATGCAGAGGTATTAAGGCACCTTTAGGCAGTTGTAAGCAAGTTTTCGTGGGTTTGTGCAGTAGTAAGCAATGCAAACTTCTGTTTAAATATGCTTACAGACAGCCTAAAAAGTGCTTAATCTGTGTAGGCATTGCTTAGTGCTGTGCAAACAGGCTTAATCCCTCTTAATACTGCTTAAAAGTGCTTACACCTGCTTACTCCCTACGCTAATTTCTTTTAAAGAAAAGAAAAAAGGGGTAATAGGAAAGTGGTGAAAAAGGGGGCACAAAGAGGGAAAGGCAATAGGGAAACTAGCTAGGGATGTGCAGGATGGGTGTAGGGAGGTTCATAGCTGTCCATTTCTTCTACAGCAACAGCTGTGCATATATACTGAATTTGGAGGTAGATTTGGACACTCAAACCCTTGAGAGAGGGGTGAGGACAACAATAATGTGTTGTGAAGCCAGTTAGACCAGCTTACATGTGTCCAGTGGACACGTGTGAGAAATGGACAGCTATGTATGGGGATTTTTTGGGGGGAACAGATTGCCCTTTTTTTTAAGGTGAGAGTGGGATGTTAGGGAAGGATAGTAGGTATATTTGGGTGGTAGGCTGGGTAGGAAGACAGACAAGACAGACAAAACAGCATACAAGGATGGTATATAACACATGTGGGAGGTAAACACCTTGGAAGGGGAAGGGTGTTTGGAAATCGGAAGCCCATGAACCCCCAAATGGAAACAGTGGGACTAAGGTCCCCACCCATGGCAGTCACCAGTGCATCTTTATGGCCTGAAGGTGGCTGCACTGGGGGTTGTGCAGGAGGGCCAGGCTGACCCTCTAATTGGTCTGCAAGCTGGTGTAGCAGATCTCCAAACACCTTTCGGAGCTCGCTACGCACCAAACCCCAGACAGGATCCTGTCCGCACCCACTCCTGGGGGGGGACAAGCCCCATCTCCTGAGGTGGTTCCATCTGAAGGTCATGGAGGACCAGTGGACGGGGAGGTCCCGGAGAGGGTCCCAGACATGTTGGGGCCCTGTCCCACAGCCAGATGAGGTGGGAGAGGTGTGTCCGCTGTGACTGGTCTTCCCAAACGTGCTATGGTGTTACAGTTTTAGAACATATGTGCATTAGTAATAGTCAACACAATCCAGGATTAGTTATAACAGCATGCATAGATATTCCCATTAGCCCAAAACAACAGATTTGGAACAGTTGCATAGTAAACAGAACACATGCATATATGGAATCACAGTGGCCATTACAACAGCATGCAGGTTACATTGATAGCAACAGGCCACCAATGACAGTATTTCAACATGGAACATTAACAGAACCACATTTCAATATTTGTTGAACAATAGGACATATGTCCCAGCAGTAGGATTGGTGTAAACATACCCATTGACTTGTGTGTTTAGATTATTGTTGCAGATATGGTGGGGGATGGAGAAAGATGTCAATTAACAACTTGTATATCCTTGCAGTACTCACAACTTTAATGATCATTGCTCTAATCATTACTCTACATGTATTATTACAATACCCTATGGCCTTGGTTTGGGCAGTGGTATGTTTATACACAAGTGTATACTTTAACTGTCTTATAGCTAAATTCTACTTCTCTTACCTGGTAGACCTGTGGAGGGAATGTTTGTTAACACTACCTGACTGTTTCTACACATATTCCAAGATTCCTAGTTAAAAGTATGCACATACCTCTCAGTCTCTTAATGCACAACATGTGGACAAAGCTTGACAACATGTGGGTACAAATAGGAAAATATTTTGAATATTGCTCTTACAAACTTTTAGACAGTTGCTAGAGTAACAAGATTTCTTTTAATATACATTTTCTGAAGGATTTGAAGTCTGACACTCAAATGTATGTCATTATTTGGTGACTACAATCCTGAGATCATACCAGTGATTTGTCAGGAAAAAAGAGGAACAGACCAAAAATATGAGCCAAATATCTGGACATTCTGGGAAAATCTGTACAGTTGAGAGGTATGATTATGCATACAACTTACTATCACTCCCAGGATTTGAACCATGGCTGTCTGCTAAAAATACAACAATTTCTGCTTCATCACAGTGAGCTATTTGGAAACCACTGTCTGTTTCTTCAATGTTTTCTGTCTAAGTCTCTCTTGGTTGTACAGTCTGACCTTGTAATTACAACAGTCTTATACAGACATTCCTAGACATATTTTTATGTAGCACAGTGTGAGAAACAGTGGTTGACACAACAATACTATTCTGATATCAGATCTTGGTGAATGCTAGATGTCAGGCCATACTACACCAGAGTAAACACAACCAGTCCAGTATTTAAACCTTTATTGCCAGGCAGTTGCAGTTTTCTTATCAGAAGGACCTGTGGGGGAAATGTTTGTTAATACTACCTGACTGTTTCTACACATATTCCCAGATTCCTAGTTAAAATTATGCACACACCTCTCAATCTCTTAATGCACAAACTCTGTACAAAGCTTGACAACATGGGGGTACAAATATGGACATATTTTGAATATTGCTCTTATAAACTTAGAGAGTTGCTAGAGTAACAGGACTTGTTTTAATAGACATTTTCTGAAGGATTACAAGTCTGAAACTGAAATGTATGTCATTATTTAGTGACTACAATTCTGAGATCACCCTAGTGATTTGCCAGGGAGAAAGAGGAAGAGACCAAAAATATGAGCCAATTATCTGGACATTCTACGAAAATCTGAACAGTTGAAAGGTATGATTATGCATACAGCTTACTACCACTCCCAGGATTTGAACGATGGCTGTGTGTGCTAAAAATACAACAATCTGTGTTTCATCAGAGTGAGCTATTTAGAAACTGCTGTCTGTTCCTTCAGTGTTTTCTGTCTAAGTCTCTCTTGGTTGTACAATCTGATCTTGTACTTACAACAGTCTTATACAGATATTCCTAGACATATGTTTTATGTAGCACAGTGTGCGCAACAGTGGTTAACACAACATTACTATTCAGAGAATGCAACACTAATCACCATACAATACTAGAGTAAACACAACCAGTCAAGGATTTAGAACGTTATTGCCAGGCAGTTACAGTTTTATTTAAATATCACCTATATGGGACAATTATTGTCATATAGTCTGGTTTATTCAGTACAACCCATACACAGTTTTTATACTGTCAGGTGACTTTCTACTCTTTTATACTTATTTGCTATGACTACTGCAAGCAGAATTGTTACTCACCAGCCTCGTGATGCAGCCTTGCAACCTACTAGGATGGGCTTCCTGATTCACAGCCCACTCAGCTGCAGCTGTAAAGGGAATAGAGAAATATTTAGGTATACCTATCCATCACATACACAGGCTGAACTTTGGTAAACAGTCATTGATATGAATACTTACACACTGCTGGGACATCACCCCTCTGTCTTGCTTCTTGGACCCACTTGTCCAAAAGCTCCCTCTTCCTCTGCTTCAAGTCTGCATAGTGGTGCCGAACCTGCTCACCAGTGCAAGGGATAACAGTGGCGCTGGTGAGATCATGGGCGAGATGGTCCCAGGCTTCCGCTTTATATTGGGAGCCCTGGTACTGGCCCTGCAGCAGTCTCTCATCATGTTTTTTTACCAGGAGTCCTACCATGACATTGGACTCCTGTATGTTGCAGTGCTGCACCTGGAAGTGCATGCCCTCACCAACACCTGCCATACTGCCTACAGTGGGAATCTGAAACTATTTATGAGCTGTATTCCCACCTGCAGGGTTTAAATATGGCCAATTTCCCACCCTTTGCTGTGATTGGACAGTTTTAAATATGCTGAGCTAAGCTAAGCTACGGGCAAACCTGCTTAGCTAAGGTTGACAGTGCTTAAAGGGGCAGATTCAGCATTGCTTAGAAAATGGGCAAATCCACTTAGGTGGGCTACTCATTGCTTAGCAGTAATATTTACACAATGCTTACACCTGGCAAGAAGAGCTGTGCATTGCTTAGCACTGCTTATTTTTTATTGTATAGACTATCTGCTCTATGGGATTGATCCATCATTCATTTCATATTATACATTTGTTTACTGTCTCTGACATCCCCCAATGTGCTTTTATTACATTTATTCATATGTGACTATACTGTATGAGGTACTTGTGTTTATATGGAGGTTTCACAACTTTATTAAACTGACTCCTCGCATCTGGACCTACTACACTACTCCGGTTAACAAATATATGTTATTTAGTAGCTAATTATAAAAAAAAAAAATGTTTATGTACTGCTTTCACATGTAGAATGCAAATTGGTTACAGTGGGGATTGAACTGGAAATGGCTGCTTGCGAAGCATACACTCTAACTACTATACTATTGCAGTACTGCTTATGTTGCATGTCTCTTGCTATTTAATTTCTTGTGCTGTTTAAGCTGGACTAAGCATAGCTAAGCAACAGACACACCCACACAGCTACGCTTAAACTTTATTGCATGTATAAAAAAAATTAATTTGTTGTGTTTTATTATTTGTACCCTTTAGAATATCCCTGCTAATGCTGAACCTGTTATTCTATCAACTTTCTGCTTTGTGAGACGATTGTCCCTTATGACTTTGTCCACATTCCTTACTCTTACAGATTGGGAGGTGTGCGCTATGTGCTTATGCTACCTCTGTTATTCTTTCAACATTTGCCTTGGTAGGGTCAATTGTCCCTTATGGCTTTGACCAGATATCTTACCCTGATGGGTTGGGGGTGTTATGAGCGTTCTCAATCATTTTAAATTGCTGAACGGCAATACTGGTGTATAGGGGGGTGTGCATTATGAGAGCACTGCTCTCATACACACTCCCTGCACTCGTACACAGAACTATGTCCTTTTAACAGCATGGCAGTGCACCTTCATGAATATGCATGGCACACTGCTGTGCTGTATGGGAACAGTCCCTTCCATGCAGGAATAAGCTATTCCTGCACGGAAGTTTGCTAAATCCCGGGGAATTTTAATACTTTTAGCCAGAAGTTAGGTATTGCATCTAAGCCTGGGGTTTTTTTCAGTCAGGAGCTTTTCTTAATTTCAGTTTCTCTGGTTGTTACTTCATCCCATTTCATATCCTGTACATTTGGACTTCTTAATTTTTTTTACCTCTTCTATCCATTCAGCATCTTTGTTATGTTAAACAGGGTCTTCATAGATATTTTTCCAAAATGTGTGTATTTCTTCATTTTTTGGTGGTATTTCTATTCCTTTAGCTTTGTTTTCCAATTCTCTATACAACTTTTTGGATCATCAATGAAGTGCTTATTTTGTTTTTTTCCTATATATTTAGCTGTATATCTTCCAAGTTTGTCTGTGCTATGTTTAGTTCATTATTTTCAATAGCGCCCAATAGATCCTGATATGTTCTAGTACTGCACATTGATTTTATGACGTCTGTCTTTCTAAGTATTTTTGTTGATTTGTTCCCTCTTCTATACTCTTCTACCAGTGACACTTTTTGTCTTAACTGCTTAATAGTTTTCTCTATGTGATACTTCTGTGATGGAATTTGATTTCTTTCTTTCTTTTCCTTAATTGCCTTTTTTGTGGTAAGACTTTATCTATTATTAATTTTGCTGCATAGTAATATATCCAATTTAATTATGTTATATTACAGAAGTTTCTGTTAATAGTCTTGATTACTGTGTTCATTTGTTTTATTAGACTTTTAACATTTTTGGGTCTTATTGACTTGCTGTACTCTATTTCTTTCATCGATCTTAATAACTTTATCCATCTCTATTAAATCAAGCAACTCTTCACTTAGATCTGTTTCTTCTAAACTGAGGGAACATTCTTTGTTCTCTGTTTCCTATGAGCATTCCACAGAAAATTCCAGAACATCTTCCTGTGACATATTCTCTTCAGCTGCATCCATTGCTCTTTCATAGATTCATAGATTCACAGGTAGGTACTAGTCTATCGGCCCTAGGGTCTATACAAGCCTAGCAAAAAAGGTACCCTGCCTTTCTCCACCCAAGAAAATTATTTTCCTGTGGCCCTGTTGAGCAGAGCCACAGAGGTGATCCCCGGGGTGAATTTCTTATTTCCCATCCAATCATCAAGATTTGTCTTGAAGAGTGTTAATGAGGAGCTGTGTTTGATATAGATAGGTAGTTTGCTCCAGAGTATGGGAAGTCTCTGGGACAGGAATCTACCCCTCCAGCATGTTCTGTTTATTGTGGTGACAAGGTTTAGGTCCCTAGAGCATGTAGCTTGGAGGGATTGGATTTCTTTAAGTGGAGCATGTCCAACAGCTCTGGGTTTTACATAGCTTTGTATGTTAGGCAGAGATCGCCTCTGAGTAGGCGATGTGTGACAGAGTAAAGCTGAAGTTTTTTGAGACGGTCTGCGTAGGGCATCTGTTTGAGTCCAGTAATCCACTTTGTGAGGTATTTCTGTGGCCTTTCCAGTTTTTATAAATGTCTTGTGAGGTACATACCAAAAGGGTCGTTATACTCTATAATGGGTCTAATGAGTGATGAGTAGAGGGGAAACAATTACCTCTTTTTTCCTGGATGAGAAACCTTTTGTGATGAGGTGTGCCACATAGAAAGATTTCCTGACTACTGTGATGATGTGATTATCAAAGGAGAGACTACTGTCCACCTGTGTCCCAAGGTCTCTTATCACACTTTTGACCAGAAGTAGAAAGGCTGGAAGGAAGACAAGCAAAACACCAAAATGCTGATAACACTCCAAATACGTTTTCGTTCACAAGAACTTCAGCTATGTAATTTATTATTCTGATGAAGTTTTTGTGAACGAAAATGTGTTTGGAGTGTTATCAGCATTTTGTTGTTTTGCTTGTCTTTATTTTGTGACATTAAACCTTGGAAGAATTTGTGGATCTGAGTGCTTCCTTCCAGCCTTTCTACTTCTGTTGTTGGGGGCTACTGTGGTTGGACTCCCCGTTTTTACTACTTTGGTTATCACACTTTTGGTGTTAAGTAGACTACCACCTGTGTGGTAGCTCATGGGTACAGAGTTTTTACCAAAGGGAATGGCAATGAACCTTTTGGCATTGAGCTTGAGGCCATGGCTTTGACACCAGCCATCTGTCTCAGTGAGGCCCTTTTGTAGGATGTCCACATCATTAGGAGTTTCAATTATGGCTCCTAGTTTGCAGTCATCTGTGAACTTCATTAGCCATACACCTTCTGTGTTAGACTGTACTTCAGAAAAATAGATACCAAACAGGAGAGGACCCAGGACTGAACCCTGTGGTACTCCACTTGTCACTGGTCTGAAGTCGAATTTGGAGTCTGCTATTTTCACAGTATGGGTTCTATCAGTGAGCCAGTTGGCAACCCATTTTGTGACATAGGGATTTATACCTAGTTTAGTGAGTTTATCTATAATTCCACAGTGGGGGATGGTGTCAAAAGCCTTGGCAAGATCTAGATAGGCTGTGTGAGCCACCTTACCCTCGTCTACGGTTTTGGTGACTGCTTCAAAGAAGTCTATCAGGCTTAGGAGACATGACCTGCCTTTTACAAACCCAAACTAAGTGGGGTCCAGAGTTTGGAGATTATCAATGTCTTTGTTTATAAGTTCCATGATGATATGTTCCATGGCAATGCAGACAAGTCTCGTTAGGTTAATGGGGCAGTAGTTTCCGGGGTCTGTGGTGTCTCCCCCTTCGTGAAGTGGGATAACTGTCACTGTGCACCATTCAGTGGGCATAAAGCCTGAGGTGAGGCTATGATTGAACATGGTGCTTAGGTGGGGTGCCAGTTCATTGTGTAGTTCATGGAGAACGCAGCCTGGGATGTTGCCAGGTCCCATGGATGCTGTGTTCTTGGCTTTGGAAAGTGTGCTTTTTACCTGTGCAGCCATGATTACAGGAACTTTGCATTCTTCCGGTATAGAGATGGGCCCTTTAGGGGGTGAGAGAGAGGTAAAGTTAGCACTGAACCTATCTTCCAGGATGTTGGCAATATCAGTTGGTTCTATATATTTAGTGTCATTGTGCTGTAACTGAGAGCAGATCTGAGTGTTGCCATTGAGATTCTTGCCATAGCTATAGAATGCTCTGTGGTTGTCTTTAGAATCAGTGGTGATTTTGTTTTCATAACTAGCTTTGGAGGATTTTATGAAGGATCTCAGCTTCTTACTGAGGCTGACCAGGGAGTTCCTCCAATCATGGGATTTTACTCTTTTTTGTAACAGTTTCTTTCTTCTGTTGTAGAATTTGTTTATGGCATGGGACCACCAGATTGGCTTCCTTTTTTTGGAGGATAACATCTTGGTTCTGTTAGGGATAGCACGATCCATGCACTAGTGTAAGTGCTTATAAAGTGCATTTGTGTAGGATATAGCAGTCATACATCTATTGCCCATCTGCATGGGTGTCGTGAAGTTTGACACTTCTGTCTTAAGAAGCATGAAGTTGGCTTTGGAGAAATTATTTACTGTGCTTTCCCTAATGGGGGTGGGGACGGGATGTCTAGGCTGATTAGCTTGTGGTCGTATCTGACCAATGAGGAATTGACTTCTGGTGTGGAACACCGGTCGCCTATGTTGGTAATGACCAGGTCTAGGATATTGCTGTCTCTGGTGGGGGTGTGGATAAGTTGAGCCAATGCTTTGGAATTTATGAGTTCCAGAAAACGTTGAACAAAAGAGTTGGTACATGAGTAGTTTTCCCAGTTAATGGTGGGGTAGTTGAAATCACCCATTATTAGAGTGATAAGTTGTACCCTAATATTTTCCATTGTATCAAGAAATGAGGAGTGGGAATCCTGGGGCATGGTGGGGGATCTATAGCAAGTTACAATTTGGATTGCAGTCTTGCCCAGAGTTAGTTGCACTTGGATAATCTCAGATGCATTATGCTGAGCAGCTAGCCTGGAGGTGTGGATATCCTTAATGAATATGGACACGCCTCCACCTTTAGTGTTTCGGTCCAGGTTAGGTGGCCAAAAGGTGTGGTATGAATTATAGCCTGGTAATGCAGGGGTGCTCTCTGGAGCCTTGAACCAGGTCTCTCTCACTGTACAGATGTCGATGTTCTCCATTTTAAGGAGTGCCTTGAGTGAATGCATTTTGAGGTTTAGACTTCTAGTATTGAGTAGCATTACCCTCAGATTTTGCTTACTTGTACCTGTTATGGTGATGAATTTGTCATTTGATCCTTGCCTAAAAAAGGCATTATAGGGGTGGCAAGAGCCTTAGCCAGTATTCAGAATCCCAAGGATGACAGGGGCAGGCCATCTCTGGCAAAGCATCGTGATCTGTCTATCATGTCATCCCAGGCAGACAGATACTGGATTTCCTTAGAATGACACCAGAAGCTTAGCCAATAGCTGAAGTCAATCATTTTGTCCTTGCACTGTGGTATCATTCTGGGTGATGGCAGGATTCTAGCTACTCAGGGCTATGGTCATACCTGCCTGGGCTACAAGATCAGAGAGCTCCTCCATGTCTCTTTTCATGTACTCCAGGGAGGTAAGTCTCGGGTCATTCACATCAACATGGACAATGACAGAGTCATATTTGTACTTGTTGTAGAGTGCATGCGTTATGTGGCAGATCCTGGCACCTGACAAGCAGCTGACAGTAACTTTCTCCTTGTTTAGCCTGGTGAGTGGAACATCAGTGTGCCTGACTATAGAGTCACTTATGACTAGAGTTTTGGGTACATTGTTATGCCTTATGGGCTGCGGTTGAGTGGCACACTGAGTTTGTGGGCTATGTGTCATTTGGGTTGTGTTGTGGGGTGGAGGTTGCTTGTGTTTTTGCTTTGGAGGTCTCTGTTGCTTGAGCAGATTTTTATTGAGAGCCTCCATGAATGTAGGTGTGTTTTGTGTTGCTATGCATGTATTTTGGTGGTGTAGGTTTTGAAGGACTGTGTGATGAGTGCGGTATGGTGCAAGTGTTTACTTTCCCCTCTTTAGTGTCTAGTCCAGTCTTGGGTGAAGACAGCTTTGCTTCCAGTTTGGCTATATAAGTGCATCTCTCACAGGTTGTAGTGTTGGGTGGTAGGAGGAGAGGATTGTGTGTGTACATAAGGCAATTGCTGCATTGCCCCAAGATGCCCAGATTCATCAGGTAGATAGGAGAAAACACTGGGAGCTGACACTTAGACATGCATGGATAGGTGCTTATTTATTAAGTACTAAAAACTGTTTTCCTCTAGACAAGTGATGAAAATTGAGTGTTGTAGTAATTTGTAGCTTATTTTGTGCTTACAACAAGTTCTGAACAAGTGCTGAGCTCAAAGAAACAGATTTGAGTGCTAAAACTAAAAAAAACTGGCTAGTTCTAAGGGAACTGGCTAGTCCTCAGGGAAAAATTTCAAGAGTAGACTTTATGGAACTCACTAGCCTATCATGCCACATCAATGAATGCATCAGATTTGCCACAATTTTCTGTTCCTTCCCTAGTTGTGCAGTTCCAACTGAACTTTTGTAATGGTGTCCAACTGAAGACTCCAGAGTATCTTCATGCAGCAACTGGTCAACTGCTTCCCATTCTACCTGTTTCTCCTTAATCTGGGAACTCACTGTTCCATAGGTTCATAGGTTCATAGGTAGGTACTAGGCTATTGGCCCTAGGGCCTATATAAGCCTAGACAAAGGGACCCTGACTTTCGCCACCCAAGAAAATTATTTTCCTGTGCCACTGTCGAGCAGAGCCACAGAAGTGATCCCCAGGGTGAATTTCCTATCTCCCATCCAGTCATCAAGATTTTTCTTGAAGAGTGCTAATGAGGAGCTTTGTTTGATATAGATAGGTAGTTTGTTCCAGAGTATGGGAAGTCTCTGGGACAGGAATCTATCCCTCCAGCATGTTCTGTTTATTGTGGTGACAAGGTTTAGATCCCTAGACCATGTAGCTCATAGGGATTGGGATTTCTTTAAGTGGAACATGTCTAAAAGCTATGGGTTTGACATAGCTTTGTGTGTTAGGCAGAGATCACCTCTGAGTAGGCGATATGCAATGGAGTAAAGCTGCATTTATTTTAGACGGTCTGCATAGGGCATCTGTTTGAGGCTGGTAATCCTCTTTGTGAGGTATTTCTGTGGCCTTTCCAGTTGTTGTAGATGTCTTGTGAGGTACATACCAAAAGGGGCATTATACTCTATAATGGGTCTAATGAGTGATGAGTAGAGGGGAACAATGACCTCTTTTTTCCTGGATGAGAAACCTTTTGTGATGAAGTGTGCCACGTAGAAGGATTTCCTGACTACTGTGGCGATGTGATTATCAAAGGAGAGACTACTGTCCACCTGTGTCCCAAGGTCTCTTATCACACTTTCAGTGTTAAGTAGAATACCGCCTATGTGGTAGTTCATGGGTACTGAGTTTTTACCAAAAGGGATGACAGTGCACTTTTTGGCATTGAGCTTGAGGCCATGGCTTTGACACCAGGCATCTGTCTCAGCAAGGCGCTTTTGTAGGATGTCCACATGTTTTGGAGTTTTGATTATCGCTCCTAGTTTGCAGTCATCTGCAAACTTCATTAGCCAAAGACCTTCTGTGTTGGCCTGTACTTCAGAGAAGGAGATACAAAACAGGAGAGGACCCAGGACTGAACCCTGTGGTACTCCACTTGTCTCTGGTCTGAAATTGGATTTGGAGTTTGCTACTTTCACAGTGTGGGTTTTGTCAGTGAGCCAGTTGGCAACCCATCTTGTGACATAGGGATTTATACCTAGTTTAGTGAGTTTATCTATAATTCCAGAGTGGGGGATGGTGTCGAAAGCTTTGAAGAGATCTAGATAGGCTGTGTGAACCACCTTACCCTCAACTACGGCTTTGGTGACTGCTTCAAAGAAGTCTATCAGGTTTAGGAGACATGATCTGCCTTTTACAAACCTGAAGCAATGCTGCAATTCTACCAGAGTTGGATTTTCTACATTAAATCCTTCACTTCACAGGTAATCAATAACTTTAGTTTCTATTTCTTTAACTTCTCCATTACTAATCCTTTTTTCTACTTTCCCCTTTGTTTACATAGTTTTTGTATTGCAAAAATTTCTATATATGTATGCCTTTGCCTGTATTTCTCTTCAAATATATTTGGAACTGCTTTTTGTATTGACTAGTTTTGCTTTCTCTTTTGCATAAATGTCACACCATATTAAATCTCTTTTTCTTTCCCATGTCAATATTTCTGCTTCAGTTGTCTCCTGCTCCACCTGTTTCTCATAACTTTGGGGGCTCAATGTTCCATCATGCTGTGACATAACCTGTGCTAGACTTTCTGCACTAAATCCTTCACTTCACAGGTATTCCATTACTTCAACCTCTATTTGTATAACTTTCTTCTTCTTTACTAATCTTCTGTTCTGCATTCTCCCTTTATGATCTTATTTTTTTATGTTGTGAAATTTTCCATATCTGAGTGCCTTTGCCTGCATTTTTCTTCAAAATATCTTTAGAGTTGCTTTTTTGTATTGAGTAGTTTGGCTTTCTCTTTTGCATAAATATTACACCATGTCAGATCTATCTTTCCCATGTCCATATTTTTTTTACACCTTTCAAAAGTCTCTGGGTTTTACTCTTTATACGTTCACACTTCCTCAGTTGCTTCTTCTTCTAACCAGCCCAAAGTTTCATGGTCTATATAATGTTTTTTTTATGAATCTGTTATATTGATGAACACAAATCTGCATTTGAAGCTTTTGACATTTTTTGTGCAAGTATTTTTCTTTCTTCTAATTTCTCTGTTAATCTTTTTGAATATCTTCTATCCAGAAATTCTGGGTTTTTTGCTTAATAGAAACAGTACACAATTTCTTTCTTATCCTCAATACTCTTCTCTATCATTCGTATGGCACTTTTTTATTTTTTGTATAACTAAAAGAAGTATTGCTGAAATTCACTTGCATAAGGTGACCTTGGGCACTATCTGACCTGATTAACCTAGTACAAAGGGAACAACAATGTGTTCATCTTTCTAATATAGCTGATAGTGTATGTCAAAATAATATAACAAATATTCCCCTCCATTCAAATGCTTGGGGAAAAATTGGAGATCAGCAGATGGCTATGATTATTTTCAGGAGCAACCTTGAGCACAAGTATATAAAAATACCTGATCGTTATGCAAACTGATGTATGGGGATATTCAAGAAAGAGCTTGACATTCCAAAACCATTCTTGCTGACATCACTGATACTACAAAAAGGGTTTTGGAAGATAAAAATTTATGATAAACTTTGGCTGGTGGTTCAAATGTGGATACCATCATGTTTTTTAACATCAAGATAAAATCCAAGGGATGTATAAATTCACTAACGGGAGTTTCAAAGGAAAGAAATCACTACAGACTTTCAAACATGCTAAACTGGAAACATTTTCTTCTGTAAACCTTTCTGGTGAAGGATTTTTGGACAGTAGTGAGGATCTGAATCACCATCAGAGGCTAAGCAGTACCTAGTCATCAGAGGAGCTGGAAAATTCATGTAGTTAATCTGTGGAACTGAAGCACTAGTTAAGACATGTGAGGTGGATGGTACAGCAGGTTTCTGTGGGGTCTGAGAAGAAGAATTTTGTCAACAAGGCAAGGCCACTGCAAAGTGAACTACACTTGTTGTTGGGGCTAGAATGGAATGATGAAGATCAACCTGGCTTTAAACAGAACCTTAATCAAAGGAGGAAGGTGAGAAAGTATAAACAACTCCTGGAATTTAGTCATGGTCTACACATAATTGTGAGTCTGTCCATAACAAGGATGAAGGGGAAACAGCTTCCACATTTAGCAATGGTCATAAATGCAAAAAGTTGAAGTGCAGCTTGCTTTAAGAACAAAAAATGGAGTTCATCACAGAATGACTTATAGGCAATTCTTGAGGTGTGAACAGATAAACAAAATGGGGATATGTGTTGCTATATGAAAGTGTTGCATTAGCATGTCCCACTCCCATAAATATGTGGTCTCAAGACATAGTGGGTAAGAGGGTTTTCCCCCAATTATTGATGTATCAAACCACTGCCATAGTGTCTAATGGATGTCATACACACCTAAATGGATTTCATCCACACCCTGAGGGAGACAATCCTCCATAATCTTCAACGTTAGGAGGAATGTGCTTATCGCCATGATACTGATATGTAGGCAGATCTTTTTTCTGTGTTCATGTCCCTTGGATTCTGTACCCTAATCAAAGCTCTCCACTCTAGTGTTGATAAAACCATGGTAGCTCTTAGTTTGGGAGATGGAACAGAAAAAGCATTGCCTTACAAAACGTTGCCTAGGTTCTTCCAAACTTGGTGGTGTCATAGAGGATTTGGATAATTTTGTGCTTCATCTATGTCACTACCTCACTTGGAGGATATGTAGTGGGGTCCAAATACTTTATTTCATATTTCCTTTCTCGAGAACATTTGGAAAACCTCATCTGAGAATGAGGGTCAGGAATCTGATCATGATACTGCCATCCTGTCTCTATAGTTGCTTTCTACCTATCTGTTACTCTGGGACAAGGATGATAAAGCCAAAGAGTTTGACTGAGGATCATCCTGGGATGGACCAAATGGAGTTGAATCCCTAGGGAAATCTAACAACCCTAAAGGTTGCTTCTTCACCACCTCCAATTTGTCAGTGGTTGATACAAAGGACAGTAGCACTGACGTGAACAATGGCCAAGACAGTGACTGAACAGAACAGAATGTGTCACCACCAGCTTGATGCAGCCAGCTCTCTATATTGAGAACAGCTTCTGGCAACAAGGATAGCTTTTGGTTCCAAGAACTCAAATACTAATGTAGTCATTATTGTCAATGTCTCTGAGAATATCAGAGCAGAAATCAATGCCTACCCACCGATATGAGGTATCTACACCCTAATAACCTTCAGCACAAAGAAATATGACTCTGTAGAGGTCTGGGCAGAAGGATGAGATGTTTTCAAAACTTCCAGTGTCTCTAATTTGGGTTTACAGAAGCAACAGATGGAGAAGAAGGAGGGGACCTTATCTTTCTGCCCTTAATTCTGAGGGAAGGAGAGGGTGACCTACTCAGTTTGTGCCTTGACCAGTGCTTTCATTATCAAGTCTTAGACTGGTAAGAAGGGTGAACAGTGGAAGGACCATAGATATTTTCAAACTCAGAAGAAGAAGGTCTAGTCTCAAGATATCTCAATAAGTCTTTCTCAGGAGAGAAATGGCATATTCTGTTTTGGGGAGGGGGGGTCCTACCGTATGATCATTTTCAGAAGGGAGAACTGAAGAAAACTATCTCCCTGCACAGACCTGTTTTCAGAAGGGGAAACATCCACACTGGGAACCTTAGAAATGGGAGGAACTAACTTAAGCTCTGATTGTTTCATTGTTATCAGCCTTCATCTTTTTTTTTTGTTCTTACTTAGAACTAGAAGTTGTGTCACTGGGCAACAACTCTTTAAAAAGAAGCACATTTCATCTGTCTCATAAGATTTGTGAGCCAAACTTACAATGAGTGTCAGAACTGAGAACTAAATCTTCCACTCACAGACACAATATGTTTATAGTGTGTGTGCGTCTGTGTGTGTGTGTGTGTGTGTGTGTGTGTGTGTGTGTGTGTGTGTGTGTGTGTGTGTGTGTGTGTGTGTGTGTGTGTGTGTGTGTGTGTGTGTCCAAAGCAATTCCAGAACACTGAAATTTCATCATAATATGAAATATCTTTGACAAAATTTCAAACAGAAGGTATCTAACAACAAAAATGTATGAGTCATTTGAATTATCCATTTAATAATAAACTAATTATGAAAAAGTGGCTAAAAGGTGTCAAAATAAGACAGAGACATAATGGGAATAAGCAATGATATGGAAAAGATATTGTTTATTCAATAAACAAGAAACAATTATTCATGTGCTCACAAAATGTAACAGTTTGAGCTGAATATCTAATGTATAGTTCAATGGACAGAAAACAGCAGAAATAAGTTTCCAGTCCTCCAGTCCCTGTGAATCTAGCCTCTGAGTGTCTCTTTCTGATTGCTAGTGCGTAGCAAACAAGATCTAGAGAAAAGGTGAGATGTGAGTCATTATGGGAATAATGAAGGCGTTCTGAGCTTGCGAGAGTCTCAGGAGTGCTGTTGTCTGCAGTTACAAATCCTAAATCTGATTTGAACAGACTGTAATATATAAGATCCATTTGTGATGCCTGCTTTGCACCCTTAGTGCAGGATTCACAGGCTGAAGTGTCACCTTCTCAACTATCAGTGCATCTGTCCACAAGGTACTTGCTGACAGGGAAGATAACATTTCACTTTTAAATATATATTATGATTTGGTCATTTACTGGGTTGCTACCTTAAAAGCGACTGCAATTTTCTTATGCTTAATAAATACGCTGTTACACTCTGACAGCTTTCATAATCTCTCATTGTCTGGAAGCTGGTATAGTTTTCTTAAAATGTATCCATTCGTATATATCAGCTGAGACTGATTCTTGTGGCACTTCCAGTATTTGAAAATATGCACAACTTTAGCGTAGTGTCCTTTCCCCAAGAGCAAATTATTTTAAAATCTGGAGACATGTATAATATTGTAATCCAAGTGAATATACTAGGAAATGTATTTTGTTATTATGTCACGGTACAAACTAAGAACCTACTTAAAATATAGAGTTATTCATGAACAACATAAAATTAATTAGTTAGTTTACTTATATATTTTAGGCTGGAAGTGATGACTAGATCAGAAAGAAATGCAGCTACAGGGGAAATGATGGTGGTGTTCTGAGTTATGCCCCCCGATGTGAATGGTGAGTGCTCATGCTGTACAATGTGTCACCCACAAGTGAGTGAGGCCATACGTTTACTCTGAGCAGTGGTTGGAGAACCATGGGTGAAGGAGATGGACAGTGCCTGTGTGCTGTTTAACTGTGACTCAGTCTGTGTCTCAACACCTTAAAATGTGCATTTAAATGCACTTTGAAAATTAGCATACAGAATGGAATTTTTGCTATGGGGTAGCATGATATCAGGAATACAGACAGTATCCAGAAAACACTACAGCAGTTGCATTATGGTAGAATATAAACTTATTTGATATTATGAAAACTTCAACCTATTTGATGCTGCTGCATTATTACTTCATGCATATCACTCCTAATCATCCAAATATTAAAATCATATGGCATTCACTGCCATTAAAATTACTTAATTTTGTACACTCTGTCACTAGATAGCACAGTTACTTGTCTGAGTCAGCTCCTTTCCATTAAAATGTATTTATTTTCTCTGACTTTGCTCTTTAACTACCACTCAGAATTACTTACACCTGCACTATGCAATTTATATCACATCTTATTTAATGTTTAATGTGGAGTCTCCTTATTTATATCATGTTATATTATACTGTAAAAACATTTCACGTTCATGGTACTAATATTGAGCAATGTCTTTGACATTGCAGTTTAACATATTTTGTGCCTGAAGGTTTCAGATTATCTGAAATATTTGAGATTTGAGATTTTTTTTTTTGTTTAGGATGCCACTGAAAATGAGACATTTGTGATCAACTAGTTTAAAAAAATTAATAAATGAATTTCATTAGTAGTGAATATATCACAAAGTGAAGGTATAAGCATTGTGTCTTATCTGCAAATTTAAGCCAAATGTATAAATCAGTGTTTCTGCCATTTATTTTTCACTTTGGGATTGTTTGTAACACACGTGCACAACACACACACACACACACACACACACACACACACACACACACACACACACATACACATGTGCAAAACAGGCATAGACAAAAGCACTCTATATCTTTACCTATATCTATATCTATATCTATATCTATATCTATATCTATATCTATATCTATATCTATATCTATATCTAGAGAGGCAGAGGGCCTGTTAAGCAAGTAAACTCAAAAAAGCACAATTCATTGTTTTCCTTTGCAGCAAAAAATTAATCCAATCTTCTTATCTTAAGCATGCTGTTTTACTAATTGTATCAAGCCAAGAAGCAGGGAAATCGTAACATCTTTTAATGGTATTCTGTCACATTCTAAAGAGGCAGCCTTGTCATACTTAGTGGAGTCTTGCCCCATGACGCCCATCCTGCTTAGAGGTTAATTGCTATTTTAGCAGTGAAGTGGAAACCATTAGACAATAGATTCAAAAAGTACTCCCTTTCTTCCTAGATCTAATTGTGTGTACTCTGTTCTGACTGCATTAAAAAAGCCAACAGAAATGATTTTTGGAATAATTATTACTTTGTATCTAGGCCAGAAGTTTTCTCAAAAATCTGCAGTTTTCCAGACCAAATTATTGAACAGAAGTCTCCACTGGGAATACATCAGAAAAGTCTCATAATGCTTCCGCTATATGGATATCTAATGTGTGGAGGCTACATTTTATTTTAATGTTCACACCAAATGCATACGTTCAATCTTCCTTTATCTAATACAAAATGAAAGTGAAAGCATATAATTGAGCCATCTTTTCATTCTTCTGTCAGCTGTGATGCTGTAAAGAAAATTTTATAACCAAAGAAGTCAAATTTGTAAAGTGATCTCTTATATCTGTCTAGAAGCATAGTGTCAAAATCACACACACACACACACACACACACACACACACACACACACACACACACACACACACACACACATATATATATATATATATATAAACTACAAATAAAACCTAGACAAGCTGAAGTTCTCACTGGGTGATACCCTAAACCTTCTGTAATAGAAGATCATGGGATATATGCAAACAATGGGTGATACCCTAAACCTCCTGTAATAGATATATGCAAATAATCCCTTAAGGGCATAAAGTGTTTTAGTAATATGGCTTATGAATGTCCTCCCTAATGGAATATAAGCAAATAATTGCTTAATGACATCAAGTGTTTTAGCAATGTTTTTATGAATATACATAACTTTTTGCTTTTTCTTTATAAGTCTTTGGGGATATATTGAGGCTAATAAAGCCAAACCACACAAACTCTGGATATGGAAGCTTCACGCTTTTTATGATTACTCCAGAAGAGCATAATTGGAATATTTGTCTATTCATTAGAAACACTGGCCTAGCTGATGTCCATAACCATTAAGGTGTCTGAAAAAATATCCCAACTAACAGCCAAGCCAAAGAGTAAAGAGAACACACAGGCAAATGAATTAGTAAAAACTGCAAGAAAAACTTAGCCAAGCTAGAGTGTTCACTTTGTGATACCTTAAGCCTCCTGTAATAAAGGCCCGTGGGATATATGCAAATGAATCCTTAAAGACATCAAGTGTTTCAGCAATACAGCTTATGAATGTCCATGACTTTTTACTTTTTATTTTTATGTCCTTGTGGATATATTCAGGCCAACCCAGGGTTTCTAAAGTATAGCCAGACATTTCACTTATGCTCTGCTGAGTAGGTCATAAGAAGGCTGAAACATGCATTTCCAGAGCTAGTGGGGTTTGGCTTTATTGGCAGTGGCGATACTAGCTAAAGGACTTTCCAGAGACAAATCAACTGCATACTTGGTATATTACAGGTGTTGGCCTGCAAAATACTCAAAATCTTCCTTAACATGCTACTTCTACACGTCAGCAGACAGGTAAACACTTTTTCTTCTTCTTCTTCTTCTCTCCCTTTCTTTATTTGTCTCTCTCTCTGTCTGTTTCTCTTTCTCTCCTTTTATCTCTTTCAGCTAGCTAAACCACAGCCTGTGTAGTGTACTAACTGTAGCTAAACCACAGCCTGTGTAGTGTACTAACTGTACAGTTAGCTAAACCACAGCCTGTGTAGTGTACTAACTGTACAGTTAGCTAAACCACAGCCTGTGTAGTGTACTAACTGTACAGCTAGCTAAACCACAGCCTGTGTAGTGTACTAACTGTACAGTTAGCTAAACCACAGCCTGTGTAGTGTACTAACTGTACACAACATCCATACATTCTAACTCAATATCTTATTCTCTTGGCTATCCCTGCTTTTCTCATAACAAATCCCTTCACCATGAGCTTGACTTTATTTCAGATTAATACTTTCTGTTACCAAATCATTTGTCTAACAAACAGTGCTTGTTTAGACAGATTAATAAATTGAAAATTACAACTTCTTGTTTTTCTTCTCTTGATTTAACTAATATCCTTACAAATCTGTTGAATTGTGTTTTATTTTTCATTAAGCTTCACAGCGCTCTCCTGAGCTTTTTATCTTCTCTGCCAAATGAACACTGACTCTAATGTAACATGTAAACCTCATTACCACAATCACACAGATACACACACACACACACACACACACACACACACACACACACACACACACACACACACACACACTTTGTCTTTCTCTGAGGTGAACTGCCCTACTAAACACTTGAGCTGCATATTTATTTTTTAATTTTCCATGTTGGTATTTTCAAGTATCTATTTTTGGCCAATAGGAAAGAAATTATGGCATAAGTGGCTATTTAAAAGGGTCCTGCCAAACCTAAAGTCTGAGTAATTGCAAAAGCTATTTTAGTCCAATAAAAGATATTACATCACATCTGTATTTCATTCTCTTTGTGTTTTCACTTATGAATGAGCATATCTGTTTTCCCAAGTTACCATAGAAGGGAGCCATCAACATGAGTGACCTTTAATAATTTGCTCTCCTCCCTGAAGTACAAGGTGTTATAGATTGCATATATGTGGTCATAAGGGCACAATTAGCTGTTTCCAGACTGCATTATATCAATAGGAAGGGAAACCGTTGTATAAACTGCCAGGTAGTATGTAATGCACATGAGTTGCTAACCAATGTGCTTGCCAAGAACCCTGACAGTTTCCAAAATTCCCACCTCTAATATACAAGTCATTCATATCACTGCTTCATCTGTATTCAACTTCCTCAAGGCTGCAACACCCATATGCAAACCAGAAACATAAGAGTGTGTATGTTTGACCTCCTGACAGCCCACTACTGCTGCCTGGATACACCTAAAGAGCACTGATATACACCCTTGTCAGAGCCAGCAAGATATTCTTAGCATGCCCCATGCTACATAACATAAATACTAGATGAATGCAAGCCACCAATTCATCCTAGGAATGTCTGGACATTTAATAGTAGCCCCAGTCAGAGTCAATTCACTGTAAATAACAGTTAGACCAAGAGACAAGGAGTATCAGCCACATCACATCATCAGACAGTGATGTGCATAGTAAATGGCAGTACAGGCAAAAGTGGATGTACCTAGTGCAGGTCTGTGGGACCACAAAGAGCACACAAGGACTGTGGAGTGTCAGACAGAACAAACATGATGCATGCAGTGTTTATTTAAGGCAATACAAAACATTGCTTTGTTGACTCACACTGTGCATCAGATATTTCTACATATACTACACAAGAAGGCAGTGGCATGGGTCATATAGTCACCATCTGTAATGGTGCCATGGAGCACAATGTCAAGGGTCTGACATCTTAAACTGGTTATGTTGATTTACCCAAAGAGACAGTGAAAGGGTAGTCTCTGTTGTACACAGTGTTTTCCAGTGATATGCATGTGGCACTGCTAGACTATGACTGAGAAGAGTTGTCACTCCATAACCATAGTTTAGGGCCACTGCGTTGCCCTGATCTAACAGGATTAGAGGTTCCAGTGAGAGGGATTTTGCACTACTGTAGGAACAGGTGCTATTTGGAGCCTGCTGGTAAGGTCTCCTGTTGCTGGAGGCTGGCAGGCACATTGACTGATAACATCCATGGTGGAGTGAGATACTACTAGATATGTAGGGGCAGACTATGTATCATGCAATGACCTCCCAGTGTGATTACCCTATGTATATACCCACACCCAACCATGGCCAGCACTGTTGAACACAATAGTGGTGGTTGTACTTGTTAAAATGCATGGATGTGCACAAAGGAAAAACATGTACAAACATAGACCGCATTAAACCTAGCATGACATTGTACCTGAACTGTGAGCTCTGAACAAAATATTGACAGTACTGGGTGACATTCTTACAGAAGCCACACACCACACTAAACATTTATATGTCACCATGTGTAACAGTAATCTATGCCCAGAATATATTTCACCTCTGCTCAGTTCTAATGCTGCCCACATACCAGGGGGCCAACTTTGACACAATGACAGTGCCAGGAATCTCAGCCTGCATGGTGGATAAACCTACAAAAGATGCAGTGCACTACTCTACTTCTGCTGCAGCAGAAGACGTTACACTGATTATCTGAGTCATAAGGCCCCCATGATAAGAATGGTGAGTGCAAGTGTTGTAAAGCCTGTAACTCAGGGGTGCTTGAGGTTTTACCTTCATTCTGAGCAATGGATGGATGACAACCCAGGAAGAAGATAGACTGTGCCTGTGTGAAATCTAATTGTGTCTCAGTCTGTGTCTCATCAATTTAGTAACCAGCATAGGTGCAGAGTAGACATTGACTTCCTGTTCTGACTCATTAGATACATAGCTATGATGTGGTCATGCAATTAGTCAGAAGATAGAGAATCTGAGTACTTATGCCACATGTAAGGACCTGTATTATGCATAAAAACAGTGGTACAATATGCACAAATATTAAATAAACACATACCTCTGCAGCTCTAATGCACCTATAAGAAAAATAGGCAATGGCAGAAGAGATGTGTATCTACCCTCTACATGAATTTCTGCCATATAGGCTACTAACCTGGTGCATTTCCCTCTGAGGCAATTGATGGCTGTCTACTCTCAGACTTGCATCCACGCCTATCGGTATGATACTTGCTCCTTCTTCTCCATGCAAGACACCTTGAAACTCATTCTCTTCAGTTAAATTTGTAAAATAAAGTATATCCCCTAAATACAAGTAATGGCATCTGTATCATATGCCTTCTTTCAGACCTGCCTAATCATATGAGAAAAGTGCCTTCTACTTTGATGTGTTGTAATATTCCACCCATCAGCAACAGTGCTGAAATGGAAAAAGTCTCAGAGATGTGGTTTTATAGCCACTATTATGACACCCTCTCTCCCAGCAGACAGTGTGAATGGTTCCTCAGAGTCTGTAGCAGGGCATTATTTTTAGTTTTGCTGAAGTTGTCCACCATGTACTGTCTGCTCCATCTTGATGACATGATGATACATGTGGAGGTGCACAGTCAGTGCTTGGGATAATAGGATAACAAATATAAACAGTAAGGTTGCAATATGTACACTCAACATTACACCAATCTATATGCAAGTATGTTGCACATAATTGTAGTGTAGAAAACTCAACCTATATAATGTTTCAGTGCAAGGGATTGCATGTATAAGATACCTGCTGATGATCTGGAATTCATGTTTCCAGTATGAATCAAGGTAGTCATCTCATTTTGCAAGATATCTGTGGTGATGTATAGCAGTATTAATGCTTCATGCAGAGTACCTGCCTGGTGTGCTAAGGAAAACTAGGTTATTCTATTTGTCCTACATAGTTAGTTTAATGAGCAGATGCTGGGATTTACAGTAAGTCCATTTCATAAGGTATTTGACCTTTCCAAGTTTTTGAATGAGATTACTGGTATTCCCAGACTTGGTGAACAATGGGGACCCTTGTATAATGACCTGTGGAACTGCTACCCCAAAGCACTCCTGCAGTGGGAAGTAGAGGTTAGCAGTGGTGCCTGAATGATACTGCAAGTATTTCACATAGATACTGTTTTTCAAACTGTAACAGTACTCTTTTTTCAGTCATTCAGGACATTTCTCATAACAAAGATGATTTCTCAGACAGATAGCACAACATTTCAAGGGGACTACTATGGGGTTGTAAATGTGCTATTTCTGTTGCTTGTATATATCTTGGCAATGCTGCATACTTTGGGGTACACACATCTGTTATATTATGGGGCACTGGGCAACATATCAGCCTTCCTCTATCTTGCACTTGCATTTGAGACTGTGTCTTAGCTGTGTGGTAGTAGGCACCTTTTCAGACTTCTGTGGCTTGTATGAGGCTTTGGACACATTTCTAGGACTCTGCTATTGTACACATGGGACTGCAGTTTTGCATCACTGTCTCTAGGTCATCTGTCACTATGTCAGAAGGCTGATGGGTCTTTTAGCATTTCAGCATGGGCAGAGCAAGACCCCAGCCTTGTTGGCTGTCAAAGGAGGCAGTTGAGAGTTTTAGTACAGTGTGATTGGTTAGCATGTTACATACTGATTTGTACTATATTATCTGCACCATGTGTAAATCATCTTCACTAATATAATCCTTTCCATTTGGTATCCCAGCTGCAAATCATAATGATGCCGATGGCATACAGGTGAATCAGCTCCCACCAGCCTCTCTCCAGCATTCCACTGTGGCTGTAGCAGGTCACAAGTCTAAGAGGGGAGTGTCTCCTAAGAGGGGTCCTGACCTCTCCTAAGTAGGTAATCCAGCTCACTCACCCGTTGTGGCTTAATCATCCACTCTAGCAAGAGGTGCAAGAGTAAGTTGGCAATGCAATGGCATGCTGGGTAGCAGTTACCATGACCCTCATTTAGCACATGCAGATGCCCTCAGTGGGTTGACTACTGCCATTGGTCTTTCAGAGGAAAGTTTGGTCCCTGCCAACAGGCAACCTGAAACATCCTACACATCTGCTGGGTCACGGTTATATCTTTCTTGGGCAGTTATCAGCCAGTATTCAGCCTTTATCCTAACCTAACTTTAGCCAGATTTCTACTCCCTTCCATTGTGCCACATCCCCCTTCCGATGCCTTCTACATTGTCATTCCTACCCATCATTTGTTCATCATCTGTCTCTTTATGCCAACTCAAGGCCTCCTCTTTCTTATGTGTGCACACCTACTTCTGTACAACTGCAGTTTATCTATGTATGCCTCTACTATCTACCCATCCAAACTTTTCTGCACCCTGCTTTCTAGTCATCCTTCCCATCAACCTTTGTCTCTCAGCATATAAACTATAAATGAGGTACCTATCCCCCAAAAATTCACCCTGCCTTCCAGTCTCCTACTGTTCCTTCAAACATCTAACCTTGTAAACCTCCACTTCCTATATTCTCCCATTTCTTGCTGTATTATACTCATCTTTTTACCCCTTTCAAGTAAACAATAAGTGGACACTACAGGTGTTTACACCTTTGTGAGAAATGTAACTATAAAGTGCTCTCTGATAGTTTGTCCCAGCATACAATGACTTGTAATGCATACTGCCATCTCATCTCACAAGGTACACAATAACTGGTGCATAGCCACCCTATTGTTTCACAGACTACTTCTTGTTCTGCTCCATTGTGGTCTGCTTGCAGCTTTTTGACTTTGCTCTGGATTCCACATCACAGCACATATTCACAGTTTGTTGTTTGTTTGTTTTTTTTTTTTGGGGGGGGGATTTATGTGCATTTCACATTGTGGTATATCACTGCTATTCAACGCATGCCTTGCATCAGGACACAGCACATATCTAAGAATCATAGCGTCTGCCTACATTACATAAGAAATCACATACAGCAACAGTATCACAGGTCATTTTGCGTTTGTTCCACAAGTCGTACTACAGTATTCCACTTGTTTATTTTACAAATATATGACATTTCTACCAACTCAGTGATATGCTTAGACTTCAGTTTCTGACCTTTTAAAACAATGACTGCTCGGTCTTTTTATATGTAATATAAGAAATATATTTAATATATTTTGCAGCAGTACATTTTGTTTTTGACAACACAGAGCATAATAACGATTGTGCATAAATAACTAGTCCATACAATAACACATATAATAGTTTTCTTCTTCAAATTACATTCTAAAGCTACTTTAACAAATGGTTTATTTCAAATAATTAAGGGGTTATAGCCACTATGTTGATGGTGTACACCTCAAAAGTCTGACAATGCACAAATAAAAATAATGCTCATAATTAATAAAATAATTTTATTCAAAAATGCACTAACCTTGCCAAGTTACTTTCTCACAGAAGCTGCCTCAGTACCCTCCAACTATAACCATTTTACTCACTATGTGCATCTCAAATGTCTGACACTGATCAAACAAGAAAGGATAATGGTCACAATAATGCGTTTTGGTCTGTTTAGCTCAAACACATGCTTGCCCTGCCATGACAGATCAATGACTATTTAACCGAGAGCAAACAACAGCATAGATCAGTCAATTTCAGCCACAAACTGCCTCTATACTATGCAATTTATAGCCACTTCATTGAACTGTAGCCTCTATACTATGCAATTTATAGCCACTTCATTGAATTGTACAACTTGATAACTAAACAATGACCACAGTAGTGAATTTCATATCACTGATGCCATATACAACTACAGCCCACTGCAACCTCATGCATGGGCACACATGCATATATGAACACATGCAAACACACACACACATACACACACACACACACACACACACACACACACACACACACACACACACACACACACACACACACACACACACACAGACACAATGCTAACTAGTTACAGTCACTTTGCTGTGTAAACCACAGATGACTATGATCAAATAAACACAATAATACATAAGTAGATAAATAAAATAATGGCAACAGTAATGTCTTTCAACTTATTGATGATACACACCCTACAGTTCAAATCACTGAGCTTTGGAATGTCATATCTCTAGCACCCTATATGTACCCCTACATTCTAGAGCATTATCTAAAAAATTAAGATAAAAAGCATTGCCAAAAACATAAATATTTTGTAAACAGTAACTACTATCAGAAAGTTACTGATAATAATATTATCAGTAAAAATCTTCCTTACAGTAATAATAGTCAGAGCATTGACAGACTTTACATTAATAATGTAATATATATTAATGAACACAATCCTAGATTTCCATTTTCCTCTAGTTTTGCAGCAACAGCTTTTTGCACATTGGAAACTGTACAAGCTAGACATACAGTGTTAAAGTACTTTTGTTCATTAAGGCATTAGCTTTCTTATGAAAACAATTAATTCTTGAATGCTTGATTATTGAAATAATTAGTGAAATTTGAAAATATATATTTATATTTTAATTAAGAATGCAAATAATATGGAAAATCTCTCAACATGTATAGTTCACAGTGCATTTATCAACGCCAGTTAACGTCTTTATCATCTAAGTTCTATTAGATGCTATGCAATAATCTGTAAGTCACTTAGTTCTGCTAATATTAATATGCATATGCAAATGATGCATATTTTCATTATTGCAATCAAACAACTAGTAATATCTCAAGTATAGTGTACTATACATGAACAGTGGCAATATATTTGTGTCTCATGCCATGACATTTCATATCACTCCATTCAAGAACATTAACTTGTTTCACTTGTAACATTAGAATGTATGAAAGAAAATATGGGTTTTTATTAGCATGTCGACAGGGCTATTCATCGACACATATAAAATGAAATCCCAAAATCTTGAATGACCACAATAGCAATTTTTCTCCCAGGGGAAAAAATTGCTGGGCCAACAGCAAACAAACCAAACCAACAGACAAAATAAAGTGGGGGCCTTCATCCCACACATACCCCCTACTTAAATATATCAACTCCAGGATCACACTACAGTGCAGGAAATGGCAAATTCCTGACTATGGCCCAGCAATTTTGTTTTCCCTGGGAAAAAGAAATCACTACTGTGGCCATTTGAGATTTTGGTATTTCATTTTATATGTGTCAATGTAAACAGCCCAGTCAACATGCTAACATAGACCTAAAAATATAGTTAACAACTAGCAAATAGTCATTAATATCTCCATGATAGGGCAGTATAGATTAACTATGCCAGTGTCATACACTTTGCCATTTCTCATGCTTATCATTATTAGTTTGGAAGTCATTTGGTTTCTAAAAATAGACTCCAAAAATATAAAGACACCAGAAGGACCTCAAAGTTTTAAATAGATGTGTATAAAACAAGCTAAACATGCAGTAAGCAATGGGAATAAATGCATTTCATCTATATATCTATCTACGTGCTTATACGTATGTCTGTCTGTATATATAAATGGGTCTACTGCTTAACAACGAAGATACACTTCTCCGAAATTAAGCAGTAGACCCTACATAGCGAAAGTCCACTTAAATGAAAGTGCACTTTCGCTGGTCTACTACCCAAAAAACCCCCCACTAAAACATGTTTTTGTAGGGGAGCAAGCCCCCCTGCACCACCCACACCCCCCTACTTAAATATACCAACTCCGAGATCACATTACAGCAGGAAAAAGGGAATATTCCCATTCTGTGCTATAGTGTGCCTACCAAAGTCAATGTTCTAAGTTTCACTACTTCGAAAAAGTGGGCTCAGTGAAGTGGAGTTCGAAGTGGTGAAACTTCATACAAATTGACGGAACCCATATATATATATATATATATATATATATATATATATATATATATATATATATATATATATATAAAGAAATTTTAACTTTTAAATCTATTATATTTTAGTAGTGCTACAGACCAGCATCTGTTATTACATACACTTTTCCATTGGGTATTCCTCCTGACGCAACATATATTAGCTACAAGATGTATCTAGCTAAATAACCTGTACCTGCAATTTGGACACAGATACTGACCTGGTCCTATTGATTTTTTTTTACAGTTGGCAGCTCTTGGTAACTGGGTTCAACCCATACAGTTCATCCTCACTGCACTCGGGCTCCTCTACTCACTCCTATCCCGACCTACCCCCCCGTATCCTTACATTTATACTTCTCTAACCACTCCCCCTCTCTAAACAACTAATCACATCAAACCACCCACATACACACTGTCACTAAATTACTGTATTACACCCCTCCTCAACTTATATATTATTACAAGCAACACTTTCTACCAAAATGGCTTTTACTAATCCCCTCCATTACAAATAATATCAGTAACTTTCAACCCCTTACTAAATACACTCACCACCAGTACATACTGACAATCACTCTGTTACAATTATCCACAGCAGCCCACTTCACCTCTTATCACACCCACCTAAATGAATCCCCTCCCATTCCACCTCTAATAACTATCAACCAACATCCATTCCAGTTAACATCCCTATTTGTCATTCCATCTTCAATATAACAACACTTCACCATATACAAGTTTCCCTTCACCCTCATCCTAAAATTTACTTTATATCTCTGTACTACGACAAACAAATAGTCAAATTCATTAAAACTATAGTCAACTTAGCTGACAAATTATTTCTTAGTGGTGACATTCACCTAAATCCTGGCCCAACCTACAATCCATGCAGCTTGACCTCACAAATTATCATATATTCACAACCAACCCCCCCCCCCCAAGCCACAATCATCCCTCCTAGGAGCAAATCTGACATCCTTCTTTTAAATATTAACATAAGAAGTATCAACAATAAAGTCCATGAATTGCATACCAACCTCTCTTTACACTCCAGATATTGTACTTCTCACTGAAACTTGGCTAAAGCCTTCCATAGGCAACAATGAAATACTAGCACCAGGATGTAATGTCTTGCATACAGACAGACTTACAAAAAGGGGGAGGGGTGGCCCTACTTTTCAAAGACCACCTCTCCATAGAATCCTTAGATGAAAAACATCTACGCCCCGATAACACCGGTTATATTTGTTAAATTAAAAATAAACACAAGAAAACACACACACATATATATATATATATATATATATATATATATATATATATATATATATATATAGGTATCTACATGCCCCCTGAGGATAATTAGAAGCTTTAGAAAATATACTACACTGGTGTAGTATAACACTACCTCAGGATATTATTATTATGGGTGACTTTAATATTGACTGGTTGCCCAAACCCAAAAACTGCATAAACCTGCACGGCTTCACACAGCTTATCCAGACACCCACTAGAATCAATAAACCATCTAACAAACACTCCTCCCTAAATTGGATACTAATAAATAGGCCTGAACTGTACTCTTATTCTGGCTATCTGCCAGATAGTCTCAGTGACCACTACCCAACCTATCTACTGAGGAACCAAGCCAATACACAAATAACATATAAATAAGTAAGAAACAAAAAAAAACACCTGAACTCCAATTACCTTATAGATATACTCAAACATTGTAAATGGACACCCCTGAAACTTCTACCCCTACAGGAAGCAATCGACTACTTTAACTCTACCTTCCTATCTATACTAAACTCTCAGGTCCCAAGTAGAAATATTCGTATCAAATCAAATAACGCTCCATGGATAACAAAAGGAACACTGTCACTACATAAATCCAGAGACAAGGCATGGGTAACATGGAACAAAACAAAGTCCCAACCCACTCTACAACACTACCTTGAACTTATAAACAAAGCACAACAGCAAATTAAACAAGACCAAATAAATTACTACTCCAAAATACAAAATAAGCACTGCAATAATCCACAAAAAATTCTGGTTAGCTATAAATAATATAATTCAACCAGGCAAAGTCAGGATACAGCCTCCTAACACTACTAATAAGTCTGACAATACTGCTACTCTATTCAACAAATACTTTACTGAAACTATACTAACTTTGTCCAACAATCAAACCCCCATACATACCAGAACTTCATCTATCTCCCCCAGTATTAAATCCAACTTCACCCTGCAACCCGTACCTACAGAGACAATCAAAAAACTGCTTAAAAAGCTAAAACCCACCACATTAGCTGTAGACAACCTACCTGCTGAGTTCCTAAAGGTAACAGCTGATGGTGTAGCCTATCCTGTATCTGTTCTTATGTACAGATCCATAGCAGAACAAAAAGTCCCTCCCATTTGGAAAATTTCTCACATTATACCTCTCCATAAGGGAGGCTCATCAACAGAACTCACCAACTACCAACCTATCACAATATTATCACCTCTTTCCAAAATTCTAGAGAGGGTCATTCATATGCAGGTTTCTTTTTTTTTACTAAAATGATTTTTATTTTGATAAAATAATACAATAATTTAATACATTCATAACATTCAATAACTATTTACAGTATTTACATTCAGCCTGACAAAAAGGGTTCAGATAAAAACATTTGTAGTTAAATAATAAATTAATATATAAACTATGATAGTTAGGAAGAGTTTCGTTCCATATGTAGGGTATCAATCAAATTCAAAACTTTCCTCCATGGACTATTAACCAATGGCTCAGGAAAAGTTTTTAACTCTTCATATGCAGGTGGTTTCTGATTACCTGTATACCCATAAACCTTTAACCAACATACAGCATGGTTTTCGTGCATATCACAGTAAATCAACTGCTCTAATGGCATTTACCAATACTGGCAACTATCACAGGAACAACAATTATGTATTCTCTGTCTTACTCAACCTATCAAAAAGCCTTTGATATGGTCTCCCATAGCAAGATGCTAAATGTACTCTCCAAACTAAACTTTCGCCAATATACTCTTGCCTGGATCCAGGACTACCTTACTGGACATCAACAAGCAGTCTCTTGGCAACCAGTGACTTTAGGTGTCCCCCAAGGCCCAATCTTAGGTCCATTACTTTTTTCTTTATTTACAAGTAACCTACACAATTCGACCCCACAAGCCTCTCTCATCCAATATGCAGATAATTCAACAGTGATATGTGCCGCTCCCACAATACAAGAACTGCAGACCTTATCACAGCAATCCTTCCTAGCAGTTGAAACCTGGCTTACTAATGCTCAACTAATTTTAAATCCCAAAAAAAACAAAACTTATGATTTTCCAACCCACTAAATCAACCTTAACTATTAATGCCTTTAACATTATCTCACTAAAAAACACCATTATCTACCTTCACACACCAAATTCTTAGGTGTTGAAAGTGACAGCAACTTAAAGTTCAACAATCATATTTCACAAATAGTTAAAAAAGTACACACAAAATTAGGAACCCTGTATAAAAACAAACAGTACTTCACCAAAAATACTAAAGCTACTATTGGCCAATCCCACTTAATCTCTACTCTCCTATATGCAGCCCCCATACTCACAAACCTAAAGAAATCAGAGCTTGCAAAACTTGATTCTTGCTATAACAAAATTGCCAGATTAGCTTCAAACTTTCCAGCTAGAGCCAACCAGTGTGTTTCTCTCAAACAACTCAACTGGCTAGAACTTCCACACCTCCTTCATTACAAACAGTTAACTATGGCCCACAAAATACTATATGAACCTGAAAAAATACCTGATTTACAAACTTTGCTTCAACCCTATGCCACCAGCAGAATGTTAAGATCCACTATCAAGCACCACATACAAATCAGCATAAGCAAAAAACAAGTAGGAGACTCCCTCTTCTCAAACTATATTGGAAAAATCTGGAATGCACTTCCAGAAAATATTACAACTATTATATCTCTTGTCCAGTTTAAATCAACCCTAAAAACACACCTATTAAACAAATGGCTGTGCCCTTGCTCTGGTCCTAACTAATCCCTCTTTAACAAGATCATTACCTCTAGCTTCACATCTGGACTAACCACAACTTCTAGTCCTATCTGTTACATAGGCATTTGCACACTAACACCATTCAAACTGCGGCATTTAAGAACCAAAGAAATATTGACTCAATGTATTCCACTGGTGTCTCCACCTATTTCCTATGAAAAGCATTGTGTTGTAATATTGTCTAATGTTGTTGTGCTTCTTATTGAGCTATACAACTCTTCATGTATTAATTATACTTAGGAATCCTGTAATTTAGCTTATTTCTTATTCTCCTATATAACCTCTTCATGTATTAATTATACTCAGGAATCCAGTATTTTAGCAGTGTGTATAATCTGATCTTCAAATGTATTATCTAGAAAGACTAAATATTACCTGTATGCATACTACTGATATATATCAGCTGTTTTCTGATTGTCTTTTGTTACATGTCGAGTTTTTCTCCCAGGGCCTCTGCTGAAAATGGACGTGAGTCTAGTTGAACTTTCCCCTGTAAACAAATGTAAAATAAATAAAATAATATATATACATACACACACACACATACACACACACACACATATATATATATATATATATATATATATATATATATATATATATATATATATATATATATATATATATATATATATATATATCATATAAAAACAAAACAGTTCATTTGTCATTGCTCATAGTGTCAATATCCATGCACAAGAAATATTTTACTTTCAATTGGCATCTCCCATGGCTGAGCCATTCAGAAATAATTACTCATTGTTTTTTCTAGCAACACAATCAGCCCCAACTGAAACAACATTTCTTCTTCCCAGAACTATCAGTAAGACCTGAAGTAATAGATAAAAAACATAATATCTGCAAGGGAGTATGTGAAAAGGTTTAGAAATCAGCCCTGCTGAGTAAGCTCAGTTTTTATTTTTTATGCAGAAATCAGATCTCCATAGAACTGCCCATTTGTGGAGTTTTAGGTCTTGAAATGAGAAAGTAAATTGTTTTAAGTAAAAAAAAACACATAAAAATACATGCATCATTTGCTGGGGTTGCAGTCCTGCAGCTTAATACTGTGTCACTCGGATTTAGCACATAACCACACTACCTGTGCAATATATGACGTAACCAGCTAAAATAATTGTACTCAGAGTGTTCAGATGCCAATCTACTGCCTGGCTGACACAGTTTAAATGTTAAGCTAGTAAAATGTAGTAAAAAGGCTTATACTAAAGCTAAGCACATTCACATCTATATGTCTTTCTATGGTTAGCAAATATAATTAAAAAAAATCTAGAGTGTGGCTTTTGGATCATGATTTTGAAATGCATGTTACTCTACTGCACCTTTATAGTCCAGGTGAAGTATCCTAGTTTATCCTTGAAAGTACTATCCCGAAAAATGGCATAGAGTCAGAGCAGTGATGATGGGAACACATCCAAAATGAAGATGCTATTTAAGATTTCAGCATAGGAACTACATTCTACATATGGCTGAAGGATTTAATATAGCAATAACCCATGCCTGGGTGTGGGTAATGCTGGATTTACCCACGGTTGGTGTGGTTTGGTCACGAGGGCGAAGCCTGTGTGGCCAAACAAAGACAATTGTGGGTAAATCCAGCATTAGCCACACCCAGAAGTGGGTTATTGCTATTATACAATGACATTATTTAAAAAAATAAATAATTACTTTTCTTAAATAATGGCATTGTATAATGCCTCCTTGCTGCCCTTTCACAGCTGTCTGGTATTCTGCGGCAGTTCTGATGTACTGCGCATGCCTATACTTATGCAGTACATCAGAGCTGTGAGCGGAATCAACGGAGAAAGCAACATCTCCGTTGCTTTTTACAAACTCTCTTGCTATGTTAAAAGAATTTAACATAGTGAGACAGCTTTAAAAAAAGCAACGGACAATCTCCATTGCTTTTTACAAACTGTCTCGCTATCTTAAAGGAGTTTAACATAGTGAGACAGGATTAAAAAAAGCAACGGAGAAAGCAAGATCTCCGTTGCTTTTTACAAAGTGTCTAGCTATGTTAAACCCATTTAACATAGCGAGACACCTTTTTAAAAAGCAACGGAGATAGGAAGATCTCCATTACTTTTTTAAAGCTGTCTCGCTATGTTAAACTCATTTAACATAGCAAGACAGTGTGTAAAAAGCAACTGAGATCTTGCGTTCTCCGTTGCTGTAAAAAATACTTATACTAATGGAAAAAGCCTGGACCAATCAGCATGCACGTTTTGGAATATTAATGGGGGGGTTGTTGTATAATCAACATTTTCTACCACCTGAGCGTATCACAGTATAAACATGGACCAGGAGTTTTACTGGAGCATTTTCAGAGAACAACAATTATGAATATTGAAATAACTGATATAGTAAACATTTATTACAAGCACCCCTTGCATGCTACTGACTTTGAATCTAAGTTTAGTCAACTGTGGTTTCTTTTAAAAGGTGTAATCTATCTTTCTCTTGATTTGTTCATGAGGCAGAAGAAAAGTTCTGTCTATTGGTATGATGAGCTGTATTCACAGATGAGTCTTTGTAGTTTGCCAAACCATATGCAATGACATAAGCGAGTATACTGATGTGGATAAATAATTCCCTCACACTGGTGATATGTTCAGTGATAGTAATCATATTATCTAACTGTGAGCTTTTATCTAAATACATGGATTTGCCATGTACATCTGATGACTGAACACATGTTGTCAGTGTCCTATTATTGTGAATGAGGAGAAAGCAAACCAAGTTATCACAGGGAAGCTTATCTATATTAATTAGCTCTATTTAAAAGGACCTCATGTTGTTAGCACATCCACATGCATTATAATTGTTTTCTTCAACAACAGTATACTTTGTGTGGTACTAGTGGATATGCCATGTACTCTAATAGCAATAATGACAAAGTAGAGCTCCATGTTGTTGAGATATTTGAACAAAGTCTCTTCTTTAGTTTGGGGGAGACAAATGGCTTTTTGCCCCTAATTTCTCTTTTTGACCATGTTTCAGACAATTAAGAAATATATCATCTTGACTATCATTATAATTATATCATGATCTAATCAGTATTTAAGTTTAAAATATTTTAACAATACCTAAACAATTTTTTCACTACCAAAAAACAGCTTGAGCTTTACTCAGTAAATGGACAGCAATGAATATCCTGTTTAATTAAGACTGCAATATATGAGAAAAGGATGTTGAAAACAGTCGTAAAGACTCTTAATTGACTGTACTGGACCAGGAGGCAATAATGTCTGAAGGCTTATTTAGGACCTTCGTAAGGTTCCTTAGCTACATGACAGAGCTGTTTGTCTGGAAGTATTCAATGTCTTGAAAATATATTCACTACTACTACTGTAGACATGTTATCCCAAACTTCACCTTATCATCAACCCCCTTTTTTCCCTCCTTTTCTACATGGGGGTAGGGTGTCACATCACCAAGATTCATGACCTACTAAAGAGCACATCCTAAGGGGTGTAGCTCTGCACCTGAACTGAAGTGAGGTCTTGTCCAGGAGAAGAGTGCTAATATACCTTACATCCCTTGTATATGGTTTCATCACTGCTTTGTCTGTCAGTCTATAATAACCTGCTTGGTAATATATAGGAAGTAGGGTAATTATGTGTTAGCTTTATGTCAGAGTTTAATAGCTAATATGGGTCCAAATTAAAACCTATATCATATATTCAAAAACTTACATACGAAAATATTTACTTTGAATAACTTGAGTTTATTTACCAATTTTATGTTTGACCAAACTTATCCAAATGTTTTTGGCTGAAGCTAATGGGAGGAACATGAATGCTAACAGGATAATATCTCCTGGTGTTATGTGAAACAACTACTGTGAATAAAAACCTATAATGGAAATAAGCAATAGGCCAGTGTCCAGGTAATACAATGTTAGGGAGGAGGAGGAGAAAAAAACAGATGGGTATGATGGATCAGGGCAGACAAAGAGGGGCAAAGAACATAAGACAATCAAAAACTTAATACAATGAACAAAAAACAGGAACCAGGGCAAGCACAAAACTGTCACTTAAGGAGCAGACTGGAAGAACTCAGCCTGAGACTGCGGAACATTATACTGCAACACCTACAAACTGACAGCCGAAGTTGCTATATGAGTCTGGAGTGTGGATTGTGCTCAAGTGTGAGAAATAAAATCCTTATGTCCCCATGGCAAGGACTTTTCAGACTGGAAAATGATGAGTCTTGTTGTAAAGCAATGACTGGAGAGTAGAACTCCAGTTGTTTTACAAACTATAAGAATTTAAAAGGTTTGCTAGACAAATACAGAGTTAAAAACACAACAAACATTATCTAACAGTAACAGAAAAAAATATTTCCATGTAATTTGTGTAAGTAATGCAAATTTGTTGCAGATGATCCTTATTATCTGGATATTATGACTTATAAAAAGTATTTATACCCAGGCCAATTTAGTTGTAATATGGAATTTTAGTGCATGCAGGTAATCTGTGTCATTTTCACTATTTTATAAAGGGAGAAAAGCTAGACAATTGTATTAGAGGTCCGCATACCATATGTATGTCATAACAATTAATAAGGAATATGCATTCTATTAAATGTAGCACTTTTAAAAGATTTATTTTATTTTAGAAAGGGTCACAGGAGATGTGGATGAGAAAGATCGTCTGCTAAAATTATCTGACAGGGAACTGCTTTGGCAACTGTTATTAGATGTCAAGAACCCCTCTGACTTGAATGGGTTTATCCTTATCAAACCATCTTTAAATCAAGGTGCTGCCTTTGCCAGTGATGCAGATAGATGAAGTCTTGTTGAATACTCATGTGACCAGAGACTGATTAGTGGCTTTGGCAAAAGACATAGCTGGCATGGAGGAATGGAGGGCAGTCCAGTGCTATCTAATGACAAATGTGGCATTCAAAGGGGTGGTCCTTCAGGCACAAATCGACTATATCACTAGCTCTCATTACAAGTATACTGAAGTATTTATCTGTATCAAGAGAGCATTGTGGTCTCTACATTGATGTGGGTCATCTGCATCCCTGCTCAGAAGAGGGATCACACATTCATAAATAAATATGTTCTCTTTGCCAAGATGCTGGAGAGGCCATAATCTATTGCTGAGTCTGCTTGAATGACAGCCTCCCTCTGGCAGCTTTTACCCTCACAGAGGAAGATCCAAGATGAGTGGACAAGTAGACTAGGATGATAGTAGGATGCTTGACATTATACAAGGACAGCAGGAAAAAGTGCATAGAGAAAAAATCCTTGAAATTAAGGTGGCTTAAACGATGATCTAAACTAAATAATGTACTTTTTCTTTTCAGTGTTAGACATGTTTATTTAATGTGATAGTTTGCTTTATAATATGTTCACTAATTGCCTTTTATCTGTCTGTCAGTCTGTCTATCTTTTGAATGTCTTTACTCAGAACTTGTTTAGCTTTAATTGCACTAATGTCAAGTTAAATGGAGGTTTTTTTTCTGCATTTCTGTTAGTATTTCAACCAATACAGAATGCGAGACTTTTACAAAAAAAATGAATATTTCAAGTCTAGTTGCTAGTGTTGCTACTAGAAGTTATTTTACTTGATTTTTTAGAAGACACTAGATTTTTCCATGTGGCTTTTTCTGATCAACCCTTAAGTTATATAAACTTAATTCTATCTCATTACTATTATGCAGTCATTTATTCCTTAAGATGCTTGAAGATGCGTCATCCAGCAGCTTGAAAATGTTTGTTCTTCCAAGTAAGATATTTTTACTCTTGCTAGATAGAAAAATGTACTTTAACATTGCGTTATTTTTTTTAATCACACTGGCTATCACTTCTGTTGTTTGTGAGGTGTAGTCGTTGTCAAACCTTGTTATTAACTTTTTTCACACAGTGTTTAGAAGATGCAATTTTAAGAATTAAATCTATATCCAAGTATGATCTAAACTTCATAATCATCGATCTTGGTGAAATATTAGGTTTTGAAGAAGATTTTGACAAAGATTTTTGAGCCCTTTCTATTCCATTTGATAAATCTTTGTTAATTGAAGGGTTTGTGGTAATCATGATAATGAAAAATTCACAGTGTTTTCTTCCTCTATGCCTTTAGCCATCCTCTGCTATCTACCTCGCTTACACTAGTGTCAATGTCCTGTATGTTTTAACAGCTTGTTGTGATAGAGCTTTTGACATTTCAGTTATTTTTGAGGAATTTTCTTGTATGAGAGAAATGTTTGTTTGAACATTCTTAATTTTAAAGTTAAGTCCACAATGGCGGATATTACATGATACGTATCTTTTTCAATGACATCTCCTGTCTGTAGGTAATTTCAGGTACGTGATTTCGGGTCTATATTAGATGAACGAAAGTTCATCTTAGCGAACGCTCACATGAGCAAATATTGCGGAACTCAAAACCGCAATTGTGAGATTGCGGTACAGTGAGGATGGGAATATTTGCCCTTTCCTCACTGTAGTGTGATATTGGAGTTGGAATATATATTTAGCGGGGGGGGGGTGCAGCCCCCCACGACTGCAATTTTGAGTACCTGGATTTTCGCTCATGTGAGCGTTTGCTAAGATGAACTTTTGTTCATCTAATATAGACCTCTTGATTTCTAGTAAGATCTAAACTGTAGATAACAAGGAATATAAAGTGCAATCCGCAAATGTCTTTGAAAAAGAAAACACCACATTTCTGCTCATCTTTCAAAATTTGTGAACTGGAAGTACTTTTACCCAAATACATATAATCACTTTATAGTAAAAAAAAATAATACTACAAATGAGCAGCATCTCATTAGAATAAACAAAGGTTGTCCTTCTTAGATTCTACCTGCTGTTTTAAATTTTTGCAAACCTATGTCTTTTTTAATTATCAGCTCTTCAAAAATCCTTAACCACTTATGTCTCCTATAATAGTGAAATTACACATCTGAGAAATCATTATGGTTGTGAAAGTATGCAGTGTTACATTTAATCAGGAATCATGCAGTAGGTATGCAGAAACAACTTTGGTAAATTGACCATATAATCTGTCTCTAGACAGGAAAAGTTCAGATCCATTTTGACATATGCTTTCAAGATTGCTTAAGCAAAGGAAACATCAATGTCAAAATACTAAACTTTGCATCTGTTATTATTACGTTCATGAGGAGGTAAATGGGCTCCTTGAAGGTGTTCACTACTTACCTATGACTCCCTGCTGAAATCCCCTTTGCGTCAGTATGCAGGGCTTAATTGTCATTATTATTAAATGTTTACTGTGAATAAGCAGACTAATCATAAATCTGCACTTAATGGCATCTCTGAAAACTTGACAGTGAAAGGGAAAATGCAGCCATTTAGTTCTTGCAGCATTGCAATTCTTGTTCTCAGTCTATAAGTCTTAATATATAGAACCTTCTAAGCACTGTAACTGAATGCAAAAACAAAACTGCTAGCTCTTAATTGTGCTTATGGTTTCTAGCCAAGAATGAGTAAGGATTAACAATCCATCCACACTCATCCAAATCGAATGGTATCAAATTGCTGTTCAATGAAATGTAGCATCTAGCAGTATGAAAAAAGATATCAAATTGCTTTTAAATGAAATGCAAGTCATCTAGTAGTAAATGATTATATAAAACTGCTTTTTAATGAAATATAAGACATCTTGCAAATAAAAAAAAAGTGTTGTACTGAAAAGACAGAAATGCGTGTCAAGAATATGATTGTAAAGATACAGTCTTTAAAAACAGACCCCAAGATTGAAATAAATTTCTCATCATTATTGCAGAGGGTTGATCAAGGGATTATCAATTAGCACAATGCAGAGAAATTCCAATGTCAGGGAGACATGGCATAACCACAGAGAGAAAGACCTCTAGTGGTTCATTACTATGTCTTCGAATTGAACTCCAGGCTTCAGTCGGATGTAGCCATGCTAGTGTTCTCCCTAGCAACCTATGCATCATTTTAACAAAGGTGTGCCACTATATACACACACACACACACACACACACACACACACACACACACACACACACACACACACACACACACACACACATTCAGCCACCCACATACACAGACACACACACACACACACACACACACACACACACACACACACACACACACACACACACACACACACACACACACACACACACACACACACACACACACACACACACACACCACACAACACACTAGCCTTACAGCTTTCCTGCCATTGAAATGTTCCCTGAGGAGTAAATTTATCACGGTCTTATTTTGTGGCATTTATTTTTCTTTTAGCATAACATTTTAGTTTGTGGACCTGCAGACATTTCTGCTGGACAAGCACATGGCTAATTAGCCCTAGCCACTATCTCGAGCTGTTGCATTAACATGTGGGTTCACCCATGAAACCTCTGTCAAAGTCCCTGTAAGGGGAACATGTCAGTGGCAGAGTGGGCTGTGATTCAGAAGGGCTTAGCGTGATGCAGTTCCCTTCCAAACTAAGAAAGCTACATCACATTAACCCTTTCTGAATCTTAGGAGGAGAGATCTCTGAGTGCAGAGAAAGGGCAAAATAAATTTTATGAGTAGAGGTGGTTATATTTCTTTTGGAAATATTTAAACTATAAAGAAACCTTTAAAAAACTAGGTCTGGTTAAAAAAAATGTCTTGCTCTTTTCCAAGTCTGTTTTCTTTTATAACGTGCAATAAATGGGCTAGTATAATTTGTTTTCAAAACTACAATGATCTTGGCGTGCAATTAAACTTGAGACCCTTTACTTCTGCATAAAGAATGTAATATTTAATAACCTTGTAATATTTAATAACCTTTATGTATTAGAAAAAATAAAATTATATTTATCTGTAATTTAAACTAGTGAATATGACTGTTTACTAGAGAAAAACAGATGTGTCAATTTAACAGCAGCAATCATTATGAAAACTGAAACGATATTGAAGAGCTAAAATATTACTTCTCAAAGCCTTCAAAAAATGAAACATACAATTATTAGTCTTATTCTATATTATGTAACCAAAATTGAAAATTGCACCAGACCAGCAGATATTGTATTACTTTATTTTCATATTTTCAACAATCCAGTTTCCAATTTTATAGATTAATTTGTCAAGTAAAGAGGCTACTGAACTTTATAGATAATTTCATTGAGCTCCCTGTTGCTGTGAGCTTTTATGGGTCATCAGTTAAAGTGTTCAGAGATAATCAGGCTATAGAAGCTCACAAAAGCTTCAGTGTGATTACCTGTATGTATGCATGTATTTATTTCATAATAAAAATGTAAAACCTGTAGGTATGTGTGCTTCATCTTATGGGTAACACAGGGGCACTGTGACTTGCTCATGGAAGTAATTCTATCATAATGCAAGTTCTTTAAATTCTTTAATCAGATAATCTCAAGTGCTATATTTTAAAGCTGGAATTTTTCTCCAAATTAAATGAAGAAATGAGAAATGAAACATTTGATATTTATGTGGGTTTACCATCATATGGTCGACCGGTGGATATTCGGGTAATTATTTCCGAAGGGAGTGCAGCAACGTCCCAAAATTGCGAATACAAATGTTACAAAAAAGATGCCAAAGACACAAATGAGTGAATGCCAGTGTAGCACTTTTGTGAGTTTGGCATCCTTCACTGTAGTGTGCGTCTGAGTTAGTATATATAATTGGTGGGGGTGCAGGGGGCATGCTCCCCTGCTAAACATGTTGTGAATGGCACTGGATGTTGAGGAAAGTTTGAAAAAATGTCAACAGTTTGAATTCAAAAAGTTGACTTTTTTTAACTCGTTGTTATGCTCATTCACTAACGTTAATTTTGACAATGTTTTTCGAATAAGTGAATACTGACACAAAACATTGTCAAAATTATGGTGGTAAACCATTTTTGTGGTAATAAGTATTTGACAATTCTCTAAGGGGCAGAAACCTTAGAGGTTGATGTGTTAATCACTTAGGCGTATGGGAAGCAGCAGGCTTTCTCCTACATAAAAAGCTTAGACTGTATTTATTTATATTGCACTTCAGGATAATGCTCCTTATTTTGTGAAAATGCTTAATTACAGACACATATTAAGCAAATTAAGACTAAAAAAACTCATGTCCAGGTATAGTATGAAATTCATAGCCTTAATTTTAAAACAATGAAACACAGTGTTTCTTAAATAAATAAATGTACAGATGTCATGAGGTCTCCCTGTACACGTCACACATTGGTGTCCCAAGGAAAAGGTGGTGCTGTTGACTTAAACATTCAAGTCACTTTACAACTTCAAAGTTGCAAGGTTTTTGCTCCATAGTTGGGGCACGACAGAAAACCCTTAATGTTCAAATGTAAAGTGAACCATGCCTTGTGCCAGTGCTATGGTCAGAAGAGATAAAGTGAAGTTTTGGTGGTGATGCAAATTTTTTTTTTTTTTTTTTTTTTAAGATGACGGATGTAATTAACTACATATTTTTAGCAGCACCAGGACAGAGCCAAGTATAAAGAGGTTTGGAGGAACAAAAGTCAAATACTGGGGGCAATTTTTAATCATTAACTTGCTTAAAAAATAATAGAACTTAATAAAACACCAGGATTTGAGCATCAACATGCATTTTGTAAACAATAGGAAATATGAAACTGTAATGTCTGGCACACTGTTGGCTGTAATCTTCACTGACTTTTTTTTGAAAATCAAGATTACTAATGATAGACATAGCAAAGATAGGGAAAAAAAACAGTCAGATTTGAAATATATGGTGGAAAGTTTTTGCAGCACAAGGATTTATTATTTTTGTTAATAAGACATGATCATTTCAGGTATACAAGTCGCTATAATTGCTGAGGCTGTCTGCAGGGGAAAATAACAAGCTGATATTGTTTGCTTATTATACTGGCTGTGTGATTTGTGTGAAATTACTAGGAATGGTTTGTGTGAATAAACAAGGCATAGTTTTTGTGAAGCAACTGTACATGCATTACTGTATGGCAACTGTTTTTGGGCTGGGGTTGTTTGTATGAAATTAACATACCCTTTTGTTATTCATTCAGTTTAGCCAGTCACAACTTGACTTTGCAGGACCAGTGTGCATATGTGTGAAGTAAGATGGATTACTTAACTAAACAACTGATACACACAGATGAAGTAGTTATTGTTGTCACTGTCTGTGGAAGAAAATGACCAGCTGTCTGCTGTTTGCTCATTATTCTGTTTTTTCAGAATGAATGAGTAAATGTGATTTCTGTAAAGTGTCTTGGAATTCTATAATGTACGGCAACTGTTTTTGTGGAGCAAAGATGAAATGCATTACATGGCTATCATCTTTTCTCACAATTAAGCATCTGCATTTTACACATATCTCAGTTTAAACATGCATCTCTCTCAAAAACAGTGGGGGGCATTAGATGCATCACTGAAAATTGAATTTCTGGGGGCCTTGTGGTCCTGATGTGATTATTTCTTTAATTTCCCCTAAAATCTATACTTTGCTTTGGGCTGGGGACAGTGAGATCATTATTTATTTAACTTTCCTCACAAAATTCAGACGTGTGCACAGAGCAACTATGACTTGTATTGGAGCAGTACACTGTCTAGGAGTAACAAATTGGAAGCATTTCTTTGATAGCTCGTAGTTTTACTACTTCATTGGTAGTTACTAAGATTGCTGTCCTGGGGACCATTGAAGAACAAGCCCACATTCTCAGTTACCCCAGTCTGATTAAGTGACTTGCTGAAGGTGACACACAAAGCAAATTAATGGTTAGGGAATCAAACCCTGTAACCCCTTATCACAGGAACTGCGGCTTACAGCCCTTAACCCTCTGCACTAACTTCCAGACTTATCACTATTTTTCACTTTCTTCATATTCAGTCATCAGATACATCTATCTTTTGGGGAGGGTAAGGAAGCGTGCTGTTTATATATGTTTGCCAGCAACAGGTGTCATCATTATTTTTCACTTTCCTCACAATCAAACATCAGTTGCATCAAACATTGGAGGCATCTACAGCTGGCTATGTTTTTGGGGAGGATACAGAAGTATGCTGTTTATATATGCAACAGGCTAAAAAGAATGAAATATGTTATGTGCTATTTGTTTCTTTTCAGTTTTGCCCCTAGCCTGACTTCAGAGGGGTACACAGAGGCATGATGTATATACTTACAGGACTGAAACATCTTGAAATAATTGTCTTAATTTTTATGCAAATCTAACACCAGAGGGGGTGTTTGATATAAGAAAGTGAAACACAGAAAGTGACATTTTTAGTGGGTTAAGGCAGGTACCATTCCCAAGTATGATCTATGTATCTTCCACTCAGTTGTCTTCTCTGTTTATTGCAAAATGCTTGTTTGTCAGGTTTGTGCATTAAGACTTTGATACAGCTTACTTCTTCCTTGAAATAAAACGTAAGATGGAATTTTTTCCTTGTTCATGTGTTTCGTTCTTCCTTTTATTACATCAAGAGGTTGGGAAAAAAAGCTCTAAAATATGCCTCAGAGCATCCATAATCCTATGGCTTCTGAGGCCTTTTGCCCCCCAGTCCCCAATATAATTCAATTATTTCCTCTGCCGTTATTACAGTGTAATGCATGTCAGTGAAGGTGTGTTAAAAGAATGCAGGAAAAATCAAAACTTGAAAAGTAAGACTGAAATTCTTTCCTTAATAAGGATTTTTGTTTACCCTATCATGGGATGAAAAGGTTGTTTAAAAAGACATTTTAAAATGCTGTGGCTTCCTTTGACCTATTGGCCCTAAGATCTGTGGCATATTGCAGTTATTTTCTCTACAGCTAGCTAGGTGTGGTTTTGGTTAGTTAGGTTGTGTTGAAAGAGTGCAGGAAAAGCAAATGTTGGGAGTGTAACACTGAATGTATCCCCTTAATCATGAATTTTGTTTAGAGCTTTATTAGATGAAAAGGTTGTTTAAAAAAATGCTGTAAAATGCATCTCAGAGCATCTAGATCCCCCTTGGCTTCTGGGAGCCTTATGGCCTCCAGAACCCTGACATAGCACAATTATTTCCTCTGTGGTTATGAGTGCAGTGTTATCTAATTAAAATGCACTAAATGACTGAACGCACAAAAAAAAATAAGACAAACTGTGAGAAAAGGAAGAAAAAAGTAATCTGAATGGTGTGAATAGAACAAAAACCAGAGAAGCGCTATGTGAAATGCACAGGGGGCAGTGGGCAGTGGGGAGCATCATGCAGCCCTTTTCCTAGAATGCCAGTTCACCTAAGGCTAACTCTGACTTGACTACAATACAAACTCAACTTCTCATCTTGCACATCAGGCAATATCCATATTCAAACAATGACACATTTTATCTATTTAATAAAATCATTCCAAAAGTGCAAACTTAATTTGAGAAGTGTTAGGCAGGTGCTTAAAAGCATGTGCATTGTGTGTAAGCACTCTTTTCAGCATACCTTTCTAAATTAGCAGCAATCAAAACACATCTTGCTTAGAGAAACTCAAGCCAAATTCATTTGTTTTTCAAATGTATAATGGGCAACATATAGCAAATGCACAGCAATCAGACAAAAAACAATTCCTGCAATGAAAGAAATAAAGGACCTGATTTGGCAGAAGTGAAGAATCCTTATGAACATAAAGTGACACTGAGGATTGTGTGACTCATGTTTCGGGGGGGTTAAAATCAAACATTGTTTGTCCTTTGTGGGAGAACTGTATCAATGGCTACTGACTGATAATGTATAGGCAGAAGCCATTTCAGTCTGCCAGTAATTGTGCAATAAGTTAAGTGCAAAACTAAATAAATAAGACATATAACAATAGCATCTATCAAAATCTGAGCTTCTAGATTCTTTTATCTTTTCTGATATTTAAACCCTGTGTTTGCAGGGGTCTGTGCTTGTTTTTAGCAGACTGAGGAGTAATGATTCATCACGGTGACGTAGCAGAAATTCCCTGAGGCTGCAAGAGAAGAATAAGTGTTTTTTTTTTTTACATTTATTTCACTGAATTGCACTTCCTAAATCTTAGAGTTGTACTATATAGCTAATCTGTTACATTTTGCACTTTTATAAAGTTTTTTTTTTACTGTTTCACTGAATTCTTGTACTGTTTTATACTACTTTAACTGTATTTTTATTGCTAAGTAGTGTTTCATTACTGTAGCTGCATTTTTACTGAGTTACTTAACTGTAAACTGCTTTTTTCCTACTGGGAGTTGTATTTTCTGCTTGTGAGTGAATGCTGTATCTATGCTTTTCAGTGCATTTTCTGGGAGTTTTCTGTGTTCTCTGGTCAAGTGGCATAGTCTGGATACAGGTTTGTTTTATCCAGGCCTGATTGTTTTGATTGCTGAGTTTTCTGGCAGCAGTCTTGTGCTGGTAGGGGCCTGCCTTCTCTGTCAGTGAAAGTAACAGGGCTGCCTGACCTTCTCTAGCATGAGTGATTGGTTGAAAGTGCAAGGGCTAGAAGGATTGGGTAGTAATATGAACTTCTAGATTCTTCCATCTTTTGTGGTATTTAAACCCTGTGTTTGCATGACACTGTACTTGTTTGTGAGTTGCACACTGCAGCTGTACTGAATTAACCCATTGCAAGGTATTCCAGGTTCAAATTTTCCCTTACTAGCAGTCACTTGATCCTGAGGTAGTGGAACATTTTTACAGCCTCTGTACAAACCAGTGGCATAGCTAGGGGGCACAAGCCCCAGGCTGCACTTTTTGTGGCTGTCACATTTAGTTACCTGTGCTGTTTTGAAGGGCATTCTTCATTAAGAAAAGGGACCAGTAACATCACGTCTGTGCATGAGTTGGACATGCACACCTGCATTCACCCAAGTATATGCACACTAAGTAAAATTTACCAAGTAAGGGACTTTAGTTTTTGCCTGCTGCTGCTGTTTGGTTTGTTCAATTCACAGAAGTTTATTGCTCTGTGTGTCTTGTCCGACTGAGTCTTCACATTTTACTGCTGCTGTTTGCAATTCAAGGAAGGTATGATTTTGCATTTTACTGCCACTGTTTGCAATTCACAGAAGGTATGATTTTACATTTTACTGCTGCTATTTGCAATTCACAGAAGGTGTGATTTTACTGATGCTATTTGCAATTCATGGAAGAGGTGTGTGTGTGTGTGTGTGTGTGTGTGTGTGTGTGTGTGTGTGTGTGTGTGTGTGTGTGTGTGTGTGTGTGTGTGTGTGTGTATGCATGTGTGTAAAAATGCCCCCAGTTAGGTATACCTGGTGGTTAGTGTTACTCAGGCTCAAAACCTGTACCTTAGGTACAAGCAGCAAGAGCCTGAATTCTCTGCCCATACTAGCACTTGTTTATGACTGAAGGAGTTGAGTTCATAACTCTCAACTGTCCAGATTTTCACAAACTGTTTAGCTCATACTTTTGGTCTGTTCCTTTTAAAATTTGTGGTTTTCTGGCAAATCAGTGAGAACTGAATTCACTTTTCAGGAAATGCACAGTAACACAAAACATGTTATTCTAGCAACTTTCTCTGATTATACAAAAATGTTTAAAATGTGTCCCTGGTTTTGGGCCTTTGTCCCCACCCAATATTTTTTTTCCAGGTTTATAGTCTTGTAAAGTTGAGAAATTTGGTTGAGTGTCAAGTGGATTTTACAAGGAGGTGAGAGCTTTGTGGAAGAGTAGTTTAGGGATGCTTATGCCAAATCAATTTGCATTGTTATTAGCACAACAGGTAGTATACTTGTTTTTGATGCAGAAGGCTGTGGCTTCTACTCCCACAGTATGCAGATGGATTGCTGATACTGTACTGTATTGTACTTTAAGGGGAGTGGATGCTGCAGTTCTGGGAATGCCCTCCTTTGGTGGAGATACTTAGTAACTATGAACCTATCAGTTTGCCATCCATTCCCTATTGCAATATTACGAGCCTATTTTTTAATGAAACATAGACAATTTATTCTTTAAGGGCAACAGTCACTTTATTTGTAGATGAAACAATGAAATATAAAGTTATTTGCTAGCAGCAACCTATTTATTAGTTGCAGATTATTAGAATTATTTAGATGACTTTTACCTTTGTAGAGATTGTGCATATTTACTGATATCGGTGGATTGTAATGACAGAAGTTTGAGTAGACTTTTATGATGCAAAAGTTCTGAATTGGGCAGCTTTGTCATTATTGGTTCACACATTTTGTTTCACTGCTTAATGGAAAAATGTTCAAAACAATAAATTCAAAACACTCTCTAACAAGTGTGTTGTATTATTCAATTAATATAATTTAATACAATGAGGAAAGTGAATCAAAGAACACGCATGTTTGCATGGTTGTAAATATATCTGCAATAGGCCCATGATTTGAAAACAGCCCAAAGGTAAACTTTATCCGCCACTGGCCAGATGCATTTTCTTTGAATGTGGATTTCAATGAATGAGAGTTTCAATGCAGAGAAGTTTTAATGCTAAGTCTGTTTTCATTGTGAGGCTGTATTGCTTTGTTCACCAGAAGTCTATCAGTGTTTGTGCTATAAAATTTAAAATAAAAGTTTTAAATGAAAACCAAATAATCATTGTAGAAATAAAGCATGAAGCAGTAGGCACATTACAGTGTTTATGGTAAATGGGGAGAGATAGCCAAGTAATGGGACACTTGAATGACTGTAAGGGGAGGGCTGTGTATGGGGGTCTCCATTTGACAATGATTTTGTGAGGGGGGAGGCAAACTTAAAAACAGACCCAGGCTGCACAAACTCTAGCTATGACACTGGTATAAACTCAAGCCACTAGTACTGATCTCAGATCTTTCCACCTTCACCCCCCCCACTTAGCTGATCCCCCTCACTGATTCTGACAAATATGGATGGACAGTTTCCTACAGTTTCTCCTGCCATTCTGGTTGATATGGGCATCCTGAAACAGTGTAGCAACTGTCTTATGTACATGGACAACCCTTGCTTATTACTACCCAGGAATACAATTTGTGAGAGCTGCAATTACATTAAAAACCTGGAGCCTATGATATCTCCCTCACAAGCCAGTATACTTGGCATGGAGAAAGTTGTCTGCACAAACACCACACCTCAAACATCACCTACACCCACACAGCACATATCTACATATGGGGAGGTTCTTAACAAAAACATACCTAACAAAAGAGACCTCCGAGAAAAAAACACATGTGAACTCCACAGCCTACCATACCACACATCATACATAGTCCACATGCCTGTGTCTCGCAGCCATCAAAGCTTAACCATAAACCCAATATAATAATTATAGGATACTCTGTTATGAGACACACAGATGTGTACCCTCACCAGGCTGGATAACAGAAAGTCACGGTAAGTTGTTTGTCAGGTGCTAGAATTCATCACATCACCCATGTAATCACGTCACTCAACAAGTAGTGCTATGACTCTGTCATAGTACATGTTGGCGTGAATGACCTTAGACGTACCTATCTGGACTATATAAAGAGAGACATGAATGAGCTCTCCAAATATGTGTTTCAAGCAGGTATGTCACTAGCCTTAAGCAGCATTCTACCGTCACCCAGCATAATGCCTCAATACAAACAAAAAATGATTGAGTTCAACAATTGGCTTGCTTCTGGTATTATTCTGAGGGGATCCAGTACCTGTCAGCATGTTAAGACATGATTGGCAGACTATGAAGCTTTGCACAGATGGCCTATATCTGTCTCCCTTGGGCTTCATGGTCCTGGCAAAGGCTCTTGCCTCCCTGTAGTGCCTTTTTTAGGCGTCTTGAGGTCAAAACTACCAACATGATAATCTCATCTAAATGCAATTTAAAGATCATATGGTGGTACAGCGGTAGCATTGTTGCCTCACAGCTAAAGGTTCTCCCGTTCGATTCTCGGCTTGGGTTGGGAGTGCCTTCTGTGTGGAGTCTGCATGTCCTCCCCGCGGTCGAGTGGGCGTTCGAAAGACATGCGTTGAATGGGCGTGCCTTCGTTGAAGGTTGGGTGTTGGGCTGGCAACTCGACACCATAAAAAAAAAAACAACTGCCAATCATTAGCGGACTGGAGTTCTGCTGTGGCAACCCCTAACCGGGAAAAGCCGAAAGACAAACAACAACTGTTGAATGCTAGGAGTCTAACCATGAAACTGCACTCATTGCAGGCATTCGTAACCCTGGAAGATGCTGACATTTGTGCAGTCACAGAAACCTGGTTCAAATCTGCAGAGACCACCCCAACCGTACCTGATTACTCATCCCATCATACATACAGACCCCAAACTGAGGGCAGCCAAGGGTGGTGCTTCAATATATCTATCTATCTATATATATATATATATATATATATATATATATATATATATATATATAGGTTAAACAGTATGATGCACAGGAGGTGCTCCAGGTGCAGTTAATGGTTGACAATACCCCTATTCAAATCATAGTTAGCTACAAACCCCCAACATTGACTCAGGATGCCCACAATGCCTATCTGGACCTCCTTGAATCTATTGAGATTCAATCCTATACCCTGATCCTTGGTGATTTTAACTACCCAACTATTGATTGGAAGAACTACTCAAGCCAGAACACAAATACTCAAAGATTCCTTGACTTCATCAATGCTAGTGCATTGGACCAGCTGGATGACACCCCCTCAAGAGGTGACAACATCTTGGACTTGGTACTAACTAACATAGGAAACGACTGCAGCACCCCCACAGTGTCATCATCCCTGGTAAGATCAGACCACATAGCTGTCACCTTCAAAGTCAATATCTCCCCTGCCCCCCCACCCCAGCTAGGGTTAAACAAAAAAACTTCTCCAAAGCTGATTATAACCTCCTGAGTGAAGGTCTAAACATCTTCCCAGCCCCCTCCTCAATAGTAGGAACTGGCACTAATGTCTAAACTAACACCAAAGCACTATACGACCATTTATATAAATGCATGGATTCAGCAACACCTGACAGGACAAAATCCTCCTCCTCAAGGAAGAGTAAACCTATCTGGCGGACATTGGCTATAAACAAACTCTACAACAAAAGGAAAAAAAATGCTGTCCCAGACCAAGAAGGAAGAGGTGCCAAACTGGAAACAGTCTCAACTTGGCCTAAACAGGAAATAAGGGTATTAGTGAAGTCCTCCAAAGCGAACTTCAAGTCCAAATTGGCCACATCTACTAAAGACAGTCATAAGGCCTTTTCACATACATCTGTAACCTAAGAAGAAACACCCAAATCTGCTCAGAACTGATGGTCAAGGACACCATGTACACAAATGCATGGATATAGCCAACCTGCTGGCAGACAATTTCAGTAAAATTTTTACCCCTCTGTCCTCCCCATCAGTAATCCAGGATATCCCCAGCACCTGCCCATCACCCCTTATCTGTAGTGAACAAATCATTACTATCCTGTCAAAGGCACAGCTTCCATGGGACCCAATAACATCCCAGGCTGAACCCTACATCAACTCGGGCAGGAACTCACAGCACCATTAGACACCCTATTTAACCTAAACCTGAGTATCGGTTTCATCCCAGCCGAGTGTAGGATGGCCACTGTCATCCGTCTGCACAAAGATGGAGTGTCCATTGACCCAGGCAAATATAGACCCATCCACAAAACTAGCCTGATTTGCAAGGCCATGGAATGCATTATCATAGACAACATTAACAAGTACATTGGCTACCTCCAAACACTTGATCCCACACAGTTCGGTTTTGTCAAGGGGAGATCATGCCTGTTAAATTTAATAGACCTCTTTGAGTCAGTCACCAAAGCCGTGGACTAGGGGAAGACAGTGCATGCCACCTACCTTGACCTAGCCAAGGCCTTCAACAGTATTACCCACTTGGGCATAATAGATAAACTATCCCAGCTTGGTGTAAATCCATATGTGACCAGATGGGTAGCTAACTGGCTTACTTATAAAACTCACTCAGTCAAAATAGGGGAAGCTACCTCAAGTAGTAGACAAGTAATGAGCTGCATACTCCCGGGATCAGTCTTGTGACCCCTGCTGTTTGGGATATACTTCTCAGAGCTGCAAGCTGAAAGCAGAGGTCTATGGCTGACCAAGTTTTCAGATGACTGCAAACTGGGTGCTGTCATCAACTCCCCTAGTGATGTAGACATACTACAAGAGAGTCTCACTCAGATAAATGACTGATGTTAGAAAGATGGCCTCAAACTAAATGCCAAAATGCATCATCATCATCCCTTTTGGGGAGAGTGACATACCCACAAATTATCACATTAATAACAATGTCCTAGGCATGCAAGCAGCTGTGAAGGCCCTGGGCAGCGAAGATGAAAGCAATCTAACTTTTGACCACCATGTTGCCTCCATTGTACGGAGATCTTTCTACAAGGCTCACCTCATTAGTAAGGGTATTGCTTCCAGGAACAAGGAAGTCATAACTTTCCTGTATTCCTCCCTTATCAGGCCCATCATCTAGTATAATGCCTCTTTTGGCATGTACCTCACAAACCACATGCAGCAGCTGGAGAGACCACAGAGGTTCCTGACCAGGAGACTCCATGGCTTCAAAAATCTATCCTACATGGATAGGCTAAAAGCTCTGTTCTTCTACTCCATCTCATACAGACTCCTCAAAGGTGATTTATGTCTGGCATATAAGGAATCTCTCACCCCATCTTGAAGAAATTGCTGCATATCTGCAAACCAAACTCCACTCATGTGACCTGCACGCAAAACCTTAACTTGGTCCGTGACATCAACAAGACTTGCTGGTGAGACAGCTTGTCTCCCAGAGACTCCCCATCTGTGGAATAGACTCCCTCTCCACATCAAGCAGAGCACCTCATTATCCCTCTTTAAGAGGAACCTAAATGACTGGATAGGAAATAGAAAATATACCTACACCTCTGGGATTCCACCTGTATCCCTGCTAGAGAGGGCCATTGGGTGCTGACTTGTGGAAACACGGGCTAATTTATTGGCTAGGCTTATAAGTGCCTCAAGGCCAGTAGCCTAGTAAGTTACTAAAGTTACTATGATCCTATGATGATGATGGTGATGATGGTGATGATAGTGATGATGATGATGATGATGGTGATGATGATGGTGATGGTGATGATGATGGTGATGGCGATGATGGTGATGATGATGATGATGATAATAATAATAAATTAAGACTGCTAAAACAAATGATAATAAGTTCAATTAACCAGAAAATGTATTTAAGAAAAGGAAATTATTACAGCATATTTTATAAATTCCAATAACACATTTATTTAGAACGGTACCATGTAAATGAGGTCTAAGGGGATTACAGTTTAGCATTTCAAACAAAATGCTTAAAGACAGCATTTTTCCTATTCTCAAACAACAAGTGAAATAAGAAGAGACATTTTAAAAATGAAACTATTTGCAGAAAGATTTGGCATCAAGATGTCAGAACATCTGAAGCATGCGGATGAGAAGTTCTGGTTGTGGCTCTTGATATTAAGCCAAAATGCCGAATATAGGCATATGCACTGCAGGTAGAAGATGATTAATAGGTAATTTTAATATGTTTGTCCTTGCCAAAGAGGACTCGGCTAATTATGTTGAAAAGGTTGAACTATCATGTACAATCCATGATATTAGAGAATAGCCTGCTATTTATGTTAATCTTAAGGGGTTTAGTGACATACAGGCAGTTGTGCCACTTAGAAGGACCAGTTAACTCATACAGACAATCATTAAAGGAAATGCCAATTTATTTTCCAAACCATGTGCATTCAGAACATTCAGAATGAAGAAATGTTTCAGATTTCTTCAAAAATCAAACATTTTCAGAGCGCTTGCAAAATTATGAGGATGTGTTGTACACTGTTAGTCTGGATGGAGGCTAACAAACACAATAAACAGAGGAAGAATGTGCAGTGTACAGTGAAACAACACAAAAAACATTACTTCAGAAACAAGCTAATATTAAACCATCCTCTAAACATATTTGTGCTGATGAAAATACCCAACTGACATATTTGTTAGTTTAATAAGACACAATTTAGAGTTTAGCAAATAAACTGGCAAGTCGAACAAGAAAATAGCTTATTTCAGACATGGAAAACCACGTCCATACATTAGTAACTTATTGGCATAAAGACAAAGAAAGCAATAGGTAATGCCATATTGCAATAATGTGTAGCTAGAAGAACAAGAAAATCAAAGTACATGATAAAACCAGGGCATAAAGAAAAGATACCACAGGACAGCAAAGTTAGTCACTGAAAATTAAAAATATGACTTAATATACTTTGAATTGTATGTTGAATCCAAGACTCACCAAGATATTAATAGAGAGCCAGAGTGATGGTTAAAATGTTAAAATAAAATAATATAATACCCAAGATCACTATACTTATGCTCTCATTGTATTCTGATATATTGACAACAATTAATTTAGTATCATGCTCATTCATTACATTATTCATCTGTCATTTAGTACCTTCACTTTCCTTACAAGTAAAAACTTACATGCGTCTTACAAGACCTGTATGCAAGGAACCAAAAACCAGCAATGACCAGGCGAAGGTGCAAAATCAACTAAACCAAAAACCACCACCAAAAAAGCAGGAGGAAAATACCAAATAGAGGTTTATAGCGTAGTTCAACTTTATCATTTGCTATTCGTCACACAGACTTCATCAGAAACTGAGTACCAAACAACCACTCCACATTTTTAAATACATTCTGACCAATCAATTTTAGTTGCCAATTAAGTACAATTATATAACGATACCATAAAAAACTTTAAATAAAAACTGCATGTTTTAATATGTTAGTGTTTAATTAACCACTATTTTCCTGTGTTTTTTAAAAAAAACACTTTATATTAACCATGTCATTGAGTCCAGGAGAAATATAAGAGGCTAACCTAAGTTGCCATTCTGCTTACCTCTGTTCAACCAGGTTTCTTAAATTGCCACCCCTTAAATCCTCTCGAACAACTTGCAGAACTGAAAAGCTACATTTTTTCCAGTTCGCACATTCAATAGAATGCTTATACAAGACATTGATAAAGGTTTTCTTCTTTATAGCATAATCATGCTCTAAAATTCTCTTCCTTAAAGCCTTAGTTGACATTCCTACATAAAAAGGAGAATATGAAGAGCATAGGGCAGTATAAACAATGCCCGATGTACCACAATCACATCTACCTGGGACCTTTAAAGTCCTCTCTAAAGGTATTAAAAAGATGAATGGACCTTCATGGATAAACCTACATGATCTACATCCATTACATTTGAACATGCTCATACCCACTCCATCAGAGGTTCTAGATATAAAATTACTAGATTCGAGCATATGTTGAAGGCTCAAACTCCTTTTATAAACAAAAGAAGGACTTTCCCCTAGCACCTTAGCTATATCACTATTTCCTAAGATAATCCTCTAATTGTCAAAAAGAATTCTACTTATACCCATATTATCGACACTCATATCCAAGCAAAACCTCGGAGTGTCTCTTTTAGTATAACCCCCAGCCCCCTCCAAAATGGGCTCCTTTTTTGAGAATCCATGGATTAAAATAGGAGGAAAACCTACCTTTCATCTAAAAATAACATTTTCTGCTGCTTGACTAAGTAATTTTTCTGGGTACCCCCTGTCTCTAAATAATTCTTTTATAAACTCAACCTCATTAATTAATGTACTTTCATCCACAATCATATGGAAGGCCCTTATAATTTGCCCATGTGGAATATTTATTTTCATAAAATGAGGATGAGCACTTTTAAAAATGCACATAACTGTTGCAAAAAGTGTTTTTCCTATGAATACTACTTAAAAATTTACCAGGAATGTTTTCCCAGTCAAAACTCACATCTAAAAAATAAACTTTTGTTCCATGTTGATCTATAAATAAAAGAGGTTTGCAGATGATTTGTTTTTCATTGTTAAAAAAGAAAATTTTAATACAGAACAATATGTGGAATTTTTAAGTCAAAGCACTACTTTTTTAAATTAGTTATAGGTGAACATGGAATGAAAGTTTCTTTTTTAGATGTGAGTATTGACTGGGATGACATTCATGGTAAAATTTTAAGTAGTATTCGTAGGAGAAACACTTTTTGTAACAGTTAAGTGCATTTTAAAAGTACTCATCCTCATTTTATGAAAATACATATTCCATGTGGGCAATTTACAAGGGCCTTGCGTATGATTGTGGATGAAAGTAAAATTATTAATGAGGTTGAGTTTATAAAAGAATTATTTGGAGACGGGGGTACCCAGAATAATAGCTTACTCAAGCAGCAGAAAAGGTTATTTCTAGAAGACAGGTAGATTTTCCTCCTATTTTAATCCATGGATTCTCAAAAAAGGAACCCATTTTGGAGGGGGCTGGGGGTTATACTAAAAGAGACACTCAAAGGTTTTGCTTGGATATGAGTGTCGATAATCCAGCTATACGTAGAATTCTTTGTGACAATTTGAGGATTATCTTAGGAAATAGTGATATAGCTAATGTGCTAGGGGACAGTCCTTCTTTTGTTTATAGAAGGAGTTTGAGCCTTCAACATATGCTCAAATCCAGTAGTTTGGTGTCTAGAACCTCTGATGGAGTGGGTATGGGCATGTTCAAATGTAATGGATGTAGATCATGTAGGTTTATCCATGAAAGTCCATACATCTTTTTAACACATTTAGAGAGGACTTTAAAGGTCCCAGGTAGATGTGATTGTGGTACTTTGGGCATTGTTTATATTGCCCTATGCTCTTCATATGCTGATTTTTATATAGGAATGTCAACCAGGGCTTTAAGGAAGAGAATTTTAGGGCATGATTATGCTAGAAAGAAGAAAAACCTTAACAATGTCTTGTATAAGCATTATATTGAATGTGTGAACTTTAAAAAAATTTAACTTTTCAGTTCTGCAAGTTGCTCAAAAAGATTTAAGGGGTGGTAATTTCAGAAACCTGTTTGAACAGAGGAAAGTAGAATGGTAACTTGGGTTAGCCTCATATTTTTTCTACTGGACTCAATGGCATGGTTAATATAAACCCCCGGATTCATGAAGCTCGGCGCAAGGCCGGCGTAAGGCTTGTGCCGGCTGTGCGGTGTAGATGTGGATTAGTCGCGCCATATGCATATTAATGAAGGCGCACAGCCGCCACAGCCACGTGCATAGGAAACGTGCATGAGTGCAAGGGGCGTATCGAAGTTGCGCAGGGAGGCGTGTCAATGTCAACTTTCGAGGAGCAACCTAAACTGCTGAATATTATATTCCGCCAGCAATAGTAATCATACCTATTAGTGTCCGTGGAGACTGAAACGTATGCAAAGCAGAGTCCCTGAGAACAGAAAATGAAGACTCAAACACAAATGCATGGTAGGGAATAACGGGTCCCTACCCATGAACAAATGACAGGAAAACCGTGTGCCTGTAGTCCAATGATAGCTATACCATGTGGAAGTGAAACATATCAGATGTTAGCGCACTGCCAGTAGGTACGTCCAGTCCAACGGAGAGGGTCACCAGCCGACCCATAATTTGAGGGAGGGAACATAGCTGTGCAGATGTGTCCATAACAAAATACACGAGGAGAAATGTAGATATAGGTAGTGACCATATGTCTGAATCATATCCCACAAGCCATATAATAGTAACATACAAAAGGTATGTCCATATTTCACATACCAAATGTGATAGGAAATAGCATACGCATGTAAACAAAACAGAAGGAGCATATAAATGAGCCATAACAACACGGACACATGTAGGCCGAAAGGAACAGTATGATCCGTACCGTCAACCAAGATTACCACCTGTCCCACTTTGCGAGCGACAGTCCCTCTGTGGGCAGATGTGTCCTGACACAAACATGTAAAACTGGCAAATGTCCAGAGAATATAGGACTTAATTCCTCTGTAGACATCATGCAATAGTTGCATTAAACATGTTTCACTGGACATATAATACATAAATGTCATAACAAACAGAATACGATACCAAAATGCTACAAGAATAAGCTTAGATATAGGCAAGAATTGTAAGTTATATCTGCCGAACTGATCATGGGTATGTGTCGGCCTGTAAAATATGCTGTGTTCACCGCAACTGTCACAGTGGCCAAAGTGGAACATGTTTGGTACAGACATCAGACTGTACAGGCTGACACATACCTACGGCCATTAGAAAGGACAGAACATAACTGTTTTTCCTACAGAAAAGCGTATTCCTGTAGCATTTTAGTTGCTTAGTCTGTTTCTCATAACAGTCAGGTATTTTAGATACAGAATTAACTGTTTAATGCAACTATCACATGAAATATAAGAAATATGTTTGTCCTAAAATCTCAGGACATTTGCCATGTTGACAATTACATGTCAGGACACAACTGCCCAAAGAGGGACTGTCCCTCGCAAAGTGGGACAGGTGGTAACCCTATGTCACACTGTGGACAATTGAAAAGGTGGAAACACAACCATTGATTGTGGGGAGGCAATGTCCACAACAGTCGGACATGTGTAAGGAATAGCTTGGACATAGGAAAAGGTGCCATCCTACCAATGAGTAGAACAGGCTGGCAAAATCTGGAAGGCAGCTGTATAATCCGAACGTGTATGTGACACAGTCGAATGGGTAGTACCCGGATACACCAACCAAGTAATGAAAGTGAAGTAAGGGCATGTACCTATGTGCGTGAGGTATAGCATGTGGACAGCAAACACGGCAGGGTAGTCCACACAACAATAAAGGTACCCGACACATGTAGGGTAGTCAATGTGTAACTCTGGCTGTGTCATGGGCCAACAACCAAAGTAGTGCTCTATGGGGTGTGAGTAATTCGCGTGTGAGGGGTGTGTGTTTAATGGTAAATTCCTCAAAGGCGATGCTTGTGTCATATGCAGAAAAGGTTAACCAGAGGTGTATGAGGGGGCAGCGGGTGAAGTGGAAAGAAACACAACCTCATGTAGAAACAGCTGCAAGACAAGCAGACAGGCCATAGTGTAGAACACAATCCCACAAACATATGAATATGGAAATATGCGAGACAAATGTATAGATACGGCACCATCACATACCCACAGATGGGTCCTGATGGAACTGGCCATAACAAATGCAACACACCTGGATGCATAATAGCCTACCCAGCATACCCTCCACAACACACAACCTGCCGCCATACCAGAATGCCCACCAAATCCAGCCGTACTCGGTCCACTGGTTTGTTGCAGAAACAGCTACACACAGTGACCCCTATGCATATGTAGTAGGTATTGTCACCCTAGGCAGTGTCAGGATTGCAAACCATGTATCCCCTACAGGTAAAACCCCCTGCACATTTTCATGAAGCCACAAAAATCTTCGTTATCTAACTTGTTTTCGTCTTGACCAATTTTTGAGATATCCCTCACAGGATGACCAACTTGTGTAAATAGTAGAATGGGTATGACGACATGATGTTCAATCCAGTAGATAGCTGGACACAAGTCAGAATGTGCAGTGGAGGTCCATGACACTGTCCAGCCCTAAGTGGGCATGCATAACCTACCACCCAGGATAAAATGCCTTCCTGTGACGCACGTGTCGAGACATGAATTGGCGGGAGAATATAATGCACACATTTGCAAAGTGGAAAATGGCATGAGGGCGAGAAAGACACTACGTAAACAGGTCAACCCTGATCAAGTGTGAGGGACACTGACTGTGTGCAGTTATGACTGACCATACCTGTCAACCTGTGTGAGCAAGATATCTGGACAGAGCCATGAATATAAGTGAGACAAAGGTCCAAACTCAGGGACAATATGTAAACATATCTCTTAAAAACATAGAATTTGATAGAATAACAGTTTGAACATTGGCATTAATGGCTGGAGTATGAAGTCTGAAACCCAACTGTCTGTCAGCACGTTCTGACTGCAGTCTTTAATGCTGAGCTACTGCTGTGCCAGAACACAACAGCGTATTACAGAGGTCCGTGCCATACCACTCAACTGTCCGGATATTCGCAGAATGACTAGGGTCACCACCTGTCCCACTTTGTGAGTAACAATCCCTCTGTAGGCAGTTGTGTCCTGTGAAAAAAATCAAGACATAGCAAATGTCCTGAGAGTTTATTTCCTAATTTACTTTAATAGTCGCATAAAACAGTTATTTTATATATGAATCCTCAATATGTTATGTGAAGTAGCATAAGCAATTCAAATGTTACTAGAATAAGCTATTATATGTACAAAAAAGGTTAAAGTTCAGTACTATGCACGGCTGTAGGTATGTTTTGTCCTGGAAAATCTGACATCTCTACAGAACATGTCCCACTTTGGGCAGTCGAAAAGGTGGCAACCCTAAGAATGACCACAGGTTCGGCCCATAGTGTTAGTGTTGGTGTGTGCCTCCGACAATCTGCACCAGTGTGGTAAATAGCTGAGGATTGAGGTCAGTAAATAATGAGAAATATCCTGAGTATAAGACTCCACAACCTGCAGAAAAGTCATGCTAATGCAAGACCTAGCATTCTATCAACATTGTAAGCTTGTAAGAGCAATCGTTAAAATGTGTCCCTAATTGTCCCCCCATCATGTAGGTTTTGTACAGGTTCGGTGCTCTAAGAGGTTGAGAGGTATGGTTCGTACATATTTACAGGAACAGCCCTTCACACTTGTGTAATGTACAACCGCATACATGTAGTCACTTCATGTCCAAAAATAATAATCCCTGTATGACTGTATACAGGTAATAGTCAAATGTGAATGGGAACACCCCTCACCGTGGAGTATGGACTGTAACAAACCCACCCATAATATGTAAGGCTAACAGAATTAGTTGCTGACAGGTGCCCAAACACCTGTGTCTATAAACACAGGTAAAACTTCAAAATAGGGAGATAAGCCCTGTCCATATACTTCATCTGACATTTGACCTCGGCCAGGGAAGTTCCGTTCATCAGGTGGATAAGCCTAAACCCAGATCACTACATGAATACCCTGACAAACAAAGACCTGTATGTGGCTGGACTATATGCCTTGGTGTTCTACATACCCTCGGAGTGATTAAAAATGCAGCCGGAGTCCACAGCAGTAGGCAATAGGGAATGTGTAATATGTAGTACCGCCTTTTTCCCAGCAGGAGAATGGATGCCTGTGTTGTAGGTGAAGCGGTGAGGCATATGTTGATGTAGCTAAGTACTATGGGTATGCATATCAATGAGGGAGAAGACCAATAGAATAGTGGTTCCGGTATCCGGCCAATGTGAATGCAGTCCCGGTTGACCTATGACCACTGCACATATAACTTGAAAGTTTAATTAAAGTGTTCGTGCAGTACACACATTTAAATATGTAAAGGTGAACGTGTGTTTCACAGTAGTCCGTAAACTGGAATACAGATATGTAACTATTACGGTCAGAATTATGAAAGTTCATGGAAGCACAATTATCTATGAAACATATGTAACCCACAATAAGGATATGCAAGTGCTCCTGCGCGTGTATAATCCGCTCACAGAATAGAAAATGAATGGTGTTTTCCCCATGTTCCATGTACATGGCTCATAACCTGTTAAACCCGTAAAGTATGAAACCGGACAAAGCCATGACAACAATTGGTACAAATAGGGACAATCCCCAGATATTGCCCTAACAAACATAGAAAGTGGATAGAATAACAGGTGTGTCACTAGCATGGATTCTCTGAAGGGTATGAAGTTGTAACCTGAAATGTTTGTCATTATTTACCAACATCAGTCTTTAATGATATGCCACTAACTTGCCAGATAGACACAAGGTTATGAAAAATGGACCACAAATAGGGACAATCCCCAGATATTGCCTAACAAACAGAGAAAGTGGATAGAATAACAGGTGTGTCACAAGCATGGATTCTCTGAAGGGTATGAAGTCGTAACCTGAAATGTTTGTCATTATTTACCACGTCAGTCTTTAATGATATGCCACTAACTTGCCAGATAGACACAAGGTTATGAAAAATGGACTACAAATAGGGACTATCCCCAGATATTGCCTAACAAACATAGAAAGTGGATAGAATAACAGGTGTGTCACTAGCATGGATTCTCTGAAGGGTATGAAGTCATAACCTGAAATGTTTGTCATTGTTTACCAACGTCAGTCTCTAATGATATGCCACTAACTTGCCAGATAGACACAAGGTTATGAAAAACGGAGCAAAGATAAGAGGCAAACAGCTGTACATGCAGCGGAAATCTGTACAGTTGAAAGATATGATATGGAGATATATATACACATATATCCACAGACATAATCCAAAGCAAATTATGAGATGAGGAATGTACAGACATATGTATATATGTACAGATATATATATCTATACACACACAATACATGAATAGATATATACACAACAAACATATGTCCCTGTACATATAACACATGTACATAAATAGGTCACGGTATAGCTAATATGGATAGACAGACAGGCATGCATGAAAGGAGAATACACCGATGGTTTCCAAACCATTTCCCGGAAAGTACCAGTGTGACAGGGCCTGCAAGTTCTACACATTAAACATGAATATAGGTGTCCTTTGCAGGACCCCAAAAATTGATCCATACGAAGTGTGAACCATCATTGATGCTAAAGACGTCACAGCTGCAACTACGATATAGCTGTACATGCAACAGTAGCAGGTGCAAGGGTAATAACACACTGGCCAATTGAATGTATGACGTACGAGCTGATATCTGCAGAGTGGGGAGTGCAAGGAATTGTCCTCACACTTTATTATCGCTCACATTAAACATGTCTAATGGGTACTGTGGAGGTGTGTCAGGTATGGGAATCATGGGTATGCAGAATTGGGCCAAGGTGCTGGCTGGCACAGATCTATTAGGTACGCCCCAAGGGAGTGATCAATATACCTATGTGGGTATAGCACACAGCTATATTCACCAAAAAGGTGCAACCCACCCACTGGATATTGTGTAAATCATTGGGGGAAGACATAGGGACCTATATCAGTGTCATGTAGACGATTATCATGGATGGACACGCATCCGACCAAGATGGTAACCATACCTGCTAGAATGTCAGAATAAGACAGCTGGACCAAGGCATAGTACATGACAGACAAATAGGGACTATATTAAATATACCTCAGACAAAGTCAGACCGTTGATAGAATAATTGCGTAGTCGGGAATACGAATGTTATGAGAGTTAGTAATCATGAAATAGAAATGTCAGTCATGATTACCTAACTGCACAGTCCTTCATGGCTTGCCAGCAATCTATCAGAAAGGCACATTATCATGACAAATGTAACAGAATCATAGGTCAAACCCCAGCGCGTATACCCATAATGTGTACAGGTGAGAAGTATGAAGGTGACCCGTCCTAATGAAATGTACAGAACTAGTGATACTAGGTGGACAGGTGAGAAGAAATACGTCAGGACAAATGACAAAACATGTACAACTCATAAGCATGTTTGTCCACAAATGTGAATTACAATGTATGGCCTGTGAATGTCAATGTGGAAGGTTAATAGACTCAAACGACATGTGTCCCTCAGGGTGTCATGCAGTGTCACCGATACAGTGTCCAGTCCACCATACTCGTACGTGAGCTCTGCCACTGATGGAAAGCGCAAATACCGGCCTACCCATAAGGTACATGAAGGAATAAGTAGTGTGGATAAGCACCTGTTGGACTGTGTGAGGAATATAACCCAGTGGGTGGGTGTGTTCAGCAATAGGAATGTAATGGTAACTGGCCTGTGATGGCGCCATGTATTGTGTGTATTGGCATAATTGTACAAATGTGCAGATGTATGCATCATATGTGTGGTGTGTTCCTCTCACAATCTGTACCTGCATACCTCTCAACTGTACAGATTTTTGCAGAATGTCCAGATTTTTGCCTCATATATTTGGTACATTTTTCATAAAATTGTGGTTTTCTGGCAAATTAGTGCAAATCATTAAAGACTGAAGTTAGAAAATAATGAGAGACATTTGAGTTTCAGACTTCATACCCTTCAGAAAATTCACGCTAATGCAAAACCTGTTATTCTATCAACTTTTTAAGTTTGTAAGAGCAATATTTAAAAATTGGCCCTACTTTTTGGCTTTTGCCCCACTTTTAGTTGTGGCTTTGTCCAGATTTCTTGCTGTCGGAGGTTGAGAGGTATGTGTACCTGTCTGCCAAATACCTGAGAATTGACATCATTAAATAATGATAAACATATGTGTTTAAGACCCCAAATCCCTCAGAAAGGGCATACTAATGCAAAACCTATAATACTGCCAACTATCTACGTTTGTAATAGCAATATGTAGAATCTGCCCCTATCTGTCCCCCCATCATGTTAGGCTTTGTACAGATGTTTTGCACTAGGAGGTTGATAGGTATGATCAGAAACAGATACATGTCTGAGGAAACAGCATTATCGACCGCAAGATAACGCAGAAGGTATGAAAAGCGCTGCAGTAGGAAGTTCATCCGCAGATATGTGCTGACATGTCAAATGACACAGCAGTCTACAGGAAGTACCTATAGGGTGTCACCTTTACCAACGATGACAGTGGGATATACCCACAGCCATGCATACACCACAAATAGACATAGCACACAGCAAAGCCAAGGCCATGATACACGATGCCTTCGGCATTTATGGATTGAGTGAGAGTACAGCAAGGAAAGATGACTGCTAGGCTATTCAGCAAACACCCGCAGGGGCGTGCAAGACCGCCGGTAACATGAACATTGCACGGACAATGTTGGGATTTGCAACATTCCCCATTTGTATGTGTAAGCTATGCAAATTATGTAACTACGCGGTACATGAAACAGTAAGCTGTCCGTGCAAGAGCAGAGTTATGTGCAGAAATGTACCCAGATGTTATGTGACTACCGTTGCTAAACAGAGCAATGACAGCTGCAAATACAGTATGAATACAGTCAAAGAAGAATGCCAATGTCCAAGTCCAAGGCCAGTGGTGGCTTTGTCCACTGGATATCAATGAACCAGTAGATGTACCCCACGAACCCTGGTGTGGAAGCATAGCACAGCACCATGAGAACGCACTGCACTTCAACACAAGACATATGGATAATATACATACAAAATGTAGGTTTAGTTAGATGTTAGTACGCCATGCAGATGAATGGCAAGCCGGAGACAACATGGCTACTGCGTACTGGTACCTATGTGTGGAAGCACTCTGTCAGAGATGTAACAAAGCATTTGTAGGCAATGTGAGGCAAGTGAGGCTGAGGATAGTGAATCACAACATGTCATGCCATATGGGCCAAGCCTCTACAGTGTAGTGTAGGTTAAGGGGACTATTAGAGTAGAAGATAGGTGACAACAGGCGTGCGTATGTACAAAACACTGTAACCTCACCGGAGCAGTGTCACGTGTGCTGTCAATACTCAGTGGAAGAGACGTGTCATGAGCTATCCCAGGGAATGTCAGGAGACTGACGGCGTATGCCATGGATACCACCAATGTGACCTGCAAACCTGCCCACAGTGTGTTTGTGCCCGTGCGCGCCAGTAAGCCCGAGTAAGTATGTGTGTGCACGTGTTAGCCCATGTGCGCATGTGGAAGAATGAGTAAGCTAGTGTGCGAATGGTGAAGCCCATGTAATGTTGTGTATGCATTTGTAAGCAGGTATACATGTGTACTACACACATCACACACGTACTGCACACACAGACACACATGCTGCCAATACTACACACATCATTGAAATGGCACATGGATGGAGACTACTTCATCAGAGGTAACAGTGCTGTAAACTATGCTACAGTGATGGTCATAGCTGCAATGCATCATGCCTGCTGAACTACACCTGGAAGTAACACACTGTGTGTTAACAGCATGCTAACATCAATACAGTGGAATAAAGCCACTGTGTGCAGCAGCACCAGGTTAGTCAGATCCTGCATCAATGTTACACATCACAGGTGGTGGCATAGGTGACATCATATGCACAGGGTGTGGTGTTAACATGTCCAGAGCTGTCATAGAGCCATCCAATGTACACGTAGCTGTGTGTGTGTAAGGGACAATGGTTATTGCATGGCCCAATGGTGGTGCAATGGGTGTGTGTATGTGATAGCCATAGCTGTTTGTGGTAAGTGTGTGTGTCTGCATATACACAGGTACAGCATGTGTCAGCCATATACAGGAGGTTGTGGGACACTCACAGACCGTACCTGCCAGGCTGTAGAGATCTCCATTACTGGCCATGGACACCCCTCCATGCATCCAACACAACTCAGTCCTGCACCTGTCAATGTCTATACATACAGTCCTGGGATCTGTACCACAACCTGTGGATAAACATGTGTCTCTAATGTTAACCTGGGGTGCATAGACTTGACAGTTACTACAGATGGATATGAGCCATACTCACACTCCAATGTAATAACCACCGCTGACTGTTTCTGAGATCTGCATACGATCACTCAAAGGTGCTGCACTAACATTGTTTCCAATGCCTGTGTAATACCCAGCAACACAATAATCAGTCACTACACATGTGTTAACCCACGATCACTACAGCACACAGTATGTGCACTATCACAGACCCATAGCAGATGTACATACATCCAAGGTGTTCACGTACAGACAATGCAGCACAGTCAAGCGTGATAATCCCAACATACATATCTATATACAATATACAATATATATATATATGTATATATATATATATATATATATATATATATATATATATATATACATATCTCTCTCTCTCTCTATATATATATATATATATATATATATATATATATATATATATATATATATATATATATATATACACATATATATATATATGTAGATAGATACATACACACACACACACACACACACGGCAGGGTTGGGAGCAGAACATAAATGTAACACTGTACCACATGACAGCATTACGCAGTTACAAAATGCACTACCGTGATCAGTGAATCACAGGATTCACACAGGCACATGTCTAGCCTGCCGACAGCAGCATCAAAGGCAAAGACGCCGCACGGATGTTATGGAGAGTGAATACTGTCAAAGCAATGTACTGTTGTCATGCAGCTGGAAACACACACACACACACACACACACACACACACACACACACACACACACACACACACTTGGCAGGGCTGGGAGTTGAACATACACCTAACTACCCTAACACACTACAACATGACGCATTTACAGAACGCGCTACCAAGATTACTGAACACAGCACTCCCAGAGGCATACTTCTAGGTGGGTGACATCATCCGCAAAGACAAAGACGTCAGCAGCAAACTGCTGTGGTGTGCAGCGTCTAAAAGCCAGACTGAGTCCCCATGTGGAAGCATGCACGCAAACACACACACACACACACACACACACACACACACACACACACACACACACACTTGGCAGGGCTGGGAGTCGAACATACACCTAACTACCCTAACACACTACAGCATGACGCATTTACAGAACGCGCTACCGAGATTACTGAACACAGCACTCCCAGAGGCATACTTCTAGGTGGGTGACATCATCCGCAAAGGCAAAGACGTCAGTAGCAAACTGCTGTAGTGTGCGGCATCTAAAAGCAAGACTGAGTCCCCAGGCAGATGGGAGCATGCACGCAAACACACACACACACACACACACACACACACACACACACACACACACACACTTGGCAGGGCTGGGAGTCGAACATACACCTAACTACTCTAACACACTACAGCATGACGCACTTACAGAACTCGCTACCAAGATTACTTAACACAGCACTCCCAGAGGCATACTTCTAGGTGGGTGACATCATCCCCAAAGGCAAGCACCCTGATAAGGAATGTATAGAGAGCGAGCAGTCTGAAAGCATATTACTGTCCCAAGGTAGACGTAGACAAACACATGGCAGTGGTGTGATTGGAGCAACCAAATATCTACAGAGCACTACAACAACACTACATAGATACGGGACGCGTCACAGACAGTACACCCTTCAAGACAGCAACCAGTGTGTTCAATGTAGGCATCCATTGTGACGTTGAAAATGGACACCTGTTGCCTGGATGACCACCATCACTATACAGGTTGTCAATGGCCATGCCCACACACTTAGTATCACACGTCTGTTTGGAAAGTACTTTGTGTCCATCTACACAACTGCATACTGGGCATGCTCACAGACTTAGCAGTTGCAAAGGGCCATCTTGCATGCATGCACACGGATTCTAAACATGGAATGACGCAGTTTGGAATGTACTGTGTGTCCATCTACACAATGGCGTATTGGGCATGCTCACACACTTAGCAGTTGCAAAGGGCCGTCTTGCATGCACATGGATTCTAAACACAGAAGGGCGCAGTTTGGAATGCACTGTGTGTCCATCTACACAACGTCGTACTGGGCATGCTGACACACTTAGCATTTGCAAAGGGCCATCTTGCATGCATGCACACGGATTCTAAACACGGAAGGGCACAGTTTGGAATGTACTGTGTATCCATCTACACAATGGCGCACTGGGCATGCTCACACACTTAGCAGTTGCAAAGGGCCGTATTGCATGCACACGGACTCTAAACAGGGAAGGGCACAGTATGGTATTACTCTCCCCACGTACATGAAGGCCACTCACATGAACTGACCAGTACACACTCAGGAGCTATTATAGATGTCTCAGGTGCATATCACAGAGGTGCACACCACAATCTACAATGTAGCCCTCCGACATCACCATGTCATTGGACCAGCAATACACAGCCGTACATTAACACAACACCGTGTGACTCATGACCAGTGCACTGTACATAGGTCTACAGCAACTGTGCAGACTACACATGTACCGACAGGGTTCCATCCTGTGTTATGCATTGCAATGATACCACTGTACATAACCATGTCAGCTCTACACATACCAGGGGCCCTGGGTCTTACACAGCTGTGACAGATGACTGTCGCTGTACACCAATGAACACACATGTTAGTCTATGTCATACATGTAATTGCAGTGGATATGTGCATGGACCATACACACGACACATATGTACATAGCATAGCTTTTGTTGTCCTCTGTGCAGACAACTGGCTACAGCAATCATAAGCAAGCAAATGGAAAGTGGGTCCATGGCTGTTGAATGCTAACAGTACATGAGGCAGCAATGTTGACCGAGGACACATTCCCTCTGTATTAGTTACCCATGACACCCATCATATCATACAACAGTCCATGTGTTATGTATGTCAGCACACATGTCCACCAATTGCAATGCATACACACATGGCTACATGACAGGCATGTAGGACCAACACACATGTACAATCTGTAGTGTGCATGCATCTACCATGCATGTGCAGTAGCTGATGTAAGTAACTAATCTGTGTCTAACTACAACATGCAGTTGCAATGCAGCCCCATCATTGACACCTGTACATGGTGACATAATGACAGTACGGTAGGATGTACAGCAGGTATGAATGGATGTGTGTACATAAAGTGGTGATCCACCTGTGTAGATGGATGTTTGCTGGGGACGGCTCACAGGTGTGTCACATGCCATCCTACCATTGCATGTGTAAACAGTACGCTATGTTACTGTTACATGACGGTGGAGAAATAAAACCTACACAGCGGACAGGTGTCACCGACAGTACGTCACTTGACACCTGTAACACTTACATCCTCCCGTGTGCATATAGCAGAACAATTGCCGAAGGTAGCGTTGGTACACATAATGCGGCCAATGCTGCTGCATGTCTGTCAGATGTATCATCATATAGCAGGTGTATCATTCACAGTACTGCCATGTGTGTTTGCTTGTATGACCATATATGCCACATATGGTGGGGAATACATCCCAATTGTTGCATACCCCTGTACACTGTTGTAGAGATCTGTACATACTGCAGTGTGGAAAGCATGACGTAGGCAAGTGTGGTGTGTGTATCACACACATCAGCTATCCATAGGTGTATGACATTTGTGGTCTCCACAGTGTGTGTGTGTATGTAGGTATGTATGGCTGTCTGGTGCATGCAGTGAGGGTGTATGCTACCATACAGAACACACAGGATCCATAACCCCTCATGGTGATGCAGTCCACTACCCTGTTGATGCCATTGGTCTCAGCCACACAGGCTACCTGTACATGTTCTTTCTCTGTGTCGCGTTGTGTGGGTTCACAGTACTGTGACGGTGATGACCACATAGGCAAGGGTCCTCATCTCAACACTATGGGGTGTGCATTATAGTCTTGTTGACCCCGTGAGTGTGAGCATGTTCCTGTAACGTGGCAGGGTATTACTGCTACACAGTGAGGCCTCATGCTATCAAGTGGCCTCTAACATTATCATTGGCCAGACCGCTGTGTACAACCCCTGAACCATGTCAACATACCTGTGATGTGTCCTGGTATGGATGTCACGTCTCTAGCCACTGTAGCCTAAACTGCCCACATGCTTCTGGATCAGTATATGTGTGGACATCTGTGTTATCTTAGACTTTCCAACAGTCAGGCTGAGGCTACGTATAGCATGCTGATATTGCCATATGTGCCTGTGAGTACTCCACAGTTACACATAGGAGACTGCAAACAGTGCTACCTGTAGGCACATGCAAGTAGACCATAAGGAGGGAACCAGGGCATCATTACCAACATGCTGTTACTGTTGTTACCAAGACACATACTGTGAACATATAACAATGCATGCTAAACCTGTACTACATGTTATGTCTGGTGCGTGTCAACAGTACACAACTAATGTAATATACACATCTCTCACTATTCACACACAACTAATGTAATATACACTTCTCTCACTATTCTTACACAACTAATGTAATATACACTTCTCACTATTCTGTTCACCCTGTGCATCAGAGCATTTGAGCATGTCCCTGCACCAATGGTGTGGATGACAGGGATGCGGCACAGGCTTCATCATATGCACAGGGTGATAATGTTTGCCAGGGGCATAGGCTGCACCAATGGATGACATCTTGTGTGTGGTAAGGGCCAGTGATATGATTGGACATGTCTGTTCAGTATGCATGTGGGTGTTGTGGTGCCTTACAGATGTCTTTGCTGTGTGTGTGTATGTGTGCACACAGTTCTGCCTTTTGTGAGGCCTACATGGGGTATTATTGACAGCTCCAGATTGTACAGACCAGGTTGTACAGCTCACTGTGTCCGGCCATGGCCACGTGACCTGTGCCTGCCAGGGGTTGCATGGGCACTACCAGGTGGAGGTACAGCTTGGCTACTGTCTGACGACACATGTCCACTGGAACAGTTTCCTTGCTGGGAACATCCAGAGCCATGTCCACATGGCCTGCTGTGTCCTGGTGTGGACAGCGCAGCACCAGCTGTGCTGCTACTGCTACCAGCACTATGGGAGTGGGCATGTGAGGTGGCACACTCACGTTGACCTGCACTAGGTGGTGTAGCTGGCCTATGTCCACGTGGACTATGCCTCACTCCTACCAGATGTTCCAGCACAGACAGCTCACGCTCGCGGATTGCCATGACACGGTCAAGGATTCCAACCATGTCACCCAATTGCCTGTCCAGAACATCAGCAATCTGCTGTTGAGCATTTGCCAATGCCTGGATGTTGTCATTTAGGATATGGATAGCAGCCCTCTGCAGCCCCTGCCCTTCTCTGTTCTGCCGTTCAGCACATGCCTGTTCCGCCATTAAGTCTGGAACATGCGTCTGGTGATACCAGCTGCTGCGCTCTGTCCAGCAGGTGCATGTCTGCCAGAGGTCCTCCTACGAGTGGCACCGGCCACATGCCTGTGTGGCACATCTGCAGTCATTACACTGACACCATGGTGTGTAGACACATCTTCTGTAGCCACCACACATTTCTGTTCCATGCTAACAGATGCTGACTGTCCTTCCTCTATGGCCACTGGTGATGCAGTATGTGTTGGTAGCAGAACTGTGTGTGGGGAAGAGGGGGACATAGCTGGGATGGCAACCATTGGCACAGATTCAGCCTCTGACAACCCTGCCTATACCTCATGCATATGTTCATCACTGCTAGTATCTGTGGGGATACTAACATCAGATGGACCGCAGGAGGGTGATAAACCTACATCACCTGTGAATGCAAAGAAAGACTCTAAATTACAATAGTCACACAGACACACACACACACAGACACAAACACACAGACACACACACACACACACACACACACACACACACAGACACACACACACACAGACACACCATGCATGTGATTTGACAGATGGCATGCAGCATGCCTGTGATACGGCAGAGAGCATGCAGCTCAGACATTAATAGTGTTAGTAAGCATACCTCCCTGGGGTGTACACTACAGCAAGCAGGTGTCATATCAGTAGCCATGCAGTTAACACAATCATGGTAGTATGCATGCAGCCCCGTGATACACCATGTGGACCAGAACAGGATAACAGTACACATGGCTGACGTGACCTTGACATGTAATCTGCCGACATGTGCATTAACATGCATACATGTCTGACACAATGGTGTCCTCTCACATGTACAGCATCGTAATGGGCATCACATTGCGGTGTTGTCTGTATGCCCTACAGATAGAATACATGTTTAGCAAATGTGCATGAGCATGGAAGGGTAGTGTGAGCCGTCTACATTGCTATACAGTCTGAAGTACAGGCACTGTGCCATTGCATGGCATCATGAGGCATCTATATTGCTGTACAATGCATAATATGTACACATTGCATAGCCATAACTACATGCATACCCATGACATAACTGTGGATTGTGACCCACGATGCTGAGGTGTATACACACCAAACCATGCTGTGTCAAGTGACAGTTCAGTGGAGCACCTACAGATGACACCCCTGCACAACAACTACAGGGTCTTAGCTGCCTGGCAACCATGTCCACACATAGTGGACATGTCAATTCACCATTTCCCACATGACATTGATGTACCACACACACGAGGTGCACAGCTAACTGTGATGTCCTACAGCAGCAAGGGAAATGTACAGTATCTGTGGCCTGATGTGGTGTCAATGTCTGTGGAAGCTGTACAGGTGACTACTGTCATGCTATGACACAGTTGTGATGTTCAACAGATCTTATATGGTAGACATCAGTGACACCTCCACTAGCTGTACACAGGCTTTTAGGATGTCCAGTGTACCACATCAACTGTATAATCAGTCATATAAGGCTATAATTGGACCATGTGTGGACAATGTGCAACAGGGTGTGTACACATCACATCTACTGTGTGGCTACATGTCTCTGGCCATCCCCCATGGCCATGTGTGCACATGTGTTGACCAAATGTGTGTGATGGCCATCTCACATGTCTGTGTTGTCCCATATGACATACACCCATAGATGCCAGATATGTCACCATCCACAGGGCTATGCAGACAATGGGTTGTATGTTTGGTATGTGGGGTATGGCTCATGGGATAGTGTGACAATATTGCAGCCATAACACTACGTGTCTGGTACATGTCAGATGGCACATCACAATGTGTGCACCCAATGCAGGGGCATATAACACAATGGTGACACCTGTGGGCTGCCCATATCACAGCTCGCTGTGTGGTACTGTTTGCATACCACACATGTTGTCCCACTGCATACTACATATGCCTCCATTGTAGAACACCCCCACTGTTGTATGCACAGCTGACAACACATGTAGCAATGACAACTACTGTGGTTTCAAGTCAGTGTATCATTTCAATTTCGTTTGTATATATTGCACATGGGTGGCCTGTGTGAATGATGGGTGATGTGACCTGTATATCATGACTGGAACAAACATCAAGTGTGCAACTGTTAAGTGGCCACATGGCAAATAGATCTATGCTTTAACATGCCTGATACTGATGACAGTCTCACCTGCAATGGACTCATGTCTGTGCGGCACGCCAGAGGTACCTGTATAGGGGTGACACAGCAGTATGAACATTATCCTTGACTGTCTGACAGCCACAGGGTGCACTGTGCATGTTAACACATTCGCCTGTATAATAGCATATAGTATGCACATGTGGGCACACACAGGGTAGCATACTGTAGTATGCAGCATGTGTATCCACATACCTTGTATATGTTGTTACTTTATATAATGTACAGTGACACATGCAACTAAATGGGATATAATAGCCATATGTGCAGTACTGACTTACCAGGCAACTCCAGGCTCATTGGTTGGGAGACACCCACCTCCACGATGGCAGCTAGTGTGTGTGGATGCTGTTCTGAGGGTGTCCCCAGACTGGCCAGTAGCTCCTCAGTGTGTGTGAGTGAGGGCTGGGTTGGTGGCCCACCACCTGTTCCACCTTGTTCCCTGGCGATTGCAGTGGCACGCTGTTTTGCATGTTGTATCAAGTCCATGCAGTGTCTGCTCACCTGCTGGTAGGTGTGGTTATGACCACCCACATCATTCACCCTCCTGCGTAGATCCTGCCACAGGTCATCCCGCTGCTGGGCATGCTGTGGCACATGGCTGAACAACACCTCATAGTTCTCATGGAGGTACGGGATGAGGACATCATCCTCCTGGCGGCTGTACACTGGAAGGTGTGTACGAGGCATTATCTGTAAGACATAATGATGGTGACAGGTCACAGTTTCAGAGATGTACAGAGATACTGCTGCACATACAGTTCTATGACATCTAATACATCTGTACAGTAATCTTTGCAAATCATCATGCCACTGACACAACTGACGTGTTTGTGTCACACACATGTAACACCCGTTATGCATTGGATATCATCACAATATATGTGTGTCACCTCATTACAGTGTTCATACTCCATGTGAATGCTGTCTTGATGTGGGCATGTCTATGCGCTGGTGTTCTTACCTATCTGCAGATGCCTGGATGTGTCCACAGTACTGCTGTTGACCTTGATGCTGCGTATATGTCACATATCAACACAGACACAGCCTTAATGGACTTGAGCAGTGACAATGCACACATATGCATGGACACCTGTACATGTATGTGTTTTACCATATACATCTACACGGCACTGTACAGCTGTTCAACATCCTGCCACGGATCACCTGTGTTGCACATGTGATAGACATGGGACAATGGCTAGTCGGACATCATTCACAGGGATGGTTATCAACCATAGCATGTACGGGCAAAGTTTCCCAGCTGTAACAGACAGCCAGTATGATCCGGACAGTTGATACTACATCTACCATGCGGCCATCACACCATGTATGACTGGGATGACATGTGCAGCTTTGATGGACAGGGTTACATGGTTTGGCGGGAGTATGTCACATGTATGGCACAGGGATCTGTCCAGCATGTGGCTATCCTAGTATTAGGACAGTGGCTGTCCATGACGTATGTCTTACAGATCAGGATATGGACATGTAGCATGTCCATCATCATGGTGTAGCAAATGTCTTTATGCAAGGTAGACAGCATGCTGCGTAGTTGAGGTGAGGATCCAATATTGGTCACCCCAGTGCTGTATATGCCTGTCCAATGATCTCCATGCTCATGGATGGCACCCTGTCATGACATGGGTACCTCGTATGACTACCCAAGGGGCCTGGAGACGTCGCCAAGGCAGGAAAGTGTACTGCACAGCACCATCCCTTACACAGTGTCCATAATGTTGACCAGAGCCTAGGTGGTAGTTAATGGGTACAGGGATGTTCACCTAGCAGTGACAATGCTGATATCATCCATCAAAATGTGCACATATGTCACACACCTCACCCACACAGCCCATTCTGTATGTTGTTCACAACACTGACACAGCTATTCCTCATAGGTCATGGCCATTCACATCCTTACATACACAGATGCCTAACATTTGTCTTTGTGGTATGGGCTACAATGAGGGTGGAGTACAACACATTAACCCTGTTCTACTGTAGCTGGCACTGGTGTGATATGCACATGTCAATCTGGCACCTTTTGTAGTTGTGAGTCTGTCAACAGGCCACTGGTAGAACACTCCTGTGACATGCAAAGGTATTTGTAATCAAACATCCGTACTGTCTTGTACATCTGTACTGCTAACATCTACAGTGATAATGGTTCATGGACATGCATACCAGTCTCAGCAGGGTTATAGTGTGGTGCCACCCATTATGACTGTCGTCACCACTTGTGGGTTGGTATTATCCATACTAGGCACTTGTTCAGAACTTGAGCATGTCATGAGCTACTGATTAATATAGCACCCATTCCACACCATTTCCCACAGGTACACTGGCTGTCCTAAAATTTCCAGCTTGCTTATGGTACAACAGCTGGTGTACACACATAACGCACATATCCTGTGAGACATGGTTGAATATACAGGCATGTCCAACTGTCACGTACCAGTGCTATTGCCTGTCTATATGATAGATATGTCATACATGTGGCAATAGAGTAATTGTCTCATGTATACATTCAATGCTCACCTCCCAACATACAAAACTGCAGCCTGAGGGGGGTGCACTTATGCAGCCCTGCTGGGGGTAATGCTGTCACCAGCCCTGGCTGCACCTGACAGTCATGTGGGGATGTGTAACATTTGCAACACATCCCACTCATCACATAGTCTCACATGATCTCCACCACAAGCCACACATATGAGGACAACTTGTGCAGTACCTCTCCATACTCTGTGTAGGCACCAGAGGCAGCCCCCATCATGGAACACAACATAACCAACTTATAGCCCACAGACTCATGTGTGTCCATCACATACAGCCAATAGGGTGTTATAACATACACAACACACCAGTCATAGGTGAGTCTGTAGGCGGTCACACTGCAGCTTCACACAGCAGGCTACACAAGGCAATAGTCGCTTACATCTTGCTGTCGGGTAACTGGTTCTGCAACATAACCTATGCACCCATGCCACACCTCACCAGGTATGATGTGACTGTCATTCTCCATGTTAGTGTGACTGCCCTGAGATGCCACTTCACAGACTATGTGTGCAGGGACATGCAATAGCTCACCAGTGTTGTAGCCCTGAAGGTGTGGGCCTAGCCCTGGGGAGCATTATGCATTCATCCGGACCTGATACCACTGTACAACGACTGACTGTGTCATTTCAACAGTTGCCTATGCTTCTGCTGTCATTCCACAGGCATCTGTTATCTGTCCACTTTGACTGACCTGGTCAAACACAATGCTTTGGCACAGATTACCTGCACCTGTCAGCCCTGGGAGTACAGATCACATGTAAGGCTCTTGCTGTTTCTATACTGCCTGTCTTGCACAGTTTTCAATAACAGTCACCGGCAGAATGGGAACTGGCAAGCAGGACATGGGGTCATGTGACACATTGCTTGCATCTTCCTCTGTGATGCACGCAGGCAAGGCACACCTTATAATGCACCACTCCAATATCTCTGCAGTGACTGGGACCTGCCTCTAGGCTCTGCAGAGCACACCTGCAATGACAGGTTATAGACAGACCATACCTTTCGGGCACATACCTGGACCGGCACACCCACAGATCGGTGTTCCCATATCCCACTATGTTGTACAAACATCCTGGCTAGTTACTTAGCACAATGCATCAGAGGTGCTCCACATGCAACTAACTGTGTCCGGAACCACTATACACATTGTAACAAGCTACAGATTCAACAACATACCCCACGGTTACCAGTCCTCATTTGTTGGTGTACTGGACAGTAGGACTCAGACAGCTACTACTGATGTGTGACTGACACTACCCCACACTTAACTGGGATAGCCAGTCATGTACCGACACATCCATGAGTCATAACCACCACTCGGCTGGATCAACCCATACACACCACCTCCAAGACCAACATTAACCTTGACATGAACACTACCAACATGTGACTGGTGTTCCACACCTGGGGTTATCCCCTCATTGGTGGATTCCAAACATATGCTAATCAACCTTGTTAGCCACATCCCGGCACAACACCCTTCATGGCATACACAGTACATGAGCACTACAACACCTACTACAGATGTCTTATGACAGCGGTTGTTAACGTCATGACACCCGTGCAGATGGACAATGCACTTACAAATGCTGAAACATACCCCAGTGCACTTCATTAGCATGTACACGACTGCATGGATCATGCTATTCCACACAGAGCCATGATGGTACACACCAGATAACAGACGCCCCTCTGGTGGTCAAGTTCCATGGACATAATGTACAACAACAGGTGGAGGCTGTTGCACAGTGGTGTACAATCCCATGGGTGGTGTAGCTCACCGATCAGCCTCAGTAGGGCCACGGGATCCCTCATCACATACTCCAAGACTAACCATGTAAACATTACTGCAACACTTTCCGGGGTGTACCACAAGGCATTATGGTGGTATGTCAGTAGTCGTTGGCAACACCCACATCTGCTATCACATACAACAGTCACTCAGAAACATTACAGACCCAGGTGATGTTGGCAACATGCTGGCGGATGGATTCAATGCTAAGATTACACCCTCTCACTCACTACAGGGCCACAATCCATGCAGGAACATTGTGGTGTCCCTGCGGTCATACCTGCACAGTACTAACCTGCACTCTATATGTCCTGGGACACTGGCCCCATGTCACCTTCCAAAGTCCCAGGCTGTGATGTCCACAAACCTCTGAATGACATGTATCCCCACTAGGCCACCATATTCAGTAATATCCTTGTATCAGACATTGTGGCCCACTGAATGGCACACAGCAACATTTATCACACTCCACACAGGTGGCACCATAATGCACGAGTGGGACTATAGTCCTACACACCTGACTGGACTGTTCTGCATGGCTATGGGGCACATCATCAAGGACGTCATTCACAGAGACATTGTTGGGCTCCGGTCCCTTGACGCCACCCGGGTTGGACTTGTTAGGGCCAGAGCATGGCCCCTACACCTGGTGGACTCGTTTCATACAGTTACCAGGGTAGTTGATGATGGTACGGGAGTCCACACTTCCTACATTGTCCTCTCATTGCCTTTCAGCACCGTTCTCCGTTCTGGTATTGACAACATACACATCCACCTGCACATTGTACCCTATATCTCAGGATATTATGCAACGTGGCTCATGGACAGGACACACAGAATGAGGGTAGCATACCATAGTACCTACTGCATTTCAGTTACATTTGCCATACCACAGTCCTCAGTCATTGGGCCCCTCATGTTCAGTACATGCTTCCCTGAGGTACAGGCTAGCACAGAGGGACTTTCCCTGCCTAGCTTTACAAACCCCTGCATACAAAGCACCATGATTGATCCACCAGCTGATACTGACTCCATCCATATGGGTGTCACTGTGACAGATACCTGATATGAATATCTTGGCCTCAAACTGCATGACACAAGGTGCATGAACATCACCTTTGCATTACACCATTCACCCACTGACTATCACATAGGTGGTAGTCCCCTACATACATGTCACATTGTACATGTTTGCAGTACACACGTATGTCACACCCACTCCTGTGGTTACCGTATTGCCACTGTGGCATGGATATCCTTCTAAGTGGCCACACATATCTGTACTGGGTGTGTAGCTGGTACATAGGCACCCATTGTACCTCTGAACTCAAGACGTCTACACACATTCAAAGGTACGCCACCACATTTAGGGTGTACCTTACACAACAGCTACAGCTTTACATACCACACCATTAACACGCCATGATGTTTATTGAGCTCCGACAGTTAAAGTATGCGGCTGAACTATGGACACCATGTCTGTACACATTTGCATACTACATACTCAGTGTTGACCTCTGCTGAACAGACAGGGCCCATGTCCACAACAATATTAATGGATATACTCCACATACATGACATAAGCAAAAGCCACTGTGAGCAACATGCTCATGGATATGTGCACACACGCAACAATGAGTGGGATGTGCTTGAGGGTTACATTCCCAAACCGGTCACTCACCTTGCTTTTGAACATGAGTCCTATGTACATCACGCAGGGACACTCAGTAGCACTGTTCATGTGATACCTCCCTTGGTGGTTGGGAGACACATGTACACCAGGGATCACTGCAGTGGCTGTACTGTGCAGAGGTGCAGGTAACACATGGCTCTGCTGTTCACAGGACACTACTCTAGAGAGGTGCCACTGGTGTGAACACTGTAGTTGTGCTTACACATAGACTTGCCAGACTGCATAGTACCCCACTATGAGCCTGTGAAGCTATTACATGTCCTGTGTGCATGGTTACTTGGTAGCCCTTCCATTTAGATTAGCTATCATGCTATTGCAATGTCCCATGCCTACAAGCCATATGTATCCTGTTATTGTACATGCCAATAGACAATACCTTTGGTATGCATGATATGCCTGTTATGCTGTGTAGAATATCTGACATATCTACCTACAATACTATACATTACACATATTTCACATAGTATCCCATAATGCAAAGCATACTTGCACAGAGAGACCACCTTAGACATGTCATTGCCATTATATGCCCATACACATGCCTACTGTGACAGTATATCAACATATACTATCCCCTGCTTTGGCACATACTTGGTGGACATACCCTACCACTGATGGTGGGTTGTATGGAAATGTTCTGTTTAAAGCCCTCATGTAGCATCCCTTGTGGTGTCTGTGATGTGTACCTTGTGGCCCACTGCTGGACGCACAGTTTCTACATGCATTAGTATGCTCAGCAAGACATCACTTCATAAATACATTTTCCCACTTTATGCATTGCGGACACTTTTAATTAATGCAAACCAGGCTATACATACAGTAAATAATTAATAAAAAACATGCTATACATAAACTTACATACCGAGTGTTCTACATACCTTGTTATCATTACGGACTTTCATCTCTATCTCTCTCACACTGCTTAAACAGGTAGTTTGTATGAGCATATGGTTTGAATGTCTAGCAAGTCATCCTTATATACGTCGATACCTGTAACATGTGGTTTCCTCCCGCCAATTGGTGTTCCTGAGTGACTGATTACTTGTATATCAGCTGTGCAGCTACTCCATTCGCCAATTATGCTCCAGCAGTGGGGTATAATTTAATTCTCCACTTGGGCATTGCCCATTTGCCCTACCTTCGGGGAGACAGCCTGTATTGTGTTTTGTTATGTGTAATTGCAACTGCTATGCATAGAGACAATTATACTTTGGATTCATGTCCCCTGTGGATTGTGTGTGACAGCTAGAGTATGTGGTTCAACATGTGGGTGTTCCTGTCATCCCAACGTCTGATAACGGACTATTGCAAACAAAACCTGTAACATTGCCGTTTGTTCCATTATATAACGGCTGCAATTTTGCATGGTGCCTTTAATTGTATCTCTCACAAGGTATGTTGACGGTTCTGCAGATGTAATTGACTAACTGGATGTTTGTGCTGTTATTGCAGTCTGTATTGCTATAGTTTCTAGTGTGGGGGATGTCGGTGGGTGTACGTAGCATATACAGGTTTGTGGGGCTTGCATTTCTATATATTCCATATATATGTGTGTGGGCTCCGTCCCTAATTAAAGAGCTATCAGTTAGTAGACTTATGTTACGGGACTGTACATTGGGCCATTGTTAATTTGTTTCTATATAGTATGCAGGTGAGGTTGATACTTCCATACCTCTGGAATTGCAGTGATATGTAAAGGAATATGTCTAACTGACAGCTATCCCGTGTATTTCTGTCCCAGATATTTGCAGTCATTGCGGTTGTGTTGGTAACAGAACCACTTTGCCATGGGTTGCCACCTTTTCATATGGCCATTGTTGGACACTTTACGGGACTCACAGCAGTGTTTACAGGCCAACACATAGCCACGGTCAGTACACAGGTTAGCACATACTTTTATCCTCAATACATACCTATTGTGGGACTTTGGCTACTTATCATATTGCATGTAACATTTACGTTTCTTACATACAGGCATAACTATTTAATGCAACTATTACATTATATATGGGACATATTAATGTCCTATAATCCCGGACATTTGCCCTTTGTAATGTTTTATGTGAGGACACACCTGCCCAGGGAGGGGCTGTCCCTCCTAATGTGGAACAGGTGGTAAATGTATGCCTACGGCCAGCTATACCCACACCTACCATAATGATCTACCTCCGAGTTGGCACTAACAGACACATGATGCGGACGCACACAGACATTACAGTCACACGGAGATGCACATGGCACCCTCAACACACACATACACAGACTATGGCACTCACAAACACAGTTGAGCACAGTACCTATGTGGACCGCAACACCGACAGCGGTAACTAAATGTCCCTTCATATCATCATACTATTACTCGCGGTTGTACTGTTCTGGTACTGTGTTCTTTTGGTCTTTCAGCCTCGTGGTTACGCATGTCGGTATGTTACACATTCCATAGTTGGCGGTATCCTATTTATTTGTACCTCTGAGGTGTTATGAATGTCGTTGACCTATCTATATATATTTGCAGATATCGCTGACTCCGTATATATCAACATATATCACTCTATCACCCTTTCTATCTGTATTATATATATGTATATATGTGTATATATATATATATATATATATATATATATATATATATATATATATATATATATATCTGACGGGGAAAGTGACAGGCAAGCTACACCTTTCATTGTGTACTTGTTGGTGTATACTGTTTCCTGGACTCCGCACGTTTGTGTCTGTACCTGTCACATTACACACCTGCCGTAGGTTAGGGTTACCAGCTGTCCCACTCTGCGAGGGACAATCCCTCTTTGGGCAGTTGTGTCCTGCAAAATATTTGTGAACATGGCAAATGTCCTGGGATTTTAGAACATACTTATTTCCTATAGTTTATGTAATAGTTGCATAAAACAGTTATTCTGTATCTGAACCACCTATATGTTCTACAAACAGAATAAGTATGTAAACTTTACAAGGATGAGCTTTTATCTAGACAAAACAGTGAAGTTCTGCATTTCGTACTGGCCGGGTGTATGTGTCAGCCTGCAGACATCTGACATATGTCCCACATTGGTCATTTGAAGAGGTGGCAACCCTACCATAGGTACATCTTGCCTAGCAATAGTGTTAGGTGATTCTATACATGATTGCGTGTTCTACACCTGGCAGTGGTCGTTTTACCCTTCAGAGCAGGTGCTATTAGTACAGGGGTGAATAATGCTGGTTTCACCTGTTCTGGACATCATTGACCGTGATATGCATGATATTCGGTGTAGCTTATCCCTGTTTCGCGCATATCCATATAGTCATATTTAAACGTCGCTTACCAGCAGTGGGCAATGCATATTCCTGGTAATGTGTGCTAAACATGATCTGCTGACCTGCATCTGACATGCATTACTCGTGCCTTCGGGATTACGTTACATCCCTTGCAGGACATGGGACCGGGAACATGCACGACAGTCACTGCATTTAACATATGGCCATCTGGGATTTGTTGTGTTATGTTGTTTTGTACATGGAGTATACTACGGCTGTTTCTCCATACTGCACTCACATGGGTAACTCAGTTAGTTTACATATTGATGAGTCCACTTAATGGTATGTCCATGTGATGTTTCCTGGATGTGCTCCGGCATTGGGTATGTATATCTCAGTGAGCCACACATGATACTGTGCTATACCTTCAAATACCGTGGGTAGAGCATGCTGGGGTGACGAATACCTGTCATGGGTACACCCCATGCCTTGACACAACATCCATGATTATATTATGTGCAGCCCCTCAATAATGCAGCAGGGACTCTGTGCTGAGTGTGTGCAGAACAGTGCTTACACACATGTGCTCCCACGATTGCCTCTGCTCCTCTACGCAACAGTTGGTTACTCGATGTTGTGGCGACAGCGGACACTGTCTGCCCCATTTGGTGTATGGACTCTGACAGTCGGCGGTGAACCTACCATTGTACCTGGGAACCTGTACACACAGCGCCACCATATGGTGATAGGCATATGTACTGTTCAGGTGTTGACATTCCTTGTTCCTATAGATGTTGTGTGTACAATGTTTGAGGGCTGCCTATGTGGGATTTACACAGTGGGCCACCTATACATTACAATTTACAGGTGGTCATGCTTGTGTGCCATCCATTTTACTGTGTGTGCAGGTGGAGAGGTGTGTCAGTCCATAGGGGCCTACACTGTCGGAGTATGTGCTATACGTTCCCTCTTTGCCAAGGTGTAGGCATATCGGGCATGCCTCCATCTGCCTACTGGGGCTGGCACAGTGTGTTCATGGTCTGAATCCCTATGTGCCTGTGATGGCCTTGGCAATTGCGGTGGGCTATGAGGGCCTTCACCATTCTGTCCCTGCTGCAGCTGTTTCCGCAGGATCATATTATGTAGCATGGCACATACTATGACAATGTGGGCACACGTGCCTGGAGAGTACTACAAGGCTCCACCAGATGTGTCCAAGCACCGGAACCGTGATTTCAGCATCCCAAACTCATGCTCTATGATGATTCTGGTTTGTGCATGTGCCTCATTATGGCGTTCTTGCATGGGTGTGTGTACATTTCTGATGGGAGTCATCATCCACGGCTCCAGTGCATAGCCAGGATCCCCCACAAGGTGGCCATGTGGGATGTCCCTCCTGACAAATACCTGATACAGCTGTGAGGCATGCCAGATATGGGAGTCATGGTAGCTTCCAGGGCTGCCAGCACACACATCCATGATAATGTCCTGGGCATTGCACACAACCTGGCAGTTGATGGAGTGGAATCCCTTGCAGTTTATGTAGTGCTTACCATGCTCACTGGGTGGTGACTTGATTTGTATGTGCATGCAGTCTATCGCACCCAGTACCTCCGGGTAGTGTGCCACATGGTGGAAGTGACGCATATTGCTGGCCAACTCCTCCTGAGTTTGGGGGAAGTATATATGCTCATTGGCATGTGGTAACATGGCATCCAGGAACTGGTGTAGTACCCTGGATGCTGATGCCTATGAGATACCCATTATATCTCCAGTTGCCCTTTGAAAGGTACCTGTGGCTAGTATTTGCATACTTACACATACCTTCGTGTCCACTGGGATGGGTTCCTCTCTGTTATTTCTGGTTCTCAGGCGTGGCCGGCACAGCTCCACTATTTGCTGTAAGATGTCTCTGTCCACCCTATAACGCTCTACTATCTCCAGATCATGTAGCCCCTGGTAGGTTACCCTTGGTCTGAACACTCTTCTCCTCCTCCGGGGCCTGTGGTGGTTGTCGGCATCATCCTCTACAACACCGTTAGTCTCTAACACATGCTGATGAATCACAGCTATGGCAGCTCCCAACATGTACATTTTAAAAGTTCCCCGTGTGTTTACACCTATGGTGCAATGTTTGGGAATTCACAGGTGTGTGTAGGGTGCTTTCACACTTTATACTATTGTGCTGTGAACACCGATGATGTCATAGGGTGTGTATGTACGATGGTAGCTACAGGGTATCTTAAGTGTTTTACTACTGGAACTACTATTGTGGTGCCTTTGGTGTTGAATTACATTTGGCTGCCGTGGATTACCTCTTGACCTTCCCTTTACATTTCTGCACGTTCCACCTACCATTTTCTGGTATGCATCCAGCAGCCTGCTTTAATTTGTACCTAGACCTGGTGTATCTTGCATAATGTGTGCTGTTGCCTGTCTACTGTCAGTTTGCTTTGCTCTGCTATGACAGATATCCTATCTTTGCAATCCAATGCCTTCCCTCCTTTCTTTACATTCCGATGCCTCCCCTATCCTGTTTTGCAGGTTTCTGCGAGCAGACTTGACAGCTGCCGTCGATACACATACATTGAGTGAATGCATAATGCCAAAGTTAGACAGTCATTTATTTATTTCTCAGGATGTTAGTAGATGTTCCATGTCTTCATATTCAGATGAAGGTATATTGATTGGTGTTGATTGCTCATTAGTACGCCAATTACCCTACTTCGGCATTTCCTTCTTTTCTTCCCCTGGCCTTCCTGTTTGTGCTATTGTTCGCACTGTGTGCATCCACTTACTGGGTTTCGGGCATGTTTTCATCCCCATACACATGCGCTTTTGGGCACCATGTGTGCTCTCAACTAAACGATTCTATACCTTCCTCCCCACCGCTGTCCTGCAGCTTTGCTTAGCAACGGCCAGGCCAGTTTGCATTTCTCCAATGTGCATGCTGCTACGGTGGCATACCCCTCTGCTGATGTCATGTATCTCCTCTGAGCCACTCCTCAGTATTATAGCGCTGTGCCGTATGATTCAACCTTCATCCGGCGGGACATTTGCGATTCAGTATTATCTGCCGCATTTGCATGGCATTGACTACTAATTCATAGTTACCGCACTGAACACTGTTGCAGGTCCTTAGCAACCCTTGCACCTTGGTTGTGGTGTTCCATGCCTACCATTGTGTATTATGGTGTAAACCTGATTTGTATTACATTGCGATTTTATGACATTTTTATATATTTTCTTTATGTTCCAGTTTGTGCACACATGCCCTGCGGTTGTACTGTGTGTTACTGTGGACATGACATTAAATGTTGTTTTTTAGGTGTTGTATATCTTTTCTTATGCCATTGGCTGTGTATTTAGCCATTGGCATATGTTAACTTTGTAATACATGAGTCTGGTCCACTTCCGAAGCTCCGATGTTCTGTTTGGGAAAATGTAAACCGTGTTTTTTGGTTTACATTTCCTTGGGCTTATGCTACACCTGCACCACTTCATGAATCACTATCTGCCTTCATTTGCATGGTGCGACACTGTGCATGGGGTGATTAGCATACCTATGCCGAGGGCTGCGCAGTTCTGGCGTATGCCGGTAGTGCACGTGGTATTGAATCGTACCTGAATTGCTCGACGGACATATTTGGCATTATTCCACCTACACTATGCCTGTGCCTGGCGCAAGCTTCATGAATCCCAGGGAAAGTGTTTTTTTTTTTTTTTTTTCAAAAAATAGGAAAATAGTGGTTAATTAAACACTAACATATTAAAATATGCAGTTTTTATTTAAAGTTTTTTTATGGCACTGTTATATAATTGTACTTAATTGGCAACTGAAATTGATTGGTCAGAATGTATTTAAAAATGTGGGGTGGTTGTTTGGTTCTCAGTTTCTGATGAAGTCTGTGTGACGAATAGCAAATAAAGTTGAACTACACTACATACCTCAATTTGGTGTTCTCCTTGTGCTTTTTAAGAACTGTATGCATATTTTTACATAAAATGTTAGACATTTCTATCAGGGTCCTTTCTGATATGGTTTCTGCCACTGATCTCAGTTAACAGAATGTAAGTAAGTAAGTAACTACATAAATAAATAAGGAAATAAAATATTTTAGAGTAACCAGTAAAAAGGACTGAAGTACTGCTATACATGCACACAAGCAAAAATAACCTGATAATAAATTTGAGGGTTCAATAGCTTACGAAGTCTGAAAACGTGCATAGACGTACATGTGTTAAAAAGATATGCAAAATAAAGTAGATAAGCAACTGGCACTTTATATTAAACTGAGTGTCATTCTAGGAGGAATTTAAGAGTGCCTTTGTTGTATGCAGTTATTCAATATATACATGTAACAACTATTTTGTACTATATGAAATCATAGATTAATAAAAGTCGTTATAAATTTTATTCATCTGAAGTATCAGTGACTGCATTTGTGGAATGCATTGCAATTTAATTATCTCATTCATCATGATATCATACCCCACTAAATAATATAATTAACCATTGCAGTTTAGTTTAGTTTTATATTACAAACTCAGTCTAGATAAATCTTCATTCATGTCTCTTCGATACCTATATATATGTAAATTGCACCATCTCATTTGCTGACATTTCATGAATCATATCAAGTATAAAATATTTAGACATTAAATAGTTAAGTAATATTGTGCATTCTTGATCAGTAAAATTCTGTCACAAAGAAAAAAAAATGAAATTAATGCTGATTACTTTCAGAATTAAATGTTATTGTTCTGACCAGAGTATCATATTAAATAACATCTTTTATGCATTCTTGATCAGGGAAATTCTATCATAATGAAGAAAATTTAAATTAATGTTGACTACTTTCAAAATTAAACGTTATTGTTCTGACCACAGTATCTATTTTAAAGAACATTTTCCAAAATATATTCCACTTCATTGATAACATCATAATGTAGTGAAGAGGTATTGTGCTAATGCAATTTTTTTTTCCCGAGTAGAAATGTGACAGGCCAAGTGAAATATGCAAATATATTTCAGAAAAACATGCAGAAGGCTCTATTAAGCTGAGTATAAATAATGTTTTCAGAAAAAAAATGCTTAAATAAAATTATGGGTATTTTTTCCAGTAAATCTTGATGAATGTAGAATGTGAATTGTGCAAAATATGCAGATTTTTTTCTGTGAAAAAGAGGCAGAGTTGTTAAAGTGTGAATCTGGCCTCTGAAATGTGTATATATATATATATATATATATATATATATATATATATATATATAATATATATATATATATATATATATATATATATATATACTCCAAGAATTGATATTCCAAGTGGAAAAAAAATCAATTAACGTACTTGAACTCATTTTGTTACTGTTGGAAAAGGAGAATTTTCTTTCACCCATATTAAAATAATAATAATGATAATGACATACTGCAAGGGACTTTTTAATGAACTAGAACAAGACAGACCTGGGAATTCAATAATCTCCATGTAAGTTTCACAGTTTATGTGTTAGTGAGATGAGCAGAAGCACTAATCACACAGTCATGCTGTTCATCTTGCTTACACCAATACAAGCAAGGGCTTAAGGCCAGCAACTGTGCTGCCACTACAGAATTGTGCGGGTCAGAATGACCACAGAAATAAGAAGCATTCAGGTTTGCTTACAAGCAAACCTGCTTGGCAAGATTGTGTGGACAGCTACAATGACTATCAGGGGTGAAGATGATGCAGTAACAACAGTAATAACACAGTAAAGAAAACTGTACTGAGCGCAATGTGTACAACAACCATTATTTTTAGAATGAAATAATGGAGGGGGTAAAGGGCAGGGGCAAATAAAAGGAAGCATACACTGGAAAGGGAAAGTGTGCTGATGAAAATGGGCACAGAAATGAATGATAGGAATGAATAAAGAGGAAGAGGGCATGATAAATATGGCATTGTTCTCAACATAGGATATGTCAATATATGTACACTTCCAAGACAAATCAGTAGCATATCATTAATCACATTTGTAGATAGCACAGTACGTACTGCTGTTGACAATTCTAGTGTGAGTATATTATAACATCATAAATTATAGTACATATGTGATGGTCATACAAGGTTACATGTCACTGGAGGGGAATGGCTGTGATATCAACATCACTGACATGCTCACTGGAGATGACACTTAGCAAGGGTGGTATATCCAATAGGAGGTATGTGCACACTCTGAAGACCTGCAAAATGACTTGCTTGAATATGACTGACATGTCACGATAGTTTTCAACCAATCAGGGACACATAGCAACAGACTACTGGACAAATATAGACAGAAACAGGCACAATCATGGACACTTTTAAAATATGACCATTACTCTGTGGCATTGACAGAATATGTAAGTGTAACTTATTACACACTAAGTGCAGGAACAGATACGTACAACTGTAATGATTCTCAGTATTCTATAAGGGGAATTCACCACCCCTTCTGCAAAAATGATCACTTTTTGAAGGGGTTAAGAGAGGCAGTGTTACACGTGCAGTTAAAATCATGGACAATCTTGGTCAGTTGAGAGATATGCATGACACAAAAGCTACAATCCCCCACTGCAAGACTCAAACCCATGTCATCAATGCTATCACTGAGCTATGTATTTACTGGGTATAACACAGAAAGACTTATCACACAGTTTTCTAGAACACCTTGAAAATAAATTTACACTGTCAAATCCTAAAAGGACTGCATCTGAAATAATAGTTTTGAATGGGTGACAAGATGTGTGGGGGCTCACTGTGGCAAATATGATACACTTGACTAAGGCATTGCTGGCTGATATAGGTATCAGCCATATGAATAACAGCACATACAAACAATACACTATTATGAGTGGATTCCCCACACACAGCTGGGTATTGCATGCATCTGCAACTTATAATAGCAATGGATATTGTCTGCATCATCTGCAATTGATGCGTGAATTAAGAAGTGATCCATTTTAATAAATTGTACAGCAGTATGTGACACTGATGACAATGCATCAGCTATGCTTATATGCACAGAAAGTACAGCAGTGCAACGTCAACTGTCAAAGATTGAGAAAGCTGTCATTGTGATATTGTAAACAGACTAAACAATACATGGAACATCCTGCATAACTGCATGTCAACACTCAGCACATGTGCAACACAATCACTGTCCCCTTAACATTGCCAGTGAAAATATTATACTGCCATGAAATCCTGAAGTACATCCATATGGGTTCATACAAACTATCAGGTGGAAATACTGATGTGATGTAGTGGTATGTCTGTGATGCAGTACAGTCACAGTATAGCCATACCCATTCTACAACTGGACTCCAGGCTGTACATCACCTCCAAATAAAACCTCGGGTATGAATCACATGCGACACAGTGGAACTGATAACACAGTCATACAACTCTACCTATTTAACATCATTACATCAGTTGTGCATTTTATGCCTATATGTTTATCACTTGAAATATATAGGTGAGGGCCCTGACAACCATATATGGACACATTACAACTGAGGTGAATGCAGTTTATGCAGAACAGTTAATGATACAACTGCTGACAGGCACACAATGCTGCTGTGGAGCACTTACTGAATCCTTGTGAATAGCAGCCCAATAGTGCATACAATGAATTCGCCAAGGTTGCAAATGAATCTCCTATGTCATATGTTTGTCTATATAGCAGTAGTATAACATGTGTATGAACCCAAGTATATGTTCCCATGTAATCAATATGATGTAATATTGTTGTATGTTAGATAGCATTTCCAGATGCTAGGTATACACATGCACATGTGTACCATACTGCATCTGTCACTGTAATGTCTTCATGACAACTGTGCAGAATGATGATATACTCCACTACAAAAACACCTGCATTAGTAAGGCAACAAATACATAGTATTCCATGTGAACAGTCCTCAAAAAGCAAATTACTACAGCTGTTATGGAAGGAACATATAACCAACTGATAACAGCAGCCATCAATATAGTGGCTGAAATCACAGATAAGAATACATTGTTGTAGGGCTACAGTACATCCACATCTCAACATAGAACATGTGGTTGACAACAACATTCACATGTGCAATGCTCAGAGGGTCATAGGACATTACTAGGCTAATGGCTAAGTGCACATAAAATCCTAGCCATTATTATACCATTTAAATCCAAATTTCTATATTTATGTGATGGAAGATAGTAGAGGTATGTTTATATTTGTGCATGTGTTTGATGGTATTACATGCTGCCTCTGTCCATATGTAACATGTGCACCACTCCATGACAGAATTAGCAACCACACATCCAGTAGTTTGGAGACAGCTTGCAGATGGTCATGGAGGGGCTGTGCTTCATGATGTGTTTATACTTTTTGAGATGATGACATCTTCAGTATTCCACAGAAAGGAAGTTATATGGACAAAGGGAAAAAGGGGATGTTGGACTTAGGAGGTTATGTAAAAGGTTCTCCTGAGTAAAGAGTCAAATGAAAAAAGATTTGAAACATCTTACAATGACTATAAAGTACCACCAACCACACACACACACACACACACACACACACACACACACACACACACACACACACACACACACACACACACACACACACACACACCAGTTGACTGAGGTCAGATTCAAACAGCACACTTGTAAGAATTTTTGCAGGGGATGACATCATCAGTGTATGCTGAGAAGATGTTTGACATAGTGGATTCACTTCCTGGTGTAAAATTGTCTCCAGACTGATAATTGAAGGAAAAGATACCCACACACACACACACGCACACACACGCATACATGCACACACACACACACACACACGCACACACACGCACACACACGCACACACGCACATGCACTCAAGTTGACTGCTGTGAGTTTACAACCACTACCTAATTATACAAGCTACAGACACAGTATTTAATGCTAGCACCACAGCATAAGTTTGTTGTTAATAGTGTCAGAGTGCACTCTAGCACTTTATACAGTGTTTACAGAGAAGAACATGTTGTGAGGAGTGCCTGATATAGCTGTAGACTCTCATACCAGTGTAAAGCTGTCTTCAAACTGATAGCTGAAGGAAAGGGCACACACTCAAGGTGGCTGTTATGAGATTCAATCCCATACATACCTAATTAAACAAGTTGGACAACATAGTACTTAATATATGTGCCAACACAGTACTTAATACTTGGGCAACCAAAGAAGTCTGAGTTTAGCACTCCTAGACTGCACTTTTTAGGGGATGACGTCATCAGCGTATGTTGAGAACAGGATGTTGGGAAGGCTGTATGAAACTACCATGGAGTCATGTAGCAGTATACAAGTATTTTATGTATGCTACTTGAGTGAGGGTGGCAGGATCTGGACTCATGCTCCTCTGACTACACATACATTGAGGCAAAGAGACACACACAAACACATTGACTGATGAGAGATTAGAGTCCTTACCAATTTAATTACATAAGTTGAATAACATACTATTTAACACTTGCACCACAGCAGAAGTCTGAATTTACTAATGTCACCGTGCACTTTATAGAGGATGACATTATCATATTGAAGTATATAACATATACTTTTATGAGTCTTTTTTTGCAAAGCCAAAATTTGTGACATGATTGTGTGAGTACAATTTGGAACAGGGGTGAAATAAACTGCTGTGAATGCATAATGCCAAAGTTAGACAGTCATTTATTTATTTCTCAGGATGTTAGTAGATGATACACACAAATACACACAAACCCAAACTTTGGAAACAGCAGTTGTGGAATAATGGAGTTCCATGTCTTCATATTCAGATGAAGGTATATCCACATTAATACAAGTAATTGACAATATTAGTGGGATATGATCATGGATGACCAATGCCTAGTCTAATTATAAACCTATACTAAATGTAACAATGCAGTTAGGCTCTGTAATTCTGGAGTCTGTTTGACGATGGCCCAAGTCCTGACATATCATTTCCAAGTGCATTGCTCTCAGAAATTATCTGTTCAGTGAAGTACAGATGTCTCTACCCTTCTCTTGTGTTTATGAATGCATTTCCATGCATTGGAGGATTACAGCCCACAAACCAGAGTTAGACATTCTATATACCACTTCACCAAGCACATCTCAGAGAAGTTAATTTGCACAGATGATGACAAAAGATTAGTCCATGCATGGTTCACTTTTCAGTGTCTACTTGTGTTCATTGCCAATCTCTGCACAAATAGGGGCATATAGTAATGGATCTGATTAGGGTTAACTGCAGAATACACCTGTTTCTTGTTAATATGTCATGTGTCAGGCTTCCCAAGATATATTATTAGAGAAATTGCTGGCAGTATGATGTGCATGCTGTAGTCTATCTTAGAAATGTTGGGGCCAAAGTTTTATTACATAAATAACTGTTGGTTTTGCCTTCCCCATTTGCGTGATGTTAAACATTGAGCAAACTCAGTTCTCTGCTTAAGGAAAACTGTGAAAAATCTGATGTAGTATGCCTTTCTATGCACAAAACAGGTTGGTGACTATACACAGCTGTCAATACTATGGACAGCATAGAGTGTGAAAAATATACATGCTGCCTAGCTTTCCCTGTGACACCAAGGGTGAGAACAGTAAGCTCTTGGTTAGAACACATGCGAGCCAAGCTTCAAACCCAGCTGATTCCTGATTCTAGTTGTCATTAGCTAAGTAAATGTGATCAGGGCAACAAATATGACTATCAATGAGTACAGTAAGAACGCGTCTTCCCCAAATTGTAACAGTAATACCTGCCTCAATACACTTCTACAACTAGTAGCAGGTTAGCAGACCTTAGTGTAAATCACAAGTTATTTGTGTTTACAGCTTGCTACAAATGACAAGGGGTGGTACATCTTTTGAAATGATTAGTATGACTAAGCAGATATGGTAACTTTTTGTGTAGGGCTGGATATCCTCAATGTGCTGTATGCTTCTTCACAGTAAGCACAGTCTCCACATCATAGTAGATGAACATTTCATTCATCATCACATACACATAAACATGACACAAAGGGAATCCTACAGCAGAATTTGAAATTGGCACACTAAAGGAGCACTAATTCTTAATTAAGTCAAGGTAACATATTTGAATTATCCATCAGCAGAGTCATGTCAGTATGCAGAGAACATGATATGACTTGTACATACATCATCCTAATAGATATGCACTCATTAAGAGGGAGTGAAGCGGTGCATACAAGGAGAGATGGGCATGCACATAACAATGTTTTGTGTAATGTAACATTCATTGACATGTTTTTGGTCTGTTCTCATTATTAAGCTGCCATACTGCACATGAAGTAATTAACTTAGGGGTAATGAAGAGTTAGGATAGGGACAACAGGCTTATGACAAGCAGAACAAGGTTGGATAAATATGACATGGTTGTGGGGATGGATGCTAATGCATTTTTTTACCAGTATCCAATATATCTCCAAGACAACTCATAGCTGTGGCAAATGTTAAGATGTGGGTGATTAAGCATATCATACACATATCACACTAAGAAATGATGTGAGAGGCATCTGTAATTGAACCCTTGATGCTATGGGCAAAAACAAATAGAAATTAGACTTTATTACAGCCAGCAGTGTGCAGAACTGTCAGAGTAACTGTTTCAAAGTAATGGCTTTACTATTCTTTAACTCTTTTATTATAAAATCACAGCATGTTTAAGTGCCTTTGCACAAAGATGATCAGACTACTATGGCTGATGGCAAAAACTCAGCAGGTTTTACTATAGGATACGAACAGCCATTTACCACCACTTGGCATTGGTGCACAATGCCAAACTCTGTGCAAATGCAGAGGACGAAGGTGAAGGCTTTTTAATAGGTAATTTCTGGTCATATGTGCTGCGTGTGATTCCACTTTTTTGACTAAATTAAACATCTGAAAATGGGTTTGATAAAAAGTGGTGAAATGAGGAGGGTGTGGCAAGTCCAGGGAAGAACAAAGGGAAAGTAGTGCAGGAATTTGCAGAAGGGAATGAGGAAAGCACCATAGATATCCACTTCTTCAACACAGTAATGTGTACATGTAGACAAAATGTTGCATATTTGGACTACCACAGCAATACAGAAGGATGACAACAATGCAATGATGTTGTATAGCCAATTGGACCAAATTGTGTCAAGAAAACACATATGCAAAGTGGAAAGTTATGAATTGGACATATTTCTTTTTGTGTGACAGGTGCCCAGTTTTTTTTTCATTTCAAAAAGAGAGGAATGTCGTGAAAGGGACATAGGAATGTGAAGGGCAGGTAAGGTTGGGTAGATGATGAAGTAGGTGCAGACAATTAGGACAAACAAGACAGACACAAGGATGGTGATGGACACAAAAGGTTGGGGTACACCATGCTTGGGGATAGGTAGGTGATATTGGAGGCACATGTCTGTTAAGTGTTGTAACAGTAATAATCTATTCCTTAACCTCAGAACTATTATAACAGTGCCTTTCCTCAGTTCCCTGAGAATGCTTGACATGGCAGTCTTTGTTCTATTATAATCAGTAACCTCTCCAGGCAACTGATGTAGCCACAAAGGCCAGTCTCTATTAGATCATGCACTATCCCTGGCAGCTCCTAGCATATGACATAATTACCGCCTCTATCAGTACTCCCAGAGGGTACCACTGCACTGGCAGCCCAGGCAATGCTACCTGATGTGGATGGGCAAGGTAGGGCAGTGGTTGTGGAAGGTACTACCAGGTTGCTTCCCAGAGGTGCTTGATGATGATGCAGCAGCCAGTAGTGGGTTGGTAGGTTGAGCATAGCAATTGGCCCACCTTTCTCTGCTGAAATGCTGAAGTGCATTTTGTATGGTGGCAGAAAGGTATGACATCAGAATGGTGTGATTCCAGATGGCATTAAAGCCAATATTGCTACATTTCAAATTTAAAAATGATAATTGCTGGATGTGAATCTGCAGGTTACTTGTGTGAATTCAACCAAAAGAATCTGCATATACTATTAAACTTGCCTAATACAATTACCAAAAGCTACAGAAGAAAGCATGCATGCTTGCTGATACAGTTAAGATATGCATACTGAAGTTCATACTGATCTATGGAATTAAAAATAAGAAAGCGTACTAGGCATGAAACTTGAAGCAAATAACCAAAGTATCTAGCCAACCACAATTCAATGAGCTTCAGCAGCAAAAACTACACAACTCAGAGAAAATAAGCTGGTAACCACTTTCATTCTTTAATCATACTTACAACTTCTTCATACCATAACATTTGATGTATGATTAAAGAACAAAAGTGTTTACCAACTTATTTTCTCTGAGTTGTATAATTTTACTGCCAAAGCTTACTGGATTGTGATCTATGGAACTGCAATATATTTACTAGAATTGGGGTCAGATGTGCTGCAGACATACCCCTTTCCTCTCTCAGTCTCTCATCGTGTTCCTCTCTGTTTGCTGTGATTTCCTCTGCTGCCACAAAATAAATAGTGAGAGAAAAACAGACATGAAAGCATTATGCATACCAGTCTTAGCTACAGTAGTCTGTATCATTTCAATTGGCTTGATCTGTACACTTACACAACTGGAGGGTGTCACCATAGGTTCATAGGTGTGTACTTAGGCTAATGGCCCTGGAGATTTTACAAGCTTAGCCATAGTATTACCCTGTCATCGTGCCACCCAACCTTAGTTTCCAGTACCAGTTCAAAACTCATATGGCCACTGGTCAAGTTGTACTTGCTTGCACCTCTTAAGGTCATTGTAATGCTGCCTACACTGCTCCCCAGTGTGTGATATTTCAGCTGCACTAAAGACTGCCTTGGCTAGGCTGCTCCAAGCCTCAATCTTGTACCGAGACACAGTCTAGTCATCCTGCAGCAGTGTATAGCTCTACCACTTCACAAGGAGTGCAACAAATATTTTGACTTCTTCACACCCCACCTCTGTGCCCTGAATTTGATACTGTCCTTTCCATCTCAAAAGATGGATGGCACAGTGGTGCAGCAGTTTGCACTTTCACTTCACAGCAAGAGGTTCTCCAGTTTGATTCTTGGCTGGGGTGCCTTTTGTGCAGAGTCTGCATATCCTCCCTGCATTTGTGTGGATTTCCTCTGGGTACTCTGGTTTCCTCCCATGTTGCAAAGACATGTGTTTGGAGCATTTCTCCCCATCCCTCCACTGAAAATTGTCTTGTTCCAAGTCAGACTTTCCTAGTAAGCAAATGTTAAATAAATAAATACAATAAAAAAATAATAACTTTCCTGTCATGTCTGCAAAGGTCCTCCATCAACAGTTGCAATGGTTCCCGTCAGTTTGTGATATCTCATCTTACAGCCAGTACACAAACATACAGAACCATGACAACTGAAATTTGCATCATGGCAAATAAAGAAAAACATAGCCAAACAAAGAGGAAGGGAGTTTATGAAAGAGCAATGATGTTAAATTTGGCATTTATTTATGGCATGTGTTCTGAAGTACCTGGTCACACTTTGTCCAATGATCATCACTAAAGAAACCAAATAGGCTCATGTGGTGTTGAACAGCCCAAAAACCACCACAGAGTATATATAAACTGAAAGGCCCTTGGTATAAACTTGCTAAAAAAGACCATGGACAACTGAATCTGTTAAGGTATTTAATCACACACCAAATACGGACACAAGAGTCAACAGATAAGCGCTTTCATCCCTGTTGTATAGAACTTCATCAGAACCATTTAAACAATCAATACTCCACACTTTAACTACTAAAATTGTAGGTCACATGATTATATCCATTAATTAGTAAAAAGCACGCAAAGGAAAACATTCAAAACATCACATCTTACAGTTACCCCCGGATTCACTAATCCTCTGTGTAATAAGTCTTACTCGGAGGCTGCAGTTGAACAGTATGACGTGAGCATTTCATGAATATGCATGAGGGCATGCTGACTCAACCGTAAGTCTTACATGGAGCGTGTAAGAAAGCAAGGGGCGTGTCCGACTGCTGAGCAGTCTAAATGTCCATGCCCCTGCAAGTGCTTTAAAACTAAACGAAGCACACACACAAGAGTGAGTCCGCTCAAATGTCTCTGCACCCAACACCACACTCCCTGATATTGTAAACCCCTATCACAGTTCTAAAATGCAAAACATTAAATATATTTTTTTAAATCCCCAAAATAGCTGCCCGTATTTGTGTGTGTGTGTGTGGGTATGCCCATTATTTAGCTAGAGTTAGCAATTCTGACATGGAAGAGCATAAGAAAGAATGTTAATGCAAATCACACCAAATAGCAATAGATAATGGTAGAGCGTTTGCACAAAGAAGAGGCATTCACGGTTCGAGTCCCACCACTCCCCTTCATATTTATTTTTTAAATCAGTATATGAAATAATACCTGACAAATATGTTTAAACATTACTAAAAAGCAGTGAAATGGCCAATGTATCAGTGAACAAAATAAATATTTTAAAGGATCCTGATATAAAATTGCCTGCAGTTAAGCAGCGCTTCACCCAGCACAATATAGTTGCCCGTAGTTTAATAGCGCTTTACCTAGCACAATAGAGGTGCCCACAGTTTAATAGCACTTTACCTAGTGCAATAGAGTTGCCCATTGTTTCATAGCTCTTTACCCAGTGCAATAGAGTTGCCCATAGTTCAATGGCACTTTACCCAGTGCAATGTGTTTGTGCGGACGTGTGCGCCACACCAACCAGGGCACCGAGGAGCAACATAGAGCAAAGTTGCTTAAATGCAGCCACACCCCCTAGCCTGTCTGGATAGTATGAAAATAAAATGAATGACAAGGTTCGAACCCAGGACTCTGTGCATCAGAAGCAAAGTACAGAACCACTAAGCCATGACAACATAGGGGAAACAGCCACTATTAACATTCATATACTTACGAATGGTAGTTTAACCGTTAGTAAGCAGGTCTGCAGTCAGCCGAGAATTTTACAAAATGGCCAATCACAAAAAAGTGCTGGAAATGCGGCATATTTAAGCCCCACAGGCGGGAATATACACCATAACTGATGGTAGCTCACATCTGCAGTTAGAATGTCTGATGTCGGAGAGGGAACACGCTTCCGAGTGCAACGTTGGGGCATCGAGGAGTCCAAATACATGGTTTGGCTCCTTGTCCACCGTCACGAGTCAAGACTCCTGCAGGGCCAGTTCTAAGGGACGGAGTACAAGGCAGAGGCTTGGAACCAGTTAGCTTATGACCTCACCAGTGCCACAGGCATTCCTCGGACTGGTGAGCAGGTCCATCACCACCATGCAAACCTGAAGAGACGAAAGCAGGACCGCCTGAACCAATGGATACAGGAGGCCCGTGGGATGTGGGATGCCCCACAACTGAGTATGTAGCCATGGAATGTAGTATGTAAGAATTGATAATGGAGTATGTATAACAGATAGGTATGTCTCAATATCCCTTCATTTACTTTACAGCTGCAGGTGACTGTGCTATGAATCAGCAAGCCTAAGTTGATAGGCTGCTAAGGCTGCACCACCAGGCAGGTTAGTGATTATTCTGCATGTATTGTTATATAAAATATGGGAGAGAGCATGAAAGAAAGTGTTGTAGTCCAATAATACAGCCATAAAATTGCCTGAATAAGTCCTCTGCATGTACTGTCAGATAAAAACGTCAGAGAGGCAGAAAAAGAATGTAGAAACCCATTAAGAAAGGTAACATATGTCTAGAATAATATCTCTGCAGGCACTGTCATATACAATAAGTGAGTGAGCCTGAAAAAAGATTGTTCTAACCTATTAATAAAGGTATAATATGTCTTGAACATGTCTGCCATATACACCGTTAAAACAAATAAAGGAGTGAACCTGTGGAAAAGTGTGTAATGTCATTAATAAAGGTCTAAAACCCAGAGTGTGTCTGTGTCACAGAGTTTGAAATGTTGTTGTACCCTTGCAGTATACAAACAGTACTGTTTGAAAAGGTGCTGGCAACCCAGAGTTGCAGTCCCATATAAAGTGGGAGATGGAAGTACTAGTAGCTGTGAAACATATATACAGTCCACAACAGGCAGTTACTGGCTGGCATGAATAAGTAAACCTGGCACACATCTAGCATGTTATTTTTTTCAGCAGAAATGTGAATGTGTGTCAAGAAATGCAGGGTTCTTTACAAATCGAAGTGAAAATGTCATGTGAAAACATCCCAGATATGTAGATAAAGAAATATAAATGCAATCAAGAAATATGTAGCAGTAACATCTGCATCCTGGACAGTTAGTATGTCAGATATAGGTCAGGCATATATTGAACTAGCCAAACCCAGTACACAACCTAATATATGGTGGCAAATGTAATAATATAGGTAGGGGGATATACACTTGCAGTCACTAGGAATGTAGTGTAGACTAAAAGTAATTATAAGATGTTAACTGAGGTTTTTTATACACCCTACTGTATGTGCATAAACCATGCAATTCCACACCTCAATGGGTATGTGTAATCTTAAATATTTGTTGGGACATATGTCCTATTGTTCTATAAATATTTGCATTCACGTTGATGCATGTGCCCCGTTTAAACACCACGATCATGGTGGCCTGTAGCTACCAAACATCCCTGCATGCTGTTGGAATAACCACTGTGGTTCAATATATGCATGTGTTATGCTTGCTGTTCAACTATTGCACCCTTGGTGTGTTGAGTTAATGGGAATATTATTGCATGCTGTTACAACTAATCTGGAATGCTGTTTTGCTTATGTTGTAATTAAACACACCTAATCACAGAACTTATGGGAAGGTTGGTCCCAGCGGACCCACCTGTCCCTCCTCAGCAGGCGAGTGCACCTGGCACCAGCAGGTCCGGTGCCCAGCCCGGGCTCCCCTCCTCTGTTGGTCCTGTGCCACCTTCAGGTGGAAGCCCTGCAGGGGATGGGGCTCATCCCCCCCATGCAAGCGTGGGTGGAGAAGGGCCACCTGTCACCCTTCAAAGAGTCGGGGCTGTGGTGCATAGGGAGATCCAGCATTCAGTCGCTGATCCCCTACGCCAGCTTGAGGCGAGAGTGGCGCATCTCATGGGTGAGTCTGCCCATTCTATGCAGCCCCCAGCACAGCCACCCTCGGGGCTGTGAAGGTTCAGTGGTGACTGCCCATGGGTGGGGATTTCAGTTCCACTGTTACCATCTGTGGGCTCATGGGCTTGCGATTTCCAAACATCCGACCCCATCAATTGTGTCACCCACCCCATGTGTCATACACCGCCCCTGTATGTGTCTTGTCTGTCTTGTCTGTTTATCTTCCCAACCTACCTCCCCAGCCATACCTACTTCCTCTACCTCACTTCTCACTCTCACCTGAAAAAAAAAAAGGGCAATCTGTACCCACAAAAAAATTACGCCCCATAAATAGCTGCCCATTTCGCACACATGTCCATCGGACAAACATGTAAGTTGATAATTAGAATTGGCAGTACAACATACTTTGTTGTCCTCACCCCTCTCCCAGGGGTGGATGGTTTCAAATTTCACTCCAAATTCATTGCATGTGCACAGCTGTTGCTGTTAAAGAAACGGGCAGCTATGGACCTTCCCTACACCCGCCCTGCACTTCCCGAGCTTGTTTACCTACTGTGTGTCCCTCTTTGTGCCCCCTATTTTCAGCACTTTCCTATCTCCCCATTTTCTTTTCTTTAAAAGAAATTAGCACGGGGGTTAGCGGGAGTAAGCACTTTTAAGCAGTAGTTAGCGATTTTGCACCAGTGTGCGCATTTGTGCACTTAGCTAAGCATCGCTAAGCGTCACGCAAACCCACTTACAACTGCTTAAAAGTGCTTTAGTCACTCTATGGCAGGGCCCTTGTACTGCTCAGCAGCAAAATAAAATACCCCTGTCAGTCTCGAACCCCAGATCTTGGACTCACAAGACTGCAGGAAGTGCCACTAAGCCACAGCAGATATACAATAATGTGGTGCTGAAAGAAATATATCATGCATTACAATGAGTGAATGTAAAGGGAGAATAGGAATGGCATAACACAAATCTTGTTCTGTGGCCCTTAACCAGCAACTGTTGTGGAATTGCATGACATGACTGTAAAAAGAGAACCAGCCATGCTAGTAGGGAATAATGTTACAGTAGCACCTTACAAACCCCACGCAGTATCAGAGCAGGATAAACACTGGCATATTTGAATAGGTCAGAGGCCAGACCTCCCAACTGTGACTGATTTACAGGGATGTCCCTGATTTGCAAACAAATGTTAGCTGTGCCCCTCTGACTCCCTGTGAAGTGTACTAACAGCAGGCAGAAAGGTGGGGAATCTCACTTAATGAAAAATGTCAATAATTGAGAGTAGACACTGCTTGCACATCAGAAAAGGTGTAGTAATACATATGCTCCGAATCCCCCAAAGACTCAACAGCAAAATATCTGAAATATATCACAGGTGTATCCCACTTATATGTACCTTTCCCTGAGGCTGTTCAAATATTTACCTGAGAGTATCTGAGGCCTGGAAGTGTCAGAAATACACAGGCATATCAGCTTGTATGCTGTTACACACTGAGCAAATAGCTGTAGAATGAATTCTACAAGCATGCCCGTATGGAGGAGTACACCACAGAAATATCAAAGGATGCAGCCATGTACTGCTAGCAACCACCTGTGACAATGCCATTGTTCAGGTGCTGAAAAGACTGGTGTGGTGCACAGTCAAAGGATAATAGGCTAACCTCTGTCTACCATCTGGATATGTCCACAGGTGGGAGCTACTGAGACAGACTACTAGCCTTTATAGACTAACAGGTACACAGCAACTCTGCATGTTCAGCAAGATAAACAGCACACAATAATAAATAATGCTCTCCACAGTTCTGCACCCCTACCCAAAAGTATCATATACCTGTGTAGTCAGGCACACCCACGGGTGTAGGTAGGCATACACAGTACTGAAATATGTCCAGTTGTCCTGAGCAGACTGTGCTAATGTCAACACAAACAAGCCACAAACTGTTCAGAAGTGAGTAACGTACTAATAACAGTATAGCAGTTCACAAACAGTGCATGTGCCTGATATTCATAACTGGTAGTACAAAATACTTAGTTGTCCTCACCCCTCTCTCAGGGGTGGAAGGTGTCAAATGTCACTCCTAATGTATTGCATATGCACAGCTGTTGCTGGTAAAGAAACGGGCAGCTGTGGACCTTCCCCACACCCATCCTGTACATCCCGAGCTGGTTTCTCTACTGTCTTCCCCTCTTTGTGCACCCTTTATCACCACATTCCTATCTCCCCATTTACTTTTCTGTCAAAGAAATGAGTGCAGGGGTTAGGGAGAATAAGCACTTGTAAACAGTAGTAAGCGGGTTTGCACCAGTGTGTGCATGTGTGCGCTTAGCTAAGTGTCATGCAAACCCACGCAAGCCCGCTTATAACTGCTTAAAAGTGCCTTAGTCACTGTGTATGACAGGGCCCTTGTACTGCTCAGCAACAAAATAAAACACCCTTGTCAGTCTCGAATCCCACACCTTGGACTCACCAGTCTGCATGAAGTACCACTAAGCCACAGCAGATATACAATAACTTGGTGCTGTAAGAAATATATCATGCATTACAATGAGTGAATGTGAAGGGAAAATAGGAAAGCCATAGGAACACATTGCAATAACTACTGTTGTATGCCAGTTAATTCTCTTATTCAAAAAGAAAGTACATACTCCCATGTATCCAGTGTTAGCATTAGGAGGTGTGAGTAAACTTACACACTGAGAAGAGTGCACTGGAAGAAGCAACAGTCAGGTTTCAGTACAACATGCATATCACTGGCTACAACCCTAGCTTCAGATATGAGACATATACCAACCTTCTGACTGAGACAACAGTGTCCACAGCAAACAAGCATGGGCCCCACCTTGCACAACTAAAAGGGCTATGCCGACCTAACCTAGCATTTTATAGCAGTGTCCTGCAATCACAGTGAGTACTGCAATTACCACACAGCAGGCTGCATGCAATTACTAAATGGTGGGCACCAATTGGTGCAGAGGCCATCACATGCACATGTGCAGATACCCAGAAAAGCAGCCTGTACTTGCTGTCCACACATGCAATAATATCATTGCACCAACTGAGAGAGAGAGAGAGAGAGCAAGAGAGACAGACAGACAGAGACAGACAGACAGATGGAGACAAACAGGCTGTAAGAGACAGACAATAAAAAGAAAGACCAACACACAGAGAAAACCAAAACCAAAAAAAAAAATAACAAATCAACAACTACAACAGACTGAGGTGAGGAATACAAAGGTAAGGTATGTAACAGATATGGATTTGCTGGCATCTGAATGATGTGTCTGAAGGGTACTCTACATACTGTGAATCGGCCATATGTGGCAGCAGTCCGTATCTATATGTATATGCACATGTGCATAGGGCAAGGGACATACTGCAACTGTTAGTGAAGGCTAGACATATATATGTTGTTTAAGGTTACTATGTGCGCATATGTATGCAGGTTGTAGTGTGTGGCATTGCAGACAGCAAGCAGTGCCAGTATATGTCATGTGGTGGTTAAACGCTGTGGGACTGAGCTACAGGCAGTGAGGCCTGCTACAGCTATACGACCTGAGGACAGCAAAATGCATTCTGCACAACACTGTGCAATATTATTACATAACCGTATGTCTCACAACTGTTGCATAATTGACATCCCCACCATGAAAGGTGGGCAGTATATGTGCCTATATGTGCATCTATATGTACAGCAATGGATGTATACATGTATGTGTGTGTGTATATATATATATATATATATATATATATATATATATATATATATATATATATATATATATATAGATATATATATATATATATATATAGATATATATATAAATATATATGGATATGTATAGATATGTATAGATATGTATATATATATATATATATATATATATATATATATATATATATATATATATATATATATATATATATATATATATATATATATATCTATAGAGAGAGAGAGAGACACGGGGTCATATGTACTGCAACAGGTGCCTGTTGACCAAGGCATGGACTGAACACCAGTGTTGGTACTGCAGTGCCATACCCCATTCCAAAACACTTTACCCAGTAACTACCACATAGGTGGTAGCCTGCCTAACACTGAAGGTGTCAGAAGGGAACATGGGACACAGGTGGACAGTAGCCTCCCCTTTGATAATCACAGTGCCACACTAGTCTTGTAATCTGTCTACGTGGTACGTGTCATCATAAAAGGTGTGTCATCTAGGGAAATATAGGTCAGTGTTCCCCTCTACTCATCACAATGCCCCATGTGGTATGTACCTCACATGACAACTACAGCAAGAGGAAAGGCCACAGACATACCTCACAAAGAGTAATACTGCCCTCAAACACATGCCCTATGCAGACTGACTCACAAAACCACAGCTAGAGTGTGTTGCATACCGCCCACCCATAGGTTACCTCTGCCAGACATACAGAGGTATGTCACACCCATAGCAGTTGGCCAACCACCATGTCAACACCTCACAATCCCTCCGGGCTACATGACCTAGGGCCCTAATCCTCGCCACCTCACTAAACAGCACATGCTGGAGGTACAGGTTCCTATCCACAAATATGCCATACTCTGGACTAAACCACCCAGCATTAACAAACAAGGCTCCTCATTAGCAGATGTCATACATATCCCTTATGATTGTTTGGGAGATAGGTAATATGCCCTGGGAGTCACCTCTGTGTATCTGGTTGACAGGAGCAAGTGAAATCACATTACATGTGTGTCAAAGGCCAGGGTAGCATATGGCTAGGCTGCTCTAGGCCCTAGGGCCAATAGCGTATTACCTACCTATGACACAATGCACACACACATGTACTCAGTGCAATACCTGCTATGTGAGGTGGAATGAGTGTGACAGTGAATGTGTGCAAGGTCTGTAAAGGTGTGACAGCTTAGTGTGAGGTTGTATCTGTCATGGTAGTTTGTGTCCTAGGTGTGAGGCCAGAGAAAGATGTGTCAGTTATTGGGATGCAGACATAGTAGGATGGCATATGTTGTGACATAGTTCCTTGTGCACGACTGTGGTGTCCCATTGTAGGCTGAAGCAATACATGTATGCTCAGTAAGTGGTACTGCAGGTGAATCCAGCTCACATATAAACTCTTGTACTACCTGAAGCTGTAGACCTAAACAGCACAGTATGGTGTATGTTCACATTCCCTGGTAACACTGTCTTGTGTGTTTCCTGTAGTCTGCACAGATTACATACCTCAGGCATAGGTATCTGTAAGTAGGGGCACACAGTACTGTAAGGTACACAGGTAATGCTCATCTGTGTCGGCATACATTTGTGCATTGTATGTATGTCTGATGTGTGGGTAATGATGCCTGTACCATGCCCGCAATCATATGTGTATTACAGGGTATGTGCGTGTACCTAGCAACATGTATACTCTGTTACAGCAGTATGCCAGCTATATTAACAACCGTGCACATATGTTAGGTAGGGGTATGGCATCAACGACTAGGGTGGTTTACTGGTAATACTGTAAATGTATTTTACATTCATTGCATTGGATGACATATTTCTTCATGCATTAACTTGATATATACCCCCATGGTGAGGTTGTGCATTGTATCCCAAACAGTGTGCCGAGTACTAGTGTATACTGGTTTGTTATATGGAGTGTGGCAGGCACTGTCAGCCAGTTGTGGGCTGAGCACTGATATGTGGTATTGAACGTGTGTATCCTCTGACAGGCAAACAGATGCTATATATGGCAGTTAAGTGATATCTGTACTTAATAATGTTAAGTGTGCCACATGACTTGCTCACACATATTGTTTAATTGTCTTCCAGGGTTATGGCTCATCAATGCAGTCCATCATATACAGCTGCGGAGGAACAGGCAATACACAACAACCTGGTGCAGCACTATACACTGCTGTTTTCCAGGTCCAGCCAGCACCAGCATGAGCGTACTGCACTGTGGCAAGATCTTGTTCATCGGGTAAATGACATAGGCATGCATAACTGGACATATGAGCAGGTACGCCATCACTGCAGTGATTAAATTAGACATGTCCGGCGGCATGCGTCTGACATCCATAGACAACAGCTTGCCACAGGTGGTGGGGTGGCCATACATTCCCCCCTCACCAGAGTGGAGGAGTTGCTTGTAAACATGGTGGCTCTGGCCTACAGTAGCAACAGCATCACACGTGTCATCATGGAGGCAGGAGCCACCCAGCATGATGACATGGAGTGTGCAGGTAATATGCCCTAGCTGTAGACTACTGTTACCTGTATTGTTAGAATATGCATATGTGAGATGTGTACTGTGTGTTTAGCAGTTGTGCTGCCTATTGTGTGCAATACTGATATTTGGAATAGTATCTGTACACCTGTGACTGTTGACTGTTGTTCTACTGTAGTTTAGCACACTCACAGTAGCAATGCCACAGTTATGGCTACTGACAAACTGTGTCATATTCTTGTAGGTCCCTCTGGTGTGACAGGAGGGCAGACGATACATGCTGGTGAGTGTGTTAACACTTTAATATTGGTAATGACATGTGCATGTCATAGGTGAGGTGTAGGCCATGTACACGTAACACACCTATGCATAATGCATGCTGTAAGACATTAAACATCTCAATAAAGTCAGTAGCTGCCTCAATCACATGCAATGTACAGAGCAGCAGACACATTTGTGGCAACACTGTACTGCACATTGGATATGCATAGTTGCTACAGCTGTACAAAACAGAACATGTTTATCATATGCAGTACATGAAAACATGCTACATTTGGCATTACCACACACCCACTGTAAGGTCACACTTCAGTATCCCACATGTCATGTATACACACATGATGTACCTCAGGGGTAGAGACCTATCATGGGGCTATGCAACACTCTTCAACACATAACACAGTCATGTTCGGCAATGCTCCCTATTGGGCACCTCACACACCCATGTACAAAGTGGCTGTTTAATTGTGAACGTAGCCACGGCATTGCAGTTCAGGTACAGCATGCTAGGCGGTGGTCTTGCACACATTAGTAGCTGTCAGTGACCACAAGATGCATGATGATGATGGCACAGGGTACTACACCCCATCCAGTTACAGTGACCACAGTACTACTCATAACAGTCATTGCTGTGCACCTCAATGTTGTGTGTGTGCAAACATATGCACCTATACACAATATGCATAGCATGTTGTGTGTGTGCTTACATATGCCAGTATACACAATATGCACAGCAATCGCCATCCGAACAAAGTGTCACATATATGTCTTGGAATGCTAGTGGGTGTATAGGTCACATGACACACATTGGGTATGTGTGGTGTTTAATGTTGCAGTTGTGTAGCATGCCATGCCATGGCTGGCACCGACTTATCTGCAATATATCCCACACTCACCATAGCCACTGTACACTGGCCATGTTGAGCATTGGATTCCTTCACATCAACATGCACCACTCATTCCGTGTGTGTACATAGCATGCATGTGCTATACCTGTGCCCACTATTATCTGCTATGGACACAGACACTGTACTCAGACATGGAAATCTATGTGTCACACAGATAACACATGCAGCCATGGCATGTATACCTTGCAGAGCTGATAATACTTGCACAGCAATGTTGTGTCCAGGTACACATTGTGTTCCAGGGTATAGCTAATCACTGAACAACTACATAGTTGCATCAAAGCCATGTACACTGTCATGAAATAGGGGCATCTACACTTGCACTGCATGGTATTGTGCAACACATATTCTGCATGCTGACACATGTGTGGTGACTGTTTGCCTTGTGATACTGACACCCACCTTCACCCACTATAGATTATGTGTTGGATTGCTGGTGTGTGTGTGTGTGTGTGTATGTGCTGTAGTGAGGAGTGTATATGTGTGCATGTGTGCATGTGTTCATGTGTGCATGTGTGCATGTGTTCATGTGTGCATGTGTTCATGTGTGCATGTGTGCATGTGTGCATATGTGCATGTGTGCATGCATCATGTGCAGACTGTAAAGTGTGTTTCCTGTCTTCCTCTCACAGGTGCTGAGTTAGGGGTGGCCGAAAGCAGCAGGGAACCTGAAGCCACTGCCATGAATAGTGGTGATGATGAGACATGTCTTCTGGCACAGGAAGGTTTGACAGGGTCTGTCGTTGGTCCGCCAATTGACAGTACACAGCATTCAACCCCATCTATGCGCACACTGATACTGTCAATACATCCCTCATCACCAATGGCCATAGGCGAGGGACAGCATACAATTGGCATTGACCAGGAGAGTGTGGTACCCATGGCATTGTATCCCCTCACAGCAGCCATAGCCGGATTCCTGGAAAGGTACCACATAGGCGGAGGTCCAGGGGTTCTCGGGGAGCACAGCTGCTCATATTGCCCCTGGCAGATGTGCCCTCACAGGTCTTACAACATCCAGTATGTTCCGGGCTGTAATGCAGGCTCAGGCACGTATGGAACTGTACACCAGACAGGGACTTAGGGCAAAGAGGTCCCATTATACCGCTATCAATGACAGCATCCGTGACCTTGCCGGTGCCATCCGGAATTACACTGAGGTCATTGATAGACATTGGGGGGAGACAGTAGATGCCCTCCACAATATGTCTTCCATGAACCAGGACCGTGCGGGATGGTTGCGACGTCGAGGCGGACGCATGCCAGCAACAGCTGGCAGTGGTCACGGATGGCCCACAGTTCACAGCCGCTCCTGTAGTGGCAGTACCAGCCCCAGCCATGCTGGGGCTGGCCTGTCCATTGACCGTCCCAGTAGACCACGTGCACGTGGCTCTGGCCAGTCCCAGGAGGGACATGGGTCCAATCATCATACCTCTACCTCTGATGAAATTACCCAGTCGGGGTTGGTACCTGATACTGTCCGTAGCACCCCTGCCAGGCACAGGCAGTCCATGGCCGGAGACAGTGATCTGTACAGCCTAGCAGGTACAGTCTGTCGCTGTCTCACAAACTACCATATATAGCAGCCACATGGTGGAGCTGTGCACATGCAGACACACACACATTAACCAAACAACTAGGGCACACACATACACACACACATTACATCAACGTTGGCCCATGCTGTACTGTTGTCCTTCACACACACACACACACACACACACACACACACACACACACACACACACACACACACACACACACATGTCAATTGGATGGGTCAATGTCAGGCTCTAGCAAGCAACAACACACCCTGTGCATGTGATGATACCTGTGTCACCTCCTGTCATCTGTAACATTGATGCAGGAACAGGCTAACATAGTGCTGATGCACAGGGTGACATTATAGCAGTGTAGCAATATTAGCAAGTTGTCAACAGGAAAGTGTAATGACATCCTTGTAGGTATGTCTGAGCAGGCATAATGCATCAAAGCTCTGATTGTCAATGTAGCATTGTTTACACCACTGTTAGGTCTGAGTATGTATTGTCCACCCATGTGCCACTTGGCTGAAGTGTAATGTGTTGCCAGCATGTGTTAGTGAGTGGACAGTACATGTGTGATGTGTGCAGTACAGATTAGCAAGTGTACATCTGTGAACATGGTGGGTGCGCACTGTCTGCATGTACATGCATGGTGGACACATGGGACATGTGGCATACCCTGTTGTACACATTGTTAACATCTCATAGTATCTTTCAATGGCCAGTATTCATTCTACTACAGTTATGTACTAACATGGGTCCAAATGTGTGTATGACATGGGTTGATACTATGCTGTGGGTGATACTGTTAATATCTGTCAATGATTTGTGGTCTGGTAGTATACACAACCTCAACAGCATGACTATAAGCAATCATTGGATGATGTCCTGACAAATTACACACAGTTGTAGGGAACTCAGTAACAGTTCGATCCTTCCGGTACTATACTTTAACACTAACCAGTGGTATTGACCGCCACCCATTCCTGGGACCACACCTGTTTGGCATATAGCCCCCTTAGGTACATGCAAACACACTAGGGATGTGTCCATCCACATCTGGAAATGCATGCATTGGCCTACAATGCATTCCCTGGATGGGACGCATATCCTACACAAGGGTATCATACAGACAGATACCTGTTGTCTGATACATGCTGTATAGCAGTAAGCCGGCTATGGCATAGTCATCCACATTTACTATGCATAATATCCCATTAGTACCACATTGATGGTAGACTTCAACATGTATGATGGGTGCCAATGTTTACATACAGCCTCGTGTCATGTCATGTGTCCATTGGTATCCACATATCCATAGGTATTGTGGAGTCCCTCGGTGTATCACATAAGACATTAGAGGCCTGAATGCATATCCACAAGGCAGTTGTACACCTATACAGACTGTCCATTATTGCCAGTCGGTGTTGTGTATGAACATGTCTGACATATACCCCAGACATATACCGTCACTCACACTACTCTTTAGTAACTGTCATGGGTGTGTGTGGCACAGATGACCTTGGCCACAGATCACAACAGTGGATGGCCTCCTCACATACATACATACATATGTGACGTATGATCTGAGAAGCAGCGGCACAACCTGTCAATGGAAACAGATGTATTCATGTAGTATGCAGGCTTCACATCTATGTACTGATTGAGGGGACATGTAAACATATATTTGCCACACAGATACCTGATGTGTGCAATGCACTTACTGTTTTAATCATAATATGTCCTACCATAGTAAAACCAAAGCCCACACCGCATTGACCAACAGTGACACACACACTGTCAGTGTTTGCAGGATTCAAACCCCTACCTAACTATGTTATGACACTAGAGAGAGACGCATTAACATGGTGCGCTATTTGCTTTACTGGCTGGTTTTCCTTCTCCTGCTGTATTTGTAGGATGGTGACATCATCAGACTTTCAAAAGAGGAATGTACCTCTTTTAGTGAGTTTTTCCAGTCTCCTAAAAGGGCACTCATCTCAAAACAAACTGCACACATACACCCCCCCCACACAGTCAGCGTTTGCAAGATTCAAACCCCTACCTAACTATGTTATGATACTAGAGAGAGACACATTAACATGGCGCGTTATTTGTTTTACTGGCTGGTTTCCCTTCTCCTGCTGTATTTATAGGATGGTGACATCATCAGACTGGACATGGTGATGTGTGTACACTTTGTTTTATGCCATTCCAGGAATGGTCCATGTGGGTCAGCAAGTGTCAACAGCTTGAACAGGACCTCATAATCCTTACCTTGTGTGATCTATCTGTGGACACATTGACATTCCTTCATATGTCAACACATATTTATGCACAGCTTGTTGGTTTTGTGGATACTACATGTGTCTGGAATGTTGATAAAGGGCTATTCAAAGTCTATGTGAGACATGTGTAGCTGTGTTCAGTGATGTATATCCTGGGTGGCTGCCTTGCAAACAGTCTAGCATGTTTAGGAACCATGATCCGCACATTAACATACCAAAGTTGGTAGGGTTGTGTGTATGTCAGCTTCCAATAGCTCTGTTTATGACTTCAGCCATGATGGACTCCATGACCTTGCAGATCAGACTTCATAGGCGTACTGGACTGTACTTCCCATGGTGTGTTGTGCACCAACTCTTGTGGGGAGTGCCATATGTTTCTGTAACACATTCAACCATTCCACATCCTGTGTAGGGGGTGAGGCTCAGCTGACTGTTCAGGTGCAGGATCTGTTTGTTCTGTAGTTTATGCATGACACATATTGGGAATCAATGTATTCCACTTGCTGCCATGCTTTTGGCATTAGGGGTAGCTGCTCATCCATTCTACATGTGATATCTTCTGGTATGATGATATGGACTATCGTCAGTGGGAGGTGGGTATGTATATATGGGCCTGTCTGTCAGGATGTCGGCATTGTCAGTCAGGTACAGTTGGCCCTGACTCAGGACATATATGGGTGTACATTGCTATTTATGACATAGCTGAAGGAGGTGTCATGATTCAGTCTGGACTCCTTCTCAGCTACTCTTTACAAAACACCAATGAACCTGAGCACTAATCCCTGGTATACTCTTTTACACACTTAACAGCCTACTGATCCTTTGTGATCAGGCTACAGAGTATGTCATCATAATATCCTTGCATGTCCAGGGTCGGTTTCGTGTGTACTCTCCAGTCCAGCTGGTGAATATTGTGATGTTGACACAATGTCACATCTGCCTCATGTACACAGACATCCCTCTCATCCTCCCGACAAACTCAGATATATGTGTGAGATGCACCTATATAGACATACAGGGTGCTGAACTCTCTCGACCCATGACTGGCACAGTCTATCAGGTGGTGAAGATAACCACACACACCACATATCAGTCTCACATATCCTCTAGCGACAGCACTCAAACCACATTATCACACATAGACATACTCGGATGCTGTAAATGAACTCTGCCTAAGCAGCAGAGACCTCCAAAGCAGACACACACACAACTGCTACCCCACTACAATACCCACATATCACATAGTTCACAATGTCAGTGTGCCACACAGTCCCTACCCTTCAGGCTAAACAACACACCCAATACACTTGTAATAGGCGACCCATATTGTCAGACACACTGATGTACCACTCACCAGCCCAAACAAGGGAATAGTCACTTTGGGCTGTCTGTCAGGTGCCAGGATCTGCCACATAACACATGCAGTCAGGTCACTCCAAAGGAAGTACAGGACTGGCACCATCATTGTCCATGCTGGTGCATAAAACCTCAGACGTTACTCCCTGGACCACATGACATGATACATGGAGGAACACACTGATCATGTAGCCCAGGCCAGTATGACTCTGACCTTGTCTAGCATCTTATACCCACCGATTATGATGTCACAGTATACAGACAAACATATCAGGTTTAACAGTTGGCTAACAAATTGGTGTCATTCATAGGGGATACAGTGTCTGCCAGCCTGTGGTGACACGCTCGACATGCCACCTAGCTTCAGTATGGACAGCTTGCACCTGTCACCCTTGGACTTTCGAATGCTGGCTAAGGCTCTTGCTACCACCATAGTGCCTTTTTTTAAGCAGGGCTCAAAAGACAAACTCACCTCCATAGACATTACAGGTTAAATGAAACTAAGGGTAATGCTGCTCAACACCAGATGTGTTACCCTCATATTACGGCCACTCAGGACTCTCCTCAATATGGAGGGTAGCGATATCTGTGCACTAACAGACACCTGGTTCAGGCTCACTTATGCACACCAGTACTACCAGGTTATATTTCATGCCATGCTTTCTGAACACAAGACTTGGAACAGACAACACAACTAGGGGGAGTATCCATATACATCACAGATACACACACCTCCGGGTTAGTAGCACTGCACAAAGCATCACAGACCATACATATACAACTACCATTGTGCAAAACTGCCTTTCAGTTTGTTGCCTGCTACAGACCACCCTCCCAAACTCAGGAACCACACTCGGCTTTCATGGGAACTATGGAGAATATGATGGTCTCCACAAACACCATTATATTGGGTGACTTCAAATACACAAATATTGACTGGGGTTACTACTCAAGCCCCAGCACCCTCACCCAACAGTCCCTACAATTTGTAGACTCATATGCTATGGCACAACCAGTCAGCACAGCCACAAGGGGGAATACATATTGGACCTGATCATCACCAACATGGGGACTCTATGTTCCACACCAGTGATATACCCCTCATTGGTAAGAACAGAACATGCATGTATCTCACTGGACATACATATACCCTCCACACACCCATCCTGGGTAATCTTGGTGAACTTCTCATGAGCCACCATCTCACTTCACCAAAGCAAGGTCCTTCAGAGACCCTAAGACAGTGGCAAATATGGCTCAGTCTGCTGAATCCTTTACATACACATTCTATGGACACCTAGTGGACTGCATGGATTGTGCTATCCCAAATAACAACAGGACTCACTCCTCCAATGGCAGGGGACCTGTCTGGTAGACCCCAGCCATTAATAAGCTGTACAACGTCAGGAGGAAGCTACTACATGATAGAGCACAATACCAGATGGGGAAGGCATCTGTGATCTGTACTAGCAGACAGCTACGATCACTCATGAACTTTTCTAAGGGCTGCTTCTACCGAACAATTGCACCAGACACGTAGGACTATCACACGGCCTTCTTCAGTTATGTCAGGAACCTGGGTGGACACTCACTGATATGCTGTGAGTTACTGCATACTGACTAAACTTACCCTGAACCCACTGGCATTGCCAACATCCTGGCAAACAGGTTCAGTGCAGATGCCCCCCATCCCCCCTAAGGAGCAACTATCCATCCCAACAGAGTGTAACCTGCCTGACATCACACAGTAACAGGTGAGTGCTGCCCTCCCCAAAGCGTACATCACAGCATCAATGGGACCAGATGGTGTCCCAGCCTGCATCTTACACGAGCTTCCTGACAGACGTAACCCTCACATTACATCACTGTTCAATATCGGAGTTACTACAGGATATGTACCCAAGGAATGGTGTACAGCGACAGTGGTCCCACTCCACAGAGTTGGTGCCACAACGGACCACAGACAGTATTGCCCTATAAGCCTAACTAGCCTGTTCTGCAAAGCTATGGAGTGTATTGTCATGGGACTCATACACATAGACATTGGGAACCTACAGACACTGTATCCTACACATTTCAGCATTGTTGTGGGCAGATCTTGCCTCTTGAACCTGTTTGTATTCTTTAAATGGTTAACAGGCCCAGCGACATAGGGACGGTTGTCCACACAGCCTAGCTGAACCTTGCAAAACCCTTCAACACAATAACCCACTGGGCCATTATGCATAGGCTCACCAGCGTTGATATGGACACATATCTCACACGATGGATTGCTACCTGGATCAGGGATAGCACCCACATGGTCAGAATTGCAGGTGCCATGTCTGACTATACATCAGTTACACGTGGCATCCCACACAGCTCAGTCCTGGGACCTCTCTTGTTCAGTATATATTTGTCTGACGTAAAGGCTACCACAGGGGGAATATGGCTGACCATGTTCGCACTTGACTGCAAACTGGGTGCCATAATCAACTCTCCAGCTGCCACATGCATACTCAAACAGGGTCTCACAGAGATGGATGACTGGTGCCTGAGCCATGGCCTACAGCTAAATGCCATTAGTTGCATAGTCATCCCCTTTGGGAATAACAACATGCCCACACATTACCACATAGGTAGTACTCCATTACATACGGTAGGAAATTGTTAGGGGTTTGGGGACATGACTTGTTGTTCGTACTGTCACCTTTGACAATCACGTTGCCAAAGTGGTTGGACAGACCTTCTATATAGGCCATCTTATCCCATATGGTTTCACATCTAGATCGAGTGAGGTCATTGTGCCCCTATACTCATCACAACCATGCTTGGTTACAATGCCACATTTGGGGTGTACCTTACCCGACACTTCAGCAACTGTACTGGCCACAGAAATTTCTCACCAAGCAGATCTAGGGACTCACACGGATGCCCTGCACAGTCCGGATGCAGTAACTCCAGCTCTACTCAGTCGCTTACCACCTACTCGGATATGATGTGTGCCTGTTGTTTACAGATATACCCAACCCAGAATTACTGGACATGCTCCACCTCAGGATATCTGACTCCCTTGGAGCTACACACTCCAGGGACATATACCTCAGCACAGATGTTAATAGGACATGCTGGAGGGACAGATTCTTATCCCAGAGGCTCCACTCACTCCGGATTGTAATCCCAGTTTCATATAGGCAGAGCCACCCACTGACCACCTACAGGAGACATCTTGACGACTGTATGGGTGATCGTATGTTTACCCCTGTGATATCTTCTGTGTCCCTGCTAGACAGAGGCACACTAGCCTAAATGTACATGGGCTATCTTGTGTGACCTACTATTCACACGCACAGTGTAGTAATCTGACAGGGTTGCAAATGCCAAACACACTCTGGCTAGGCTTGTACATACCCTAGGGCAGATAGCCTAGTATCGACCTCTGAACCTTTGCTAATGTTTGGGATGCACAATGTTTATTGCTGATACTGTTTGCAGGTCTTTATCATCTTTGCTTTACCAGTTTCTATGAACAACTTAGGTATCTGCAGAACATATTTGATTATGACAGGGTTCCACTATATTATATATGTGTCTGTTGTCATATAACTGTGTGCACAGGGCAGATTGCTGGATAGTGAGAGGTTCCTGGGTTAACACAACTGCCAGATATGTGTGGCCCACTGCTATACTCAGACATGGCCTAAGTGTGTGAGCATGCCCAGTTCAGGCTTTCTGTGTTTTGTTGCCTGACATTTGTCTCATTTATTCAAGTGTGTGAGCATGCCCAGTGTGACCTTTCAGTATGTTGCTATCTGAGTTCCACTACATTTGTTGATGTGTGTGAACATGACCAATATTAACATTTATACTGTGTGTGTTGGAAGTCAGGTTCTGTTCTTACTGCAGGACTCACCTTTCTGTCATAACTCGACAGGGATTATGCTGTGCCTGCAAGGTTTCATGAGATACTTGCATAGACTTATCAACATTCCTTCATACAGGCTGACCACTGCAATACGGTCATGGTTTAGTGGTTTAGTACTTTAACTATAGTGCACAGTATTCTGGGTTCGAGCCCTATCACTGCTTTATATTTTCATACTGAACAGACCAGACTGCTTAAGGGCCAGTTAAGCAAATATGAGCATGTTGGCTTTTGTTCAGCTATGCCCTACTTAGACCAGGCTTGTCCGACATTGCTCAATATTCACCAACATTGCTGGACATTGCCCAATATTACTCAACATTGACCACAGTTGTGCTAGTTGGTGTGTGCGATTTTGTTTGCATATATTACATGGTGGTAAATGCTATTTAGCACTGCTTTATATTGCTTAACACATGGCATTCATGCCTCAGGTGGTGCTGCAGGGCTGCCTATGTCAGATGCACATACTACACTCCCTGTACATGTTTGAAAGCAGGTAGTGTCAACTTAGGCATCCCTTTTACTATATGTGCAAGTCAGAAAGAGGTATCATTTCCAGAGTTCTTACTGAGACAGTGTATGTGCTGTGCATTGCCTCTTTGCCAAGGCCGAAGCATACTGGGTACGCCTCCTTCTGCCTACTGGGGCAGGCTCAGGTTGTTCCTCCTCTGAATCACGCTCTGCCTGTGATGGCCTTGGCAATGGTGGGGGGCTGTTTGTCCCAGGCCTATGCTGGTCCTGCTGCAGCTGTTTTCGCAGGATCATATTATGTAGCATAACACATACCATGACAATTTGGGTACATGTAGTTGGTGAGTACTGCAAGGCTCCACCAGATGTGTCCAGGCACTGGAACCATGACTTGAGCAGCCCAAACACATGCTCAATTACATTATGTGTTTGTGCGTGTGCCTCATTATGGCATTCCTATTCAGGTGTGTGTGTGTTTCTGATGGGTGTCATCAACCACAGCTCCAGTGCATAGCCAGCATCCCCCACTAGGTGACCATGTGGGATGTCCCCATTGGCAAATGTCTAGTACAGCTGCGTCAGATGCCAGATATGGGAATCATGGTATCTTCCAGGGCAGCCAGCACACACATTCAGTATTATGCCCTGGGCATCACACATGACCTGACAGTTGATGGAGGGGAAGCCCCTGCGGTTGAAGTAAACCCTACCCCGCTCGGCGGCTGGTGCTTTGATGCGTATGTGCATGCAGTCTTTTGCACCCACTACCTCAGGGTATTCCGCTATTTGCTGGAAGAGACGCATATTGCTGGTCAATACCTCACGGGAATTGGGGAAATATACATGATCACCAACATGTGCTGACATGGCATTCAGGAACTGGTGCAGTACCCTGGATGCTGATGCCTGTGATATCCCCATCATATGTTTGGCATATACTTCTCAGAAGTACAGGCAAGCATGGAAGGGCTGTGGCTGACTAAGTTTGCGGACAACTGCAAACTGGGTGCTATAATAGAGTCTCCAGCCGACATGGAGATCCTCCAGAAGGGCCTAAATTAGACTGATGCATGGTGTCAAAGCCATGGTCTCAGGCTAAATGCAAAAAAATGCATAGTAATCCCCTTTGGAAAAAACAGAGTACCCGCAAACTACAACATAGGAGGTAATCCCCTGAAATCTGAAGAAGAAATAAGGGATCTAGGGACCCAAGTAGATAGCCAGCTTTCCTTTGATAACCATGTTGTCAAAGTGGTTAGAAAATCCTTCTATGTGACCCATCTGATCATGAAAGGGTTTGCATCAAGATCTAAGGATGTAATGGTGCCCCTCTACTCTTCCCTCATCAGACCCATTATTGAGTACAATGCACCAATTGGAATGTACCTGGCTAGACATCTCCAGAAGCTGGAGAGACCACAGAGGTACCTAACCAAGAGAATTACTGGCCTCAAACAGTTTCCCTATGCAGCATGATTGAAAAAGCTAAGACTGTTCTCTGTTGCATACCGCTTTCTCAGAGGCAATCTCTGTCTAACGTACAGAGCCATGTCCAACCCAGAATTGTTGAAGATGCTCCATCTTAGCAAAACCTAATCTACTCGAGCTACATGCTTTATGGATATAAACCTCAACACAACAATGAATAGAACATGCTGGAGGGATAGATTCCCTTTGCAGAGACTTCCCTTACTATGGAACAGGGTCCCGATCTACAAAAGACAGAGCCTCTCACTATCACTCTTCAAGAGAAACCGTGATGAGTGGATGGGTAACAGAAAGTTCACATCGGGGATCACACCAACAGCACTACTAGATAGGGGCCAAGGGTACTAGTGGCTAGTACAAGGGTCTAGGGAACTACTAAAGGGGCGGTGAATACCGCACAATGTTGCTGGGCTAATATATGCCTTCGGGCAGATAGCTCAGTACCAACCTATGAACCTATGAACCTATATCACCGGTTGGTCTCTGGAAGGTACCTGTTGCTAATATTCTTAGGCCAACACATACCTTGGTTTCCACTGGGATGGGTTCCCCTCTGTTGGTTCTGTGTGTGAGGCGTGGCCTGCACAGCTCAACAATTTGTTGCAGGAGGTCTCTGTCCACCCTATAGTGCTCAATTATCTCCAGCTCATGTAGCCCCTGGTAGGTTACCCTGGGCCTGTACACTCTTCTCCGTCTCCTCACTGTGGGTTGTCCAGCAGCATTGTCATTGTCACCACCTTCAGCATGTTGTATATGTCACCTTATAACAGCAATGGCAGCTCCTACAATTTCTTTGTCTCAGTAAAGCTTTTTCAATTTTCACTTCTATTAGCTTACTGCAGTGTCTGTTGTGAGAAACATAATGGACTGTTGTTTGCAGAGTTTTAAGTGCTAGGCTGGGCTGGGCTAGTGTACTGCCTGTGTAATTTCCTGATTCTGATTGTTTTCACCTGCTAGCTCTGCTAGTACTCCCTGGTAGCTTCCTACAATTTGTTCTGCTTCCTTTTTCCTTTCTGATTCTTCGGGGGGGCAGCACCACGCACACAAGCGCAAACACGCTCACAGCAGCTCACACGCGTGCACACATGCTTACATGGACTAAAACTTGCTTTTTCAGGTTAAAACGCGCGCACACCAGTGCAAACGTGCTTACAACTCATTAAACAGCCTTATACATGCTTACTCTGGCTTAAACGCACGCACTCACGCTTACACACGCGCACTTTGTCTTACTCGGGTTTACAGGCACGCACACGCATGCATACCCACTCAGCAAGAAACTTTGGTGTTATCCACAGCATACACCTTCAATTTCTTGCCTTTACCTAGCCTACCTGTTGACACACCTCTTTCCATGCTGTGTAAATGACAGCTGACACATGCCACTCTGCTCCAATGAGCTTTACTTCTTTCATACATACCCCACTCGTGATGTCACCTATCTTCTACTGTGTTACTCCCCTTATCCTACTCCTACACTCCACTGACTGTGCTCATTTGCTATGTAAACTTGCGATTCACTATCCTAACCCTCCTTTGCATAGGTTTGCCTACTAATGCTTGGTTACATCTCTTAGACTGAGCTTCCCCCCTTAGCAACCTCTACTCGGTGGCCATGTTGTCTTCAGCCTGCCATTCCCTTGCATTGCACATTAACAATTTAAATAAGATCCACATTTGTGGGTTTTAATTTTTAGTTTTCTGGTTTTTAGAGTGCAGCCCGTTTGCGTGGCGCTGCGCTACTCTTAACATCGGAAATTGGAGAAAAAAAAATTATTATTTTTTCATATTGCATTAGGAAACATTACCAATGGCCGTATATTTGGCCATTGGCATGCTTCCTGCACTGGATGCAACCTTTTTTGGAGCTGTCACGGCTCCGTTTTGCTGTTTGCAGAATGGTACTCAGTTGCCAACTGAGTACATTTCTACAAATAGCACTACTCTTACTCGGACAGGTTTGGGTTTCCTGAATCGCAAATCCACCTCATTTGCATGCCTTTCACCTGCAATTGAGGTAATTTGCATATTCCAGCCCTATCCGTGTAAGAGCCGTTTTAGGAGCTCTCTTGCATGCCCCTGCAGGCTGTTCCTGGATCGCTCGTCGGACATGATGGCTGCATGTAATCTTACTCTACTCTTAGACTCCGTGCAAGCCATTGTGAATCCGGCCCATAATCATTTTTTTAAAAATATATAAAATATATCTTTAGAATAAAGAGAACCTACACTGACATTTATTAAAAGTAATATCTGTTCACCATGTTATTGTTATACTAACAGTGTATTGAAAAGGTATTAAAATGCATTAAAATATATCTGTAATATCCTTAAATGCAATTTTATAATCTGGCAGTTCCATGTTTAAGAATAGGGGTAAGAATAGGGGTAATTGAAATGTGTTAATTCAAATTCAAGCTGTTAGATGCATTAAATTGCAGTTGCCAAATAAGTTCCCTTATTTCAACAATTCAAGAATGTTCTTCTTTCGGCTTTTCCCGGTTAGAAGTCACCACAGCAGAACTCCGGTCCGCTAATGATTGGCAGTAGAGTTTTACTGTGCTGAGGTGCCAGCCCGACTCCCAACCTTCAACGAAGGCATGCCCATTCACGCATATCTTTCAAATGCCACTCGACCTCAGGGAAGCCATGCAGACTCCACACAGAAGGCATTCTAGCCGAGAATCAAACGGGAGAACCTCTTACCAAAAGAAATTTAGAAAAGCTATTACATTTTTAAGGATTTGTTTAAATTACCTCCAGAAATGGCATGCTCATAAATTCTTTTTTGGAACTGTCTCTCAGTTTTACCTACATAATAGCTTGAACAACCTTGGCACAGAGCTATATATATTACCTCACTAAAGGCACAGTTTCCATATCTTAGAAGTATTCTGATTGGGGGAACCCCTGATGTAATTTCTTGCTGTTCCAGAATATACCCTCACTGGCTGCAAGCACCACATTTTCTAGTACCCTTTAATATCCAATTACCACTGTAATTAAGTTGATGTCCAAAAGGCACTTACGGTTCCCACCAGTTTTATATACAAAAGTAGGAGCATTCCCTAAGCTCTTGTAAATGTCATTGTCAGTCATAAAAACATTCCAGTTACTAGATATATCTTATATCTCCTTAGTAAAACTACCAAAGGTAGCTACCAAAGAATAAAAAAAGTTTAAGCACTCTTGTTGGTATGTTTTACTTGAAGTGGGGGTGATAGGATTAAACATAGTAATGTGTTGCAATTAGATCTTAATAAAGGCTTAAACCTAGTCCCCTTACTCTCTAAAATGTCTTTATTAATGTCATTCAACAATTTGGATGGATATCCCGGTCCAGAAACTTGTTGATCAACAAATTAACCTCAATCTTAAAATTACTAAAATCTGAACAAATACAGGCTTCTCTAATCAACTGCCCTTTAAATATGTTTCTCTTAACATGTTTCTGATGACAACTGTGGTAGTCAAGGTAACTATTAGAGAAGGTAGATTTTCTAAAGATATTTGAACCAAAACATCTGTTGGAATTGTCTTTAAAAATAGTGACATCCAAATAATCAATAAAATCCACAGAATATTTACTAGTAAATGTTAAAAAGGAGATGGTATTGTTAATGTAAAAAACAAACCCCAGAATTTAATAAAATCCATGTAGGGTCCATGTAGAGACTACACAAAATTTATCTGTGTACACAGCCACTGTTCCCCCTCAGCAGAGAGTCATGCAAATTAATGATGGTGTGCTGCTGAGGGAGAACATAGAAGCAGGGTTACTGAATCGGTGTAGGGAGAAGTGTAGAGGCTACCCATGGTTGTGGATGGTCTGTACTGTGAATTCGGTCAAATGTGTAATATTTTATTTTAATTCATTTTTTTCCTTTTTTCTCATGTTTGTGTGGTGTGGTGCTGCTCTGCGCAGAGTGCAGCAATGCCAAGCTGTGCTCACATATAGACAGCTGACTCCTGCCAGACATCTAAAAATAGAAACCGGATGTCATTAATTATCATAATTATGGACTTTTCTTATTTGAAATAGTTTCGGGGTTTTTTCTGTTTTTTTTTTTTTTTAATTTTTTTTTTTTTTTAAATATCTGTTTGTGCGGCACAGAGTGCCACAGAGCTGATCAGTGCTCATACATACTGACAGTTGCTAGACATCTAAAAACAGAAAACGGGTGTAATTAATTATTTACATCTGGGTCGAGTTAAGCAGGTTTGCCCAGCATGCCTTGGTGCTTAGCAATGGTAACAGGTAGCCCAGTAGTATATGTGAAGGTATACTTGTTTTCTTAATATCCAAGTAGCTAAATGGGTACAGATACAGCCTAATGTTTAGTAGGTCCTGGATTTGAGTCTGTAACAATGATAAAATGTCTACAACTTAATTTATTATATATGTTTAATTTTAAAAACAAATTTGTGAAATATGGCACTGTTGTGCTGAGCTGAGCATGGCTTAAACATGCTAACTGCTACTTTTTTTTTGCATAGTGCTAAGCTGAGCTAAACCCCTGGTTGTGTGAGTTTTCGACTGTTTAGCTGCACTTGGCTGGTTTGCGTGCTGCTAAGCAACATGGCATTTTTTTGAATGTTGCTCAATAACATATAATGGCAGGAAAAAAGCCTATATTAAGTGCAATAGGCAGAGATGTCACATCATTCCTTGAAATCTAATCAACTGTGGATATGGCAGGCAATGCTGGTGAAGGCGCGTGCTTTTGGGTGCAGAGATGGAGTGTTCAGTAGTCCAACATCTCTGCTGTGCTCCTGGTAAAAATTCATGAACCCAGGCTGTAGCAGGGTGGTTTCTGGAGCTCAGAGTGTAAGGCAGAGGCCTGGGATTGGTTGGCCAGGGAACTCATCAGTCTTACTGGTATCCACCACTCAGGTGAACAGTGTCATCACCATTATGATGACCTGAAGAGGAGAAAGAGTTGAACCTTGGACACCTGGGTCCATGAAGCTAGAGCTGGGAATGCCCCACAAATATGTAATTAGGGTTTCCTCTGTTTTACCAATAGGAAAGCCAAATGTCTCAGGTTTCAAATTTCTGTTACCTAAGAAGTTAAGTTTGTGAGTGTTTCTGTCATTTCACATTGAGCTAATCGAAGGAAGGCCACTGTGTAAACTTGGATCTATAATATATAACAGTAAGTATCTTATTTGCTTATTTTTTTTTTAGTTATTTATAGCACTTTGTCTACTGCATACTTTCTAGCTAGTTTCACTGTGTGTGAGGTATTAACTGGAAATTGTACATTTTATTAAGCATCTGTTTGGGTTGTTTGTTCTGATTTCCTGCCAAGGAGTGTGTCATATAACTTGTTTGCAATTAAAAGCTTTCTCTAGAGGCTCCTTTATCTGTTTAAAACTTTCATTTAAAGGCTCACTGCTGCTTTTCTGCTGTGAGAAACATTTCTGCAGTTTGTTTACCACCCTCCCTCCCTATTTTGATGTCGTTATTATGGTTGGTGGCTTTGCAGTTGCCCACCCCTAGTGTAAATTTGATCTGGGACACTCCTCCCAGTCTAGTGTTATCACCTCATTCTACCTAATATAGGGAGAACATTTGAGAAGGCCAACTCACTTAGTTCTTGCTCCTCCTTTCTCCCTTTCCACTTAAAAAAAATAAAATTCTCAGCTTGTTTCCTGTCTTTCCTGTAAGTATTCTAGTCCAGATACAGATTTGCTGTATCCAGGACTATTTATTAGCTTCTGAGTGACCAAGCCTTTCTGCGTTGGAGGGAAGCCTTCTAGCTTACGTTTGTTTCTTAGAACAAGGCAGTTTTTGATTTTCAGCACTCAAGTCTGTTTCTTTGAGCTCAGCACTTGCTCAGAACTCATTGTAAGCACTAAATAAGCTACAAATTACTACAGCACTCATCTTTCCTCACTTGTCTAGAGGAAAACAGTTTTTAGTACTTAATATATAAGCACCTATCCAGGCATGTCTAAGGGTCAGCTCCTGGTGTTTTCTCTTGTCTACCTGATGAATCTGGGCATCTTGGGGCAATGCAGCAATTGCCTCATATACACAGACAACCGTCTCTTCCTACCACCCAACACTACAATCTGTGAGAGATGCACTTATATAGCCAAACTGGAAGCAAAGGTCTCTTCACCCAAGACTGGACTAGACAGTAAAGAGGAAAAGGTAAACACTTGCACCACACCACACTCACCACATAGTCCCTCAAAACCTACACCACCAAAACACACACATAGAAACACAAAACACACACCTACATTCATGGAGGCTCTCAGTAAAAACCTGCTCAAGAAACAGGGACTTCCAAAGCAGAAATGCATGCAACCTCCACCTCCAACTCAACCCAAATGACACATAGCCACAAACTCACTATGCCACTCAATCACAGCCCATAAGGCATAACAATGTACCCAACACTCTAGTCATAGGTGACTCTATAGTCAGGCACACTGATGTTCCTCTCACCAGGCTAAACAAGGAGAAAGTTACTATCAGCTGCCTGCTGGGTGCCAGGATCCATCACATAATGCATGCACTCAGGTCACTCCACAACAAGTCAAATATGACTCTGTCATTGTCCATGTTGGTGTGAATGACCTGAGAAGTGCCTCCCTGAACTACATGAAAAAGGACATGTAGGAGCTGTCCGATCTTGTAGCCCAGGCAGGTATGGCCCTATGCCTGAATTAGCATCCTGCCATCACCCAAAATGATATCATAGTACAAGGACAAAATTATTGACTTCAACAATTGGCTAAGCTTCTGGTGTCATTCGAAGGGGATCCAGTATCTGTCTGCCTGAGATGACATGATCAACAAACCACGATGCTTTGCCAGAGATGGCCTGCACCTGTCGGCCCTAGGATTCTGGATCCTGGCTAAGGCTCGTGCCACCCCTATAGTGCCTTTTTTAGGCAATGTTCAAATGACAAATTCACCACTGTAACAGGTACAAGCAAGCAAAATCTAAGGGTCTCGCTACTCAATGCTAGAAGTCTAAACCTCTAACTGCACTCGCTCGAGGCACTCCTTAAAATGGAGAACATCGACATCTGTGCAGTGACAGAGACCTGGTTCAAGGCTCCAGAGAGTACCCCTGCATTACCAGGCTATAATTCATACCACACCTTTTGGCCACATAACATGGACCAAAAAACTAAAGGCGGAGGCGTGTCCATATTCATTAAGGATATCCACACCTCCAAGCTAGTTGCTCAGCATAATGCATCCAAGATTATCCAAGTGCAATTAACTATGGGCAAGACTGCGATCCAAATTGTAGCTTGCTACAGATCCCCCACCATGCCCCAGGACTACCACTCCTCATTTCTTGATACACTGGAAAATATTAGGGTATAACCTAACACCCTAATAATGGGCGATTTCAGCTACCTAACCATTAACTGGGAAAACTACACATGTACCAACTGTTGTGCTCAGCGTGTTCTGGAATTCATAAATTCCAATTCCTTGGATCAACTTATCCACACCCCCACCAGAGGCAGCAATATTCTAGACCTGGTCATTACCAACATGGGAAACCAGTGCTCCACACCAGAGGTCAATTCCTCATTGGTCATATCCAACCACAAGCTAATCTCCCTAGGCATCCACAATCCACGCCACCCCCCATTAGGGAAACCATAAAAAATTTCTCCAAAGCCAACTTCATGCTTCTTAAGACAGAAGTGGCAATCTTCACGACACCCATGCTGATGGACAATAGAGGTATGACTGATGAATCCTACAAAAATGCACTTTATAAGCACTTACACGAGTGCATGGACTGTGCAATCCCTAACAGAACCAAGATGCTATCCTCCAGAAAAAGGAAGCCAATGTGGTGGTCCCCTGCCATAAACAAACTCTACAACAGAAGAAAGAAACTGTTGCAAAAAAGAGTTAAATCCCATGATTGGAGGAAATCCCTGGTCAGCTTCAGTAAGAAGCTGAGATCCCTCATAAAATCCTCCAAAGCTAGTTACAGAAACAAAATTGACACTGACTCTAAAGACAACCACAAAGCATTCTATAGCTATGTCAAGAATCTCAATGGCAACACTCAGATCTGCTCTGAGTTACAGCACAATGGCACTAGATATACAGGACCAACTGATATTGCCAACATCCTGGCAGATAGGTTTAGTGCTAACTTTACCCCCCTCTCATCCCTTAAAGAGCCTAACTCTATACCAGAAGAATGCCAAGTTCCTGTAATCATGGCTACACAGGTAAAAAAACACACTCTCCAAAGCCAAAAACACAGCATCCATGAGACCTGACAACATCCTAGGCTGCGTTCAACATGAACTATAGAATGAACTGGCACCCCACCTAAGTACCATGTTCAGTCATAGCCTCACCTCAGGCTATCTTCCCACTGAATGGTGCACAGCGATAGTTATCCCACTCTGCAAAGGGGGAGCCATCACAGACCCTGGGAATTACTGCTCCATTAGCCTGACGAGCCTGGTCTGCAAGGCTGTGAAATGTATCATCATGAAACTTATAAACAATGACATTGGTAATCTCCAAACTCTAGACCCAACCCAGTTCAGATTTGTAAAAGGCAGATGATGTCTCCTAAACCTGATATTCTTCTTTGAATTGGTCACCAAAGCCATAGATGAGGGTAAGGTGGTTCACACAGCCTATCTAGATCTCGCCAAGGCACTCAACACCATCCCCCACTCTGGAATTATAGATAAATTCACTAAACTAGGTATAAATCCCTATGTCACAAGATGGGTTGCCAACTGGCTCACTGACAGAATGCACACTGTGAAAGTAGCAGACTCCAAATCCAACTTCAGACCAGTGACAAGTGTAGTACCACAGGGTTCAGTCCTGGGTCCTCTCCTGTTTGGTATCTACTTCTCTGAAGTACAGGATAACACAGAAGGACTTTGGCTAACAAAGTTTGCAGATGATTGCAAACTAGGAGCCATAATAAAAACTCCAAACAATGTGGACATCCTGCAAAAGGGCCTCATGGAGACAGATGCCCGATGTCAAAGCCATGGCCTCAAGCTCAATGCCAAAAAGTGCATTGTCATCCCTTTTGGTAAAAACTCTGTACCCATGAACTACCACATAAGCGGTAGTCTACTTAACCGCAAAAGTGTAATAAGAGACCTTGGGACACAGGTGGACAGTAGTCTCTCCTTTGATAATCACATCACCACAGTAGTCAGGAAATCCTTCTACGTGGTACACCTCATCACAAAGTGTTTCTCATCCAGGAAAAAAAGAGGTCATTGTTCCCCCTCTACTCATCACTCATTAGACCCATTATAGAGTATAACCTCCCTTTTGCTATGCACCTCACAAGACATCTACAACAACTGGAAAGGCCACAGAAATACCTCACAAAGAGAATTACTGGCCAGAAACAGATGCCGTATGCAGACAGTCTCAAAAAACTCCAGCTATACTCCATCGCATATCGCCTACTCAGAGGCAATCTCTGCCTAACAAACAAAGCTATGTCAAACCCAGAGCTTTTGGACATGCTCCACTTAAAGAGATCCCAATCCCTCCGAGCTACATGCTCTTGGGTCCTAAGCCTTGTCACCACAATAAACAGAACATGCTGGAGGGATACATTCCTGTCCCAGAGACTTCCCATACTCTGGAACAAACTACCTACCCATATCAAACAAAGCTCCTCATTAGCACTCTTCAAGAAAAATCTTGATGATTGGATGGGAGATTGGAAATTCACACCGGGGATCACTTCTGTGGCTCTGCTCAATAGTGGCACAGGAAAATAATTTTCTTGGGTGGCGAAAGCCAGGGCAACTTTTGGCTAGGCTTATATAGGCTCTAGGGCTGATAGCCTAGTACCTACCTTTGAACCTATATCTGCAAAACTGGTATGCATAATGGTGTACTTCCTTCCCAACAGCTGCAGCTGAGATGGCTCGCAATGTCGAGTCCCATGCAGTGCGCCTGGCCAGGTAGTGCTGTGAGTGTAGTATGTACAGATTTATAATGCTAACTCTAATGCAATAAGCAAGAAAGAGTAAAGCATTTACTGCAATAAAGTATACACCATAAAAACTGTAGTGCAATATATACACCATAAAAACTGTAGTGCAATAAATGTGCAAGTAGAGCTGTAGTGCAATAAATGAGCAATAACAACTGTATTGCAATAAACAATAAGCAATGCCAGTAACATTAAGCAAAATGGTGCACAGCAGGATTGTGTTGTCATAACCATTGCATTGGAGCTGTATGCATTATTTGTCTATGGTAAGGTTGCTGCAGTCAAGTGTAACACTTCAAAAGCTGTAGAATGCAAAAGTAATGGCATGTACACTATATTGTTTAACTCATAGTATGGTCCAAGAATGTCTCCAGGCTAATATTTGTCACATAATGCTCTCTATTCCTCCTACTTTAGGTAATAAAGGTATATGGCTGGGTAGTTCAGTCTATGGGCAGATATCGTGTGGACTTCACAGACATTTATCAGTAATACCAATGAAGTGTTAAACAGCATTGTTAATTCCTACAGAAATGTGTTTTAATAAATGCAATGTGGCCGCATTCCATGCATGTGTGTTGTACTGTCACTGTAATAGTTCTAGAATGCAAATGAAATTCAGTCATATACTGTTCTCTTATCCCCCACTCCAGGAACAAATGATATATGTTTTATGGCTGAGGTAGCCCACATTATGAGCACATATGATTGTGCTAACATTTCACAGATAGTTATCAGCAATACCAGTTAAATTTTTTGCAGATGTTCCCTGTAGTCACAGCTATTTGGTTCTGTTCCCAAGCCTGCCAGCTAAGGCATGACAGATGTCCAGATGATGTGCTGTACACAAATATGCCACACAAGTGTCACAATTCCATGTAATGTAATTAAAACTGCCTAATCCATCTGTCACAGGATTACCAGACAAATGATTACCTGGAATGTAATTTATTACCAAATCTGCTTATAGAACACCTTGGTAGTTATAGAAGTCCACATTATGTGAAAGTGTTCTGTGGAGCAGTATACCTGTATTTGTTATTGCTTGTCCCATACTGACCCATGCTAAGAGCTTGAGAGGTATGTATGTGCTTCATCAGTTATAGAACTGTAGCCACTGTACTCAGAACTGACACTACACCATGTAGAGTATTTAGTATCAGTATTGTCAGGGATATAGTCTGCATTGTCAGTAATGGATTGTTCCTCTCTCTCTCCCCACCCCTTATCTTCATTTATTTATTGTTGTTATTTATTATTATGATTTCGTATTAACATATGTTGTTTAACTATCAATTTGCAAAATGTGGTGTAATATTGTTATGTGTTATTATAATTCACTATTAACATACTTTCTTAAACTAACTGTTTTGTTGCCCTTACGGTTTACGTCTTACTGGCATGCTTTTACCATACTGACTGTTATGTTATTTACTGCTGTGTTACACATATTATACATTAATATGTATTTGGATGAATGAAAATGATGTTCCATTCTGTTAATACTAACAATGGTTTGGTTATCACTAACCTTAACATATTGCTATACCTCACTCATCAGAGCACGCCAAGGTACGGTTCCAGTTGATCCCCCTACCTTACCTCAACCACCTGTGTCACCACATCCTAGCACTTCTACAACCCAGACCAGTGGTGCCCTTTCAGCTGCACCTGCACTACCTGTGGCATTAGGTAGTACTGCCCCATGGGATGGGGCCCATCCCCCAATGGGAGCGGTGGTGGGGGGGGTATTGTCACCCAGGATGAGCTGCCAGTCTTATATGTTCTTAGGTTCATAGGTTTGTACTAGGCTATTGAGCTTGGAGCATTTACAAGCCTAGCCCATAGAATTACCCTGGCATCATGGCACCCGACCTTAGTTTCCAGTGCCTCTATTGAGTAGAGCCACTGGAGTAATCCCAGGGGTGAATTTTCTATTTCCCATCCACTCATCAAGATTTCTCTTGAAGAGGGCAGTGAGGTGCTCTGTTTGACATGTATGGGAAGTCTATTTCATAGCATGGGCAGTCTATGGGTTATGAACCTGTCCCTCCAGCATGTTCTGTTGATTATGGTAATGAGATTGAGATCTCTAGAGTGTGTGGTGCAGAGAGATTGGGATTTCTTTAGATGTAGCATTTCTAACAGAGCTGGGTCAGACATGGCTTTATAAGTCAAGCAGAGATCACCTCTAAGTAGGTGATATGAGACAGAGAATAGTTGGAGTTTTTTGAGTCTGTCCATATACGACAAGGGTTTAAAGCTTAGGATCCTCTTTGTGAGGTACTTTTGTGGCCTCTCCAGTTGTTGCAGGTGTCTAGTGAGGTACATGCCAAACGGGGCATTGTACTCAATGATTGGCCTAATGAGGGAAGAGTAGAGGGAGACAATGACCTCTTTCTTTCTGGATGCAAAACCCTTAATAAGGACTTTCTGACCACAGTGGCAGTGTGGTGGTTGAAAGAGAGGTTGCTGTCAACCTATGTTCCCAGATCACTTATAACGCCTTCTGTGTTCTGTGGACTGCCATCGATGTAGTAGTTCATGCAAACTGTTTTTTTTTCCCAAAGGGGATGACAACACATTTTTTGGCATTGAGCTTAAGGCCATGGTTCTGACATCAGTTGTTGGGCTCAGTGAGGCCTTCCTGTAGGATGTCAACATCACTTGGGGATTAATAATGACACCCAACTTGCAATCGTCTGTGAACTTTGTCAGCCAGAGTCCCTTCATGTTGGACTGGACTTCTGAGAAGTAGATACCAAACAGGAGAGGAACCAGGACCAATCCCTGTGGGACTCCACACATGACTGGTCTGCAAAATACATATTCAACTGGGACCCTGGTGCACCATGTACATACTGATGGATGTAGAAAATATATGTCACAGCCTGTATGTGTGCACATATATTTTGCAAATACACATACTGCACGAGTGACTCAGTAGCTCAGTCTGCTAATTTCCTTGTTAAATGGTACATTTTGCCAAACACAGTCCTGGGTTCAAATCCAGTGGTGTGTAGAAGTGAATTTACGGTATTGTGAAGGCAGCAATTAATGACTGAGTCATGCACTCATTATCCACACAATGCATTTCAAAGGATGTCTGCTTTTCACTGATGGAGGTCACAGGCCTGCAGGTAGGAACACACTTCCCATATCCCTATAGCAAAATTATATGTGCATAAAGTGTCAAGTCATGCATTAATATGCATTCAAACAGAATGTGGATGCAGGTACTACAAATGAGGGCCACTACTATCAGAGTACACCACACAAAATGTCCAGAGTTACTGAGCAGACTATCACATCAGCACAGCTAACATACACATTAGAAGTACCTGCTTGTAACAAGGTCATCCCTCATACATGCTACAAATTACAACCAGACTGTAACACATGGCTTGGCAGTTGCCCAAATAGTGGACATATTCTTATATTTATACCCCATCTTACCCACAGACACACCAAACACGTTGTCTTGTACTGTGTTAGTGATACATTTGCCTAACATACTTATCCTAAATACATGTGCACATTAAACACATTTGGAGTGGAAAGAGTAGCCTCACTCTGGCTCTGCCGATACAACAAGGCTGATACAGCTCTCACAGTTACTCATACAGGGTGTTGTTCTGCAAAATGTTCACAGTCTCTGCCTATGTCTATTACCAGCAGTAGCAGCTGCAGACTGAAGTACACACACACCTCTATGGTAAGGTTTCTGCTACAGACCTACCCTCTGCAATGATGTAGTCTCCTCACGCCAGTAATGTCTAGCACAACATATCAGAAAGGGCCTTATATATTGTACAGTGGTTACATGTCATTGGCTGATGATAGTGCAAATCAAATGCAATTAGCATTTCAGATTCAGACCCACATATTAGTTCAGAGGCAATCACCTGCTGATGAGAAGCAGCTGGCTGTGGGGAACCAGTCTGTATGAGACTTACCTCATACAGAGCACACCTTTGTGAAAACTTTACTATCACCACATATCAACAGAGGAATACTGCACTCCATCAGGTATGTAACTGAATTTGTGTACAACAGGATGTAGATGAGTGAATAGATGTATGGGGAATACAGAGTGCAGCATTAAGCCTATTGTAGACCTGTGATAATGACATTTTATTGATTTCCTGCTGTCTTACACCTAGACATGCTATACTATACATCAAGGGTGCATTGTCTGCTCTCGTTGTGGCACACTAGTATTGTTGGACTCTCCCTTTATAATGGTTGTAATAGCACACTGCTAATTAAGTGGCACATTTCCTATGATGTATTATCTGGAGGTTGCCTATTGGGGACACACCACAGTAGACCTGAGTGCTGGGTGTATGATCATACAGCAGTATCTGTCATGGCACACACGGGAATACTTGACTATTGCTACTATCTCAGTTGTATCCACACCCTTAGTATATTTGAACACTGTGGAGTATGACATGTGTGAGCAAACAGTGGATATGGCCAGTCATGTAATCATTGCTGTCTTCTACATAGTGTACTTCCACGTATGTGATCCTGTAATGTGTTCCTCTTTTTTTGTCTTTCAGAAATCATGTATCATAGATACCATGCACCCATCTCTGATGTCGAAAATGAAATTATACTACAAGGACTAAGGCAACATCATTACATCCTACTGTCCAAGGAGAGGCAAAATAGGGAACAGCAGGCTGCATTGTGGGTAGACCTTGTCTGTGATGTGAATGACAAGGGACATCAGGGCAGGACATATGAGCAGGTTTGACACCATGCAACAAACATTATCAATGCTGCACAATGAAAGGCAGCAGATGTAGCCAGGGATTGTGCCATCATGTACTACATGAACTACAAAATGAACTGGCACCTCACTTAAGTGTCATGTTTAATCATAGCCTCACCTCAGGCTTCTTGACCACTGAGTGGCACACATCTACAGTTATCCCACTTCACAAGGGGGGATCCACCTTGGGTCCCGGGAACTACCGTCCCATCAGTCTGACGAGCCTGATCTGCAAGGGCATGGAACGCATTATCATGGAACTTATAAAAAAAGACATTGGCAACCTTCAAACACTGGACCCCAGACAGTTTGGGTTCGTGAAGGGCCGATCTTGTCTCCTGAACCTGATTGACTTCTTCGAATCAGTCACCTGAGCTGTGGACGAGGGTAAGGCAGTCCACACAGCCTATCTGGACCTCGCCAAGGCCTTTGACACCATCCCCCACTCTGGAATCATAGATAAACTTACTAAGCTGGGCATAAATCCTTATGTCACTCAATGGGTGGCCAACTGGCTTACTGACAGAACCCAGACTGTAAAAGCAGCCGACTCCAAATCCAGCTCCAGACAATTGACAAGTGGAGTACCTCAGGGTTCAGTCCTGGGACTGCTATTGTCTGACATCTACTTCTCTGAAGTACAGTTCAATACTAAGGGACTCTAGCTAACACAGTTTGCAGATGACTGCAAACTGGGAGCCATTATTGAATCCCCAAATTATGTGGATATTCTACAAAAGGGCCTTACAGAAACAGATGCTTGGTGCCAGAGCCATGGGCTCAAGCTTAATGCCAAGAAATGTATAGTTATCCCCTTTGGGAAAAAAACATGTACCCATGAATTACCATATAGGTGGCAGTACAATAAACACTGAAAGTGTGATGAGAGACTTGGGGACACAGGTGGACAGTGGTCTCACCTTTGATAACCACATCGCCACAACAGTCTGGAAATCCTTCTATGTGACACACCTCATCACTAAGGGCTTTTCATCCAGAAAAAAGGATGTCATTGTCCCACTGTACTCATCCCTTATTAGACCCATTATAGAGTACCACCCATTTGGTATGTACTTCATAAGACATCTGCAACAGCTGAAAAGGCCGCAGAAATACCTGACTAAAAGAATCACAGGCTTAAAGCAGATGCCCTATGCTGACCGTCTAAAACAACTCCAGCTATACTCTGTGGCATATCATCTACTCAGATGCAATTTCTGCTAACATACAAGGCCATGTCAAACCCTGAGCTGTTGGGCATGCTCCAATTAAAGAAATACCTATCCCTCAGAGCCACACACTTTAGGAATCTAAACTTTGTCATCATAATGAACAAAACATGCTGGAGGGATATGTTCCTGACCCAGAGACTCCCCATACTCTGGAATAGACCATCCATACATGTCAAGCAGAGCACCTCCTTGGCCCTCTTCAAAAGGAACATTGATGATTGGATGGGTGATAGGAAATTCACCCCAGGGATCATGTCAGTCTTCCTGCTAGACAGGGGTCCAGGGAAGTAAATATTGTGGGAAGAAATATCCAGGGAATTGTTATGGCTAGGCTTCTATAGGCCCTAGGGCCAATAGCCTAGTACCAACCTATGAACCTATGAACCTATCACTGGTAGAGGGCCTGCAGTGGAACAACCACTCATGGTCAATAAGGAATTTCTGGTGAACCTAGGCACACACAACAGCTCCTAGGCATCCATCACAGCATACATCATGGAGGTAGGTGCTGCAGTTTCCACAGCAAAGGAGTATGCAGATAAGCTTACTGGGATCAGCATTGTAATATTGTAGCTTTCAGTGTGTCAGGCTGTACATACCTTTACATAGGTATCAGGTCTTAGTTCTGTGGGAGGGTTTATCTCATACTCGGAATGTGACCAATACAATAAGTAACACAGTAGGTACTGTAAATGTGAGATATATGGATGCATTACCTTGTTGTGCTGCAACATGCATTGGTACTGACATTACCTCACCCTCGACTTTTCACAGGTCCTTCAGGTATGGGCCAAGGCTATGGTCCTGCTCCTGGTAAGCATAACACTGTTTTGTTAAGAAATATTTCTATTCTATTAAAGTTAAGGGCCAGAGTAAAGCCCTATTTAAACATAATGTGTGCAAACAGAGTAGAATGCTTTTTTTTTTATTTTCAATTCTGGAACAGGTACACAAGGATCTTAGAAGGTGTGATCACAGGAGTGTAATTGAGCACATAGAAACACTTTGAAAGTGACAGTTAAGAAAAGATAAGCCTCCTTGTTTAAATGAGGCAGTTACTCTAAACTGCCTTTTAAAAGACAAAAGGTAGAAAGGACATTAAATTAGGCAGTGAAACATGTATTTCAGTATATTTGTTAAGATAGGTGTACTGGGTTTTTATGTGTTGTTTTATCAAGTATAGTGTCATATTGCTTAATTAAAAGGTACATTGTACTGGTCATGTTTTACTTGATTTATTTGATGTGATTGATATAAAAGTCTTGAGTTGAATGTGTATTTTGGTCTGAGAAATTCTATTTTGGACGAAAGCAGAGAGGAAAAATTTGACCGCTAATCCAGGTATGGGTCTTTGTTATTATGAATATTGGTGAAGTTTTCATATGCAATAGTGCAGGTATTCATGTAACACTTTTTTGTTTCTTATCACAGGTGATCAGGGAGTTGGTCTCTGTCCCCTACAAAACTTGATGTTAGTGTATCTTCAGAATCTGATGATGATGGTTGCTACAGTAAGGCACAGGTGGGGATGTTGGGGCAGAATCTGTCCCAGATGTAGGCATCCCTCTTCTTCACACATTCTCACTGTACACAATCAGTATGCCCACACATACCCAGTTCCCGGAGGCCACAGATATTGTACAGTCAGAGGGTGGGGACATTGCACAGTAAAGTGTGGCAACTATGGCTCCAGTGAGTATAGACACTGGCCATAGCCAAAGACCTGGTGAGGTCCCACACAGGCAGATTGACAGGGATGCTTGTAGGAGCCCTGCTGTCAATCAAGTACCTGTTGAGGGTGTCACATCATGGGTCACTCAGTGCATGTTTCGGGCTGTCATGGAGGCACAGGCATATTCTGAATGGAACACCAGTTGTATGCTTAGTGTTATGGATGCAGCACAGTCTGACATCCGTGACTGCCTGCACCACATTGAGGACAACCTGGAACGGTTGACTGATGCAGTGGAGAGAAGGTGGGCTGAGACCATGTCTGTCTTGGACCGCACATTGGTCTGAGCTGGAACCTGTGGTTGGAGTTAAGTGTCAGACTCATGGGCTTAGGTCAGCAACCCCATCTGCTGAGAGTCAACGTAACTGTGCACAGTCATGCTCCTGTAGTGGCAGTATATCCAGCAGTACATAGGGGAGTGTGCTGTCCACACCACAATGTGGCAGGCCATGACCATGTGGTCCTGTTTGTTCCTGTGGGGAACATGGTCCCAGCAGACAGCAGTCACCATCAGGTACTAGCACCACACCTGACTTTGGGTATGGAGGTGTCAGTGCAACTCCTGGCAGAGCTAGTTCCCGTATTCAGGGCCAGAGATGGTGAACTGTCAACTCTACTATGTACGGTCCAAAGCTGTCCAACATACACACATGTAGGGCTAGCACTGAGCTTGACTGTGTACACAGACACACTCACACACCACTGTCAAATGCAGCTCACCTACAGACACATGCGGCACCTTTCCATGGTCCATCTTACCTGCTTCCATTGTTGACTCACACACATGCTGTCAACCATTTTGGTCAGCCTAGGCCTGCTTCACTCCCATACAACCCCCTGTGCAAGTGATGATACCTATGCCACATCCCTGTCATCCTTGCCATCGATGCAGGGAAATGAAGCTATGTGTCTGATGCACAGGGTGACTATATTACTTAACATGTACTTGTGTAATGCAGTGTTGTTTTGCCATGCCACTTGTAGTGGTTAACAACAGATACTGTATGCTGGCATTTGTCATGAGTACACCACATACTTTTGTGTATCTTATGTTGTATGATGTTGTAATGGCTGTATACTTACATGATGACAGGAGTGTCATGGACCTATGTATTTTTCTGTTTTAGGGGTCTGTTGAGATAATCTATGGATACACAGTGGCAATGAAACAGCACACGATGGCATGTCAGCACAGAAGAAATATGTCTTTAGCAAGGTACAGCACTATAAGTGCATGGCACCATAGGTTCATATGGGTATACCAGGCTAACAAGGACAATGGCGTCATTGAGCTTACTCATGCGTCCCTAATCTGTGAATATGTCTGCTACCCTTGATACGTGTCACCAGGGATTCGAGAACTCACACATCTACAAGTTGTGTTGATGGAAATGACCCATCTATAAATATCCTGTGTCCAATACAAACAGTTTCCTGACACCAGTTATGATCATAGTGCTCTGCATCCCATTGTGTAACCTGCACATGATGTCTGTCACAGCAAATGTGTGCTTCAAAGGCATGGGTGGCCTGTTTCATGTAGGTTGTACTGTGTGTTTCATACCTGCCTCTCCAGCATGCAGTATGTATACCACAGTGATGTTGTAGGTGTGTAGAACAGGTGAGACATGCATTAGTCCTGTCATAGATACATGGGAGGTACACAGTGAGATCCAACACCTCCTTGTATGGAGCCAGACACATACCCTCCAAAACATTTAGGGGACAGACTACACATGTACAGTCATGATACGAACTTCATAGGACATGTTATCCATGGTGTGTATTAGTGTACCGTGGAAGCTGTTTGGCTGCTACAGTTGTATGATATGCCTGTGTAGTGACACAGCAAGGGTGCCATTGCACACAGTGATAGCTGTGATGACTGCCACATTCAGTATAGCAGTGGCAGTCTGGGATTTACATCCCAAACCTGTCAGTGTTGGTTGTACAACAGTGAATGCATCCCCACATCTTACCAACCAGTGGGAGTCCAAGGCAGCATTGCTCTCTGTGTCCATAACTCCATGAGTAATGGCTCAACTGTGTGAGGTATGTGGACTGTACAATATGTTGCAAGGGTGGATGATGTCCCACAGGATAGTAGTGTGCAGTCGGTGGCAGTTAGTCTTTGTCAGTGGCTCAAAGTACAACTGACTGTGTCTTAGGCCATCCTGGATAACTGTTGGTTCTGTGTGGGAGTCTGTGACAGCTCCCAATATGCCATCACCTGCTAATGTACTCAGTCAGAGGTCAATGACAGTAGCTGTGAGAGCAGAGAGGGAACAGGTAAATGGGGTATGTCGGTAATGGAGGATGGTGAGCCCCACTGGTGACTGGTGTCATTGCAGCGCAGGTCTCCCACTGCTATCTTCACATAGTATGACTGTCAGACACTTGCCTATCCACCAGCTGACATAATACTCTGTACATGATGTACACAGTTTCCAGCAAAGCCTGATGGTCTAATATTGTCATACACCTTGTCAGGCCATGGTTGGTGGAATGAGACATATGTCTTACATCTATTGCATAATGTAACAGTCAATGGGCTCTGCCGGTTACAGTTAGTAGGCATGACCTGGCCTTGAGCAAAAGTAACAGTGTTTGGTACAGTGTCACCAGATATATGACTGTGTCAGTACTCCTATCCATGCTAACTCCTTTCATGACATTTCAGGTGACATGACTCGGAGATCTGGGGACACCACTTGGCATTACATGCTAGTTGTCCTCCATGCAAGTAACTGTTTCAGTTACTTCCAGCATGTTTCAGTGAGAGAGTCATGCAAGATGTTTGTACAGAGCACAGACAAACACATTAGGGAGGTGTAGTATGATCACACTGTGTTGCTTAGTCATGCTGCAGCTCGTTTACCAAAGGATGGTTCAGGTCCTTACCTATAATGCCTCCGCAGCAGTGCCGTGACATCCCTACAAGGGGAACCAATGTACTGCATCATGTGTTTCCCAATATGGGTGACTAGTACAACCTCCATGTGTGAAGTCCTCCCTGGTGGGATCTAGCCACAGATCAGTCTCCTTAGAATACCGGCATGTAACCCCCTTGCAGACAATACAGACATATATGTCAAGACAGCCATTTATTACCTCCTGTGGGATGGTTGACATATCATGACTACACCTTCCTCTTCAGATGGGACAGGCAAGTAAATGCAGAGCACTACACACATGCATTATGTCAGCAACATTATAATGGCATGAACTCAGCTGTATATGACAGGAGGGACACAGGATTATCATGGCTCAGCAAACCTGACTGGTGGACAACTGCCATTAGCAGGCTATACAATAACAGATGGACAGTGCTGTGTGACCATTGGGATGAGGGTTTCCCCCCCTTACATGGAGGCACTACCTCCTCAGCTAAAAGAAACACATAGTGTTGTGATGTTGAGTAGACATGGAAAGTGACAAATGTAGCCACCCACGCAAAGCAGAACCACAATGCACAGTGTAGTTACATGTGTGACCTCAAAGGACAGGCCCAGATTGTCAGTGACCTCATACATCATGATGCCACATATAACTACTACACAACTACACTCCTTTGTCCCCACCACAGGTGACATATGACATTCCTACAACCTGTCCCATGACTTCCATATTTACAGAACAGTTCATAATCGGCCTCTTTTTGGAGATACACAGCATCTATTGCACATGCTAACATTCCAGGCTGAATCCCTCATATGACAAGGATTACTAACATCATTGGGACACCCTTGCAATCATACTGACACTACTGGCTACAGAGCAGCTAAGTGGATAATGGCAATTTTTATACCCTTGCACAGAGGTGGTGCATCCACTGACTGACATAACTATATACCTCTTTGTCTGAGTATCCATACCTGTATAGCTGTAGGGGTGATCATCATGGAGCTGATCAGCATGCATATATGTGTTCTATGCATAATTGACTGCACACAGTTTGGATGTGTGACAGGGATAGAATGACTGTTAGACATAGTGAAAACTTCTGAGGCAGTGACCATGGACTGGGTGAAGGTACATCAGGGCATACAACCCCCTAGACTCAGCCAAGCCATCTGACTATATCTCCCACTCAGCAACAGTTACAAAGCACCCACTTAGGCATCCTCAATACTGACACTGTAGGGGTCACTAAGTGGCCCATTGGTAGTACACATATGCAACATAGGGACATCCACCTCATGTGCAAGCTCATATGCAATTACAGGGAGCAGTAACATAACAGCAATTCAACAACACCAACACACTAGAAAGTGTCATAACAGAGGACATATCACAGTTTCTGATGGTATGGCAGCATGCCATACAATAAAAAATATTAACAGAATCCCTCATCTGCTATTAACCTATACAGCATGAAGAAAACAATCACAGTAATAAAGAAATATCCAGATAATGACATGCAATACAAAGCATAATTATCTTGAGAATAGATTAATGCAGATTCACACCATATCATTTTTGAATACATGCCAGAATTGATATCAGAGAGATGCATAACAATCATGGGACCCACAGAAATGCACATATTGGTCATGTCATGAAGAACACCTTTGAAGGGCTTATAGCACTTTAATATCATAAGGTGTATGGATGACCTACTTTGTAGGGCAAGGCCTGACAATGTGGCTTTCTGAGTGTGCCATGGCTATTGCCTGCTTGTAAGCCACTGTTGTCTAACACATTTGTCTGATAGAGAGATGTTACCAGATTCAAAGTCCTATCTTTTATACAAGGGTATTTCTCTAGGCCTCTGTATTGACCGCATGTGCCACAGTAGATAGCAATGGAGTCTGTAACAAATAACTGACATGAATGTGTGCATTGATAAAGGAGTTGTGAATATAATATGAACAATGAGATTTAATTAGAATGCTGGAAAGGAGACATAAATGATACTGTTGCCACAACAATGAGCACGGCAATCTCAATACTTCTTTGACAAGTAAGCTGTTTGTACAAACACACTGTCCCTGAATCAAACCACAGACTATCTGTGTAGGTATGTTATACAAGTCAATACTTAATACATGTGACATAAGAGCACTCACAGCACAGCATGCCACAAATAGCCATTTCATTGCCATGCGATCAAACCTGTGATGATATCACTGTCCAGCATAAAAATGGAAAACAATAACTAGATATAATGGTGTCTGTGCAATGTCAGTGCAGCCACAATAAGTTGTCCTTTCAGGAATTGAACAGCAAGCTATGTGACTTTACTAACTAATGACATGTGGATCAACCAGAAGCACTGCAGTGGAAGTCTTAATACAGCTATGACACACCACCTCTATTATCTTATTACATGAGATGTATGTGCTGTAAACAATCCCGGACATAAAAGAGATGGTGAAGGCATCTCCCACTGTAAATGTACAGATTATAACTGAGGTGGATGCTATTCATGCATTACAGTATAAAGTCTTCCAAAGCTAACAGGTACTAAATGTGGATGTTGAACACATGAGAATTTGACAAAGAAAATACGTGATGTTGGACAAGATGACTGCATCACAGCAGATGTATCACTGCAATTGTGAGATATGTCAGTATGTTAAGGCATCACATCATAGGGATTTGTGTGCCTGTAATTGCTGTACTAAGTCAATAACATACAGAATGTCATCTCATTCCCTCATGCCAGACAGTACCACTTCCTACATATGTTATCTAAGGAAAATGTATTCACATGCCATCATTACTCTGAATAAAAGCATTGCTATGTGACAAATTGTCATAGCTTTTAGTAAGAGGGATCAACATCTATACATGCACAAAACAAATGTGCTTGACAACAGCATTAGCAACATGTACAGTCACAATAAGACTGAACAATGTAGTCTAAACAGTAATGGATAGATTTGAACTAACTACCCAAGATCTTGAGCTAAACATTAGTGCCTTCATTGCAAGTGCCACGTGGCATGTTGAGACACGACTGATACAATGTACAGTTAAATAGATGACATCATTATTGTTCATGCTAAAAGCTGTTCAAATTGACCAATAACAGTGTGCAGGTAAACATCATATATGTATTTAAAAATAGTATATACAGCATGAGAGTGATAGACACACTCACAGCTGCCCTCAAACATCCTAAATATGAATTTATACAATGTACAAACCATAGTATCAAAGTCATGCAATACATGAGAATTTGCACTACAAATGTGAGATACTACTATTATGGTAGCATTATGAAATCATTGTTTGGCCAAAATGTTATTTTCCCTGCAGATGTTAGGATTTGCTAGTGTAATAGTGTGCCACTGTAAATCCACCTTATAAGCAGAGTATACATAACGTTGGTTGTGAGGTGGCCAGTGGTATATGGCAGTAATCACAGTCATGCTACTTAAGCAATGATGGACTCAAACCCTTTACCTATCCACTTATACCATCTATAAAGCACATTATCAGTGCCAGTATCAGCAGCCAGTGCCACAGGAGAAAACTGAGGACAAGTGAGACATGTGGCATTAATGAAGGGCTGACAACAGCAGTGTATTGCCAAGGAGATGTGGCTGGTAAAATGACGTTTATAGCCGTTATGGGGTTGTAAATGTTTCCACTGTAAATGTGTATAAGCCAATCCTGAATTAATTTATAATCACATACACTTGTAGAAGTTAAGAACTGCTGAATTTGAACATCCTACATATCTATTTATGCATTCCAGACAACTAAGAAATGCCAACATCCCAGGAGAAGTCAGACATTTAAATTGCACCAGTTCAGTTGTGAAAGAGTGACCTCATCAGTGTGGTGCTACTGGGGTGTAGGCAAATAATATAATTTTGTGACTGTGTGCTCTTATTGCTGCACCACAAACCACATGTCATTTGAAAAAGGAAAATATCCCTCCTAGTTAATAAATATTGCATCACTTTCCCTCTGAAAACATTAAATAGAGTTTTTTTCAATCTATGAGACTCTTACTGTAAGCATTAATTTAGAAAGTTGTGGACACAGTATGACCTTAAAAAACCATGGTTTCTTTAATTATCAAATGGAAAGTTGTATGCAGTAAAGCACAAACAATATGTCTAGCTACACCCTTGTGTTGCAAAGAACTTGTGTTTGTGACAAGTGGGCTTAGGGGATTGTGGTGCCATAAAACGTTTATCCACAGTAGAAGGTGATTGAGCATATGTTCACCTAACTGTATCCCCCCCCTCACACCCACACACACACACACACACACACACACACACACACACACACACACACATGCATTTCCTATATTAAATAATGACTCTCCTACTTATCTCATTCCACAATATAGAAAGCACTGTATTAATCACAAGCACCACAGGATAAGTCTGACTCTTAAGTGGAGAGATAGTGCACTTTTGTCAGGATGATCTCATCAGTTTCAGTAAAAAGTGGGATAAGGGAGCAGTGTGAACATTTAAATGCATTATTTTCAGAGAAAGAGGATACAACACCAAACATTAGATGCACACACAAACTTCCCATGTTGACCATCAAACCTCTCACCTAACTAGTTATACAATGCAAAAAGCACTGCACTACTTGTAAGCACCACAGAAAAAATTTGATCTCTTAAGGGGACAGAGTGCACGTTTGTCAGGATGACCTCATCAGTGTGTTTCATACAGCATGCTTGAGTAAAATGTGGGATAATGGAGCTATTTGAACAGTTAAGTGTGTTCTTCTCAGAGGAAGTGGATAAAAAAGCAACTGCTACATGCAGTCTGCTGCCCATAAACATATTTTCACATCTACCAGTTGTCTTAGTTGCGCCATGAATCTCCTACCTATATAGTTACATTAGGGAGCACTGTTTTAGTCACAAGCACCACAGGATAAGTTTGACCGTTAAGGGTAGGGGGTATACTTTTGTCAGGATGACCTCATCAGTGTGTTTCATAGAGGTAGTAAGGATGTTTCAGTAGAAAGTAAGGTAAGGGAGTTGTCTGAACAGTTAAATGTATTTCTCTCAGGTGAAGTGGATACATCAGGTACAGTTACAAATAGTAGTCATCCATGCTGGACATTAAACTTCCTACCTACCTAGATGTACACTCTAGAGAGCACTGTATTAGTCACAAGTGCCACAGTATTAGTTTGATTCTTAAGGGTAGAAAGTGCACTTTTGTCAGGACGACCTCTTCAGTGTGTTTCATAGAGGATGCTTCAGTAAAAACTGGTATAAGAGAGATGAGTGAACAGTTAAATGTATTCTTCTTAGTGGAAGTGGATATAGAACTTTTACATACACTGTCTCTGACACACACACACACACACACACACACACACACACACACACACACACACACACACACACACACACACACACACATAGTTTCACATGGTGGGCATCAAATCTCTTACCTGTCTTCTTACACAAGCTAGAGAGCACTGTATTAGCCAGAAGCACTACTAGATAAGGCCATCATTAACACTGAAATAACTAGATAAGGCCATCATTAATACTGAAATAGGACATTTGAACTTTGTTTAAAATCCACTCTTTGGAAGAGATGGTACTGTACATCATAGGTTTTGCAAGAAATCCATATGTGATCACAGGACAATGTAACATTGCTATGATTGTTACATGTAATGACAGACTTCTCTCCTAAAATTCAGATACTCTCCTTAATGTATGTTGCATTACTGTGAGAGACATTGGAATATTTCCTATTAGGGATGACAGAGACATTCTCTGTTGTACACCACTTGATTATCAACCAAATTTCTTGTGACTTCATGGCTTGATGATTGCACCCCTGTATTGTCTCATATATGCACTATGTACATTGTCAAGACAGACAATCAAGTCATACATAGGACAGTGCACTAATAACAATGATGGATTGTGTGAAAATAAGTTAACCCAACATATATTGCAGTTACAGTTGTAAGCTCTGTATAACAAACATACATTAAATGACTAAATTAATTGAGTCAATATCATTCTGAATTCAAGATCACCTGTTGACAAAAGTAATGGAGACATACATTGTGCCTAAAACAAGATTTTTTTGATTCTTTATTGTTTTTTTTCACTCTTTGAGTTCAGTGCTGCCAAGCTGAATTGTGCCGTTGATGGTAAAGTGTTAGTGCCTGTGTAATGATACCTCCAAGTTTTGAACCTACAATGTGAATTAGCAGTAGTCTATGTTGCTCTGTGCCAAATTACACTCAAAGATTTGTACAAGACAGGCTTCACAATAAGTAGCAGGCACACTAAAATAGCAGCAGGATAATGGTGTGTTAAGTAAAGGTGTAGCCAACATTTGCATCCACAGGAGTCAGAAAACAAATCCTGAAACATTTTTTCATCCACCTATATTTGAAACTTTAGAGAATTCCAAGAAAAAAGCATTTATACTGGAGTATTATCTAAGCACATTACATGGGAAGTCATACTTCTGACAGTTATCAGTTGACACCACATTACGGCAAACATGAATACATATATTCATCTTCATTACTCTATCGATCACTGTAATCTGTACATCCAGGTCTCTACTGTTTTGAAAAGTGTATTAAACTGATAAAGCACAGTGGTGCAAAGTGCAACAGAGTAATGCAGACAAAGGCAATCAAATCACAAGATATTGCAATATGATGTGTGCTTTAATTTAACCTTAGTTGCAGTTGTTGCCTTGGGCCAGACATTGCACAAATGCAGAGGTGGAGGATTAATGATACAGAAGGGAGAAGATGCATTGGCAGGGTGGCATGGAGGCAGTGACAAAGTAGATTATGACTGAAAAATGATAATGGTTGCTCAGAACAATAAGTAGCCAGCAGGTACACACAAATGAATGTACCCAAAACAGCCAGTAACACTTAACTAATGGCTGAATTACAACCCTTGAAATTAGTGAAAAATATTTCTGTACATGTTATCATTAGCTCATTATGCCACAGAGGATTTGCTATGTCACAACATTAAAATAGCACAACTGAAGCATAGTGACATCTTACTGAAAAAGAATGGGTGAGCAGAGGAAGATCAAGACAGATGCAAAGAGGAATGGTAACAATGTTTTATGGGACACGAAGGAACATCTGTATGGTGTGTTACTCTTACTTGTTAAATCATCATTAATCTGTCACACTCTGTAAAATACAGTGCTTACTACAAATTCAACAAATAAGGGTTAGGAGAGTGCAATAAACATGACTACATAAGTAGGATAAGTTTGACTTAATAAGCCTCCCTGTTCTGGCCACAGTGTTTTTGCAAGTGATGTCTTGCTACACTATTCAAATGGTATTTTAAGGAAATGTTGTATATGGAGAAAAACACAGATGTTTGTAGTTAAATATATGACTGGAATATAAAATGTCATGAAGGAATAAATTGATCTACAGATGTAATTGAATCCATGACACAGTGTAAAGATATGCCACATAAGGCCTCCTTCATCAAAACATCTATCAGCCTAAGAACTGCTATGTTAACTGTTCCACAGTACCGCCTTAACTCTGCACTCCCCAAGCACAGTGAATTTAAGCACATTTGTGTAAATGTAACCAGACCACTGCAGATTACACTGATATCCTCAGCAATAAGAAGTGAAACAGTATTCACTGTCACTCAGCACTTCTGTGCTATGCTAAGCTCTGTGCAAATCCCCAGAACATTATGTGAAGGCCTTTCCATGAACTATTTCTGGTCATGTTTGTACTATGTGACTCTAATTTTTGACCAGATTAAATATTTGAAAAAGGGATGGGTAGGAAACTGGTAAAAATGGCACTGGCAAGCAGAGAGCAGGACACAGGGGAAAGAATACAGGAATTTGCAGGAGGGTTGGGGGAGCGCACCATAGTCATTCCCTTCTTCACAACTTTAATGTAAAATTTTACACACAGTTTCATGACTTTGCAGAGTCACCACACCAGTGATGAGTAACAACAACAGAATAATGTTGTATGGCCAATTAGACTAAATCAGTTGTGTCAAGATGTCACATAGATGAAGAGGAGAGGAGAGCTATGTATGGGACATAAATATTTTGCTGGGAAAGGCACCCGTTTTTTTTAATTTGGGACAGAGAGGCATATTGTGTTTAGGAATGAGAGAGTCAGGTAGGTAGGGTAGGTTAGGAAGCATGCACAGACATACAGGACATGCAAGACAGGGATGGTGATGGAGACAATAGGTTGGGGGACACCTTGATTGGAGACAGGTAGGGAACATCAAAGGTGCACCCACTTCCAGCTTAAGAACAGTGAGAATCTAGTCCTCACCCTCAGAATTGTCATCATTGTCTCTGTAGCAGCTCACTGGATTGAGGCTGGATGTGGTATTGTTTTTGCAGTATGATGCAGGACCTTTTTAACCCTGCCAATACATGCACTGAGGCCCCTCTCCATTATATCCTCCACTAGTCCTCTTAACTCCTGCCAGATGTCAAAATTGCCACATCCACTACTGCTACTGCTCACAGAGGGTACCACTGCAATAGCAGCCATGGCAGAGCTACCTGACACAGCTGGAACAGGTAGGGCAGAGGTGGTGGAGACAACATGGAAAGGTTGTGACCCCAAAGTGCTGGGTGTCTGTGCAGCCATCTGTGGAGGTATGGTGGACCAAGCTGCAGTGGTCTGTGTACCTCGCTCTGCTGTTGATCATTTATTTTTAACTGCAAGTTATAGAAACTGCAAGTTGCTAATAAATTACAATCCACTCCCCACAAAAAAAAAGAAAATAAAGAGTGGATGGACAAACAAAAAAGATCATTAGATACAAGTAAACTCACAGTTCTGCATTTTTAAATAAACTTTATTTGGCAATACCTAAACAATTATGATAATTTACTATCTTGCATCTAGCCCACATCCATATATGATGGAAAATAATTTCTGTGTCATAAAGTAAACAAACCTCACTGCTGTGATATAACAAAGAGCATCCTTTATTTCCCTATGATGGATATGAAATATGCATTCTAACTTAATTATTTAAATTAAAATGCTTTAATTCTTTATGACGTATTATTGCTTTTCATATTTTATAAATACTTATCCAATAATAACAAGTAATTGCTGCTTATTGCTACTGACGCCACATACAGTTAAGCTGATGTTCTCATTGCCTAATGCAAGAAGCAAGAGTTACTGGGGAAGGCATTCATGCTTGAGATGAAGGCTGAGGTATGTGTACTCATTACTAGTTCATATGTCTCTCTGCAGCCAATTAATCTCTCACAGTGCAACTCATGGTTTGCAGCTATCTCCTCTGGAGCTGTAAAGTGCAAAAAAATAAATAAATATATAAGAAGGTATAATGAGCATCTGTGTTGGCTAGATAGACTATTAAGGTCACACCATAGACAGACTATGGGTTGGTATACATACACAACTGGGGGTGTCCACAACCCTAAATTCAGTCTCCCATTGGCATAGTAGGTCCTGTTTTTGATGTTTAAGGTCATTTGAATGGTAATGACATTATTTGCCAGTGTATGCAATACCTGTTGCATTAGACACAGCCTTAGCTAAGCTATTCAAAGCCTCTGACTATTATAATGGTAATGGCATTATTTGCCAGTGTATGCAATACCTGTTGCTTTGAATAGCTTAGCTAAGGCTGAGTCCAATGCAACAGGTATTGCATACACTGGCAAATAATGTCCAATGCAACAGGTATTGCATACACTGGCAAATAATGACATTATTTGCCAGTGTATGCAATACCTGTTACATTGGACACAGCCTTAGCTAAGCTATTCAAAGCCTCTGACCTATACTGAAACCCATTTATAATTTTCCCGCAGCAGTCCGCAGCGGTCAGACTTTACAAGGAGTGCTACAAGTATCCTAGAGTTCCCAACACTCTACCTTTCTGCTCCAAATTTAGCACCATTCTCTCCCTCACCAGTCATGTCTGCAAAACTCAAGCTAATAAAATATGTCTGAATTGGTGCCCAATGCAAATTTTAAGTATAACTGATACTGCACAAAAATGCACAGCCTTGCCAGCTGCACGTGCACAATTTTATATATTTATTTATTCATTTATTTACATTCGTTTGCCAGGAAATTCCAGCTGGACACAGGTCCTTTTTCAGTGGAAGCCTGGGGAGAAAAGCTCCACAGAACAATAAATGAGCAGCGGAGTACATGAAGAACAATTGAATATACATACAATAGCAAATAATACTGCTCGACAGTGGCACAGGAAAATCATTTTCTTGGGTGGCAAAAGCCAGGGTACCTTTTTGGCTGGGCTTGTATAGGCCCCATGGCCAATAGCCTAGTACCTACCTATGAACCTATGAACCTATACATACTGCAGCAAACATTAGCTATACATGCAATATGAAACATAGTAAAGAACAGATATACCAATATCTAGCTAAAGGCTAGGAATAAAGGCAGGATGTATATACAGACAGTACTAAGCTCTAACAGATACTGTTCTAAACTCATATACCTAAATCTTATATACAAATATTGCACTAAACTCAAGCAGATATAAAGCGTTAGATCCACATGAAGGTGGAACAAGCTAGAAGGGCTAATGGGATGGAAGAGGAAGATAGAGAAGTAAGAGAGGAAACTGAGTGAGTAGCATTCGTGGTAGTAAGAAGAAGCTAGGTGTAAGTCAGTTAGATATGTATTTGGAGATGAGATGAAGTGAGGTAGTTAAGCATGTTATAACAGGTCTGAGAGATTGAGTGAGGAGGGAAGGGGAAGGTAAAGGGTGAGCCAGAGCCTGCAGAAGAAGGAATGGAATGATCAGATGGTGTGAGGCATGGTGGCTAGGGGAGGTAAAAGAACAATTACTAGTCAGGATTGGTGCATGTCCTAAGTCCTGGACTCGAGTCCGTAGCACTCATACCATTTTTTCAATGTAAGTTAATTTTTTGTGTACTTTAAAAGACAAAATTGTTACATTTGGAAAAGCTGCACAGTGTTAAGCACTGCTTAAACATGGCCAATGGCTATTCCTGTTTGCACATTGCTAAGCTTAGCTATAACACGGTTGTGAGAGTTTACATGATGATCAGCTCCACTAAGCAGGTTTGTGTGATTCTAACCAATGCTGCACTTTTTTGAATGTTGCAGTATGATGTGTAAGGGTGAGAAAACAGCCTATATTATGGGCAATAGGCACGAATTCTACATCATTTGTTGGAGTCTGTCTAACTGTTGGTATGCCAGGTGGTGTTGGAGAGGGAGGCTCTTTTGGGTACAGAGATACATACATACATACAAGTACTTTAAGCATAGGCAATAATGCCCTTCAAGCTTGCCAATATACCAAAACACGTTTTCCCATAATAAGTATCCAATGCTGTTCTTAAAAACATCTAAACTAGTACTTTTTTAAATGTAATTGGGTATTCTGTTCCATGTATCACCTACGCTGTCAGAGAACCAATTAGCAATCTTCTCATTCCTATTGAATCTGCTACATAGCTTGTCTGATGATTCTCTAGTACTTTTTATTAACCCCAAGCATTCCAAGAGGTAGTTTTCACTAAATGCCCTATATACTTGAATAAGATCTCGTCTTAGAAATCTGTAAGAGACACTTAAATTTTCACATCCATGGATACCCTTGGTATCTTTCCGTTGTACTCTTTCCAGTTTACTCATGCTTTTTTTCTTATACAGTTTCCATATTGTTATCCCATACTCAAGTTTGGGTCTAATGTAACTAACAAACAATGACTTCATTATTTTTGATTTCCTAGACTTTATATATCCTTTTATACAACCTATAGTTCTATAACTATCATTAACCAATTGGTTGATATGATTAGAAAAACTCATAGTTGAATCTACCCATATACCCAGGTCCTTAAATGAGTCTACAGTTTCATTCACTGCATGCTGTATTAAATATTCACCTTTCAATTTATGCCTACCAAATCCCATATGCTTAGTTTTTGATGTATTTATCAGCATATGATTCTCCTGTGCCCAAATGGTCAATTTAGTCAAGTTATTTTGTAGACATGCCTTATCTGTAACACACATAATCAGTTTATCCAATTTCAGGTCATCTGCATATAGACTGTAGAACACCTCAAATGAAAATGTTTGGATGAAAGATACAATCTAAACAAGTAAGGGCCTAGGAAAGAGCCCTCTGGGACACCCTGGCTGTAACCAAATATTTTGCATGTCCAGTTGCTGATAATACTTGCCATGTCCTATTTATAAGCCATGCAGCTGTCCATCTTATCAAGAGTACATCAATACCTAGTTGTACTAATTTATTGGTCAGTGCTATGTGTATGACCCTGTCAAATGCTGATGTTAAATCTATATAAATTAAATCACAGCACAATTTTTTCATTCATAGATATTATATTGTTATAGAACATCATGTTACAGGTGGTAATAGATCTGTGTTCAACATATGCATGTTGATATATGGTTTCAAGTCCCAACCTATCCAGTTCTGACAATAACTTATCCAATATTACCTTCTCCATTATTTTTCTACAACATGAAAGTAGACTTATGGGTCTGTATGACTCTGGGTTTGTCCTACTCCCCTTTCCCTTTCAGAGATGGGGTGTGCTGGAGTCCAGGGTTTTTGATGGGCTCCTGATATGCAATTATGAACTTAAGTTGTTGCCGGGTGGTTACCAGGGCACATAATTTAAGACTGAGGCCTGGGATTGATTGACCAGGAACTTAGCAGTGCTACTGGTATCCCCTACACTGGTGAGCAGTGTTGTCACCATTATGATGATCTGAAGCATAGAAAGAGGTGAACGTTAGACACCTGGGTCCAAGAGACCAGGGATGGGCATGCCCCAGACATAATGTAAGTATTTCTGCCAATACTTTACTAAAGTACAAGCTGAATCTGTGCAAAATTGGTATGCATAATGGTGTCCTTCTCCTCCAACAGCTGCAGCTGAGAGAACTCGCAACATGCAGTCCCATGCTGGGCACCTGGCCAGGATGTCCCATGAGTGTGGTAAGTACAGATATAGTATGATAACTGCAGTGCAATAAAGAATAAACCATATAAACCGTTGTGCAATAAATAAACACTAAAAGCTGTAGTGCAATAATCAATAAACCATATCAGCAACAGTAAGCAATAAGGTGTAAAGCAGAATTGTGGTGTCATAACATAATGTCAGTACAGCTGTATGCACAACCCACGGTATGGTTCAAGGCTGTCTCCAGGCCACTTTGAGTCACATAATGCTCTCTTTTCCTCCCTCTCCAGGAACAGAAAGTATATGGGGGAGCTAGCCCACTTTATGGGCAGATATCGTTTGTGTACTTTACAGACATTTAGCAGTAATACCAGTAAACTGTAAAGCAGGATTGTGGTTTCATCACATAATGTGTCCAAATACTTGCAGTAGGGCTGTATTCATTGCATATCTGTTCTAATGCCACTGCAGTAAACTATAAAACTGTAATAACTGTAGAATGCAAAAGTAATTGCTTGATAAATGTATTGCACAACACACAGTACAGTTCAAGGATGTCTCCAGGCAACTTTCAGTCACATAATGCTCTCTTTTCCTCCAACTCCATGAACAGAAAGTATAAGGGTGAGGTTGCCCACTTTATGGGCAGGTAACACGTGTATACTTCACAGACACTTAGCATCAATACCAATAAAGTGTAAAGCATGACTGTGGTTTCATAACTAAATGTGTCTTAATACTTGCAGTAGGGCTGTATCCATTACATGTCTATTCTAAGTTGCTGCAGTCAGTTGTTGTATTATTTCTAGATGTCCTCTCCAGTCACAGCTTTTGGGTTCTACACCCATGCCTGCCAACTAAGATATGCTGGCTGTCTAGTCTACTTAATGTACACAAACATACCTCTCAACTGTCATGATTTTTTGTAATGCAATTACAAATGTCCAGTCTGTCTGGTCCATGATTATCAGATAATTGATTATCTGGAATGCACAGTATTGTCAAATCAATTTACTGAACACCTTGGTAGTCATGTACGTACAAATTATTTGACACAGTCCCATGTAGTTGTGCACCTGCATTTCTTAGTGCTTGGCCCACACTATCCCATGCTAACAGCTTGAGAGGTATATGTGTTACACTATCTATAGAGGAATTGTAGTCACTCACAACTAATACTGCACACCTGTAGAACTATGCATTAGGGGTCTTTTTAGGGATATCATCAGCAACGTCACTATTGGTATGTCTCTCTCTCTCTCTCTCTCTCTCTCCCCCCCCCCACTCCTTATCTTATATAATTTACTATTATTTATTATTATGATTTAATATTAATATATTTTGTTAAACTAACTATATGTTGTTAAACTTTAATTTGATATTACTATTTATTATTATGATTTAATATGAATATATTTTGTTTAACTGTTTTGTTGGCCTTATGGGTTATTTCACACTGGCTTGCTGTTAACAGGCTTACTATTATGTTACTTAATGTTGTGTTCCATATAATATATCTTAATATGTATTTGGATTAATCAATATTATGTCCCATTATGAATGGTTAGGTGATTACTAACCTTAACTTATTGTTTTAGCTAAATTACTACAGCGCTTCAAGGTAGGCTGATTCCCAGTGATCCACCTACCTTGCCTCCTCTGGCTGTGGCACTGGGTCCCAGCATGTCTGGGACCCAGAAAGGTGATACCCCTTCAGTTGCCCCTGTACTACCCATGGCATTGGGTAGTGCCACCCCATTAGACAGGGATGCCCATACTGGGAGCATTGGTGGATGGGGAGCTGTCATCCATGATGAACTGCCAGTTTTGGTGCACTGGATCATGTACGGTGGGTTTGAATAATGCCCATGTGATATAGAGAGCATGCTGGCTATCCTGTTGGGGCAGGCTCACCCCTGATCCCAACCTCCACTACTGCCACCCCTGGAGCAGTGAAGAAGCAGTGCCAGCAGTCCCATAGGTTGGAACATAAGTCATGCTGCTACCTTCTGGAGGCACATAGAACTGTGATCCACAACACTCTCCCCATCCAAGGTGTTCACCCCCTCTTGTGTCACACACCACTCCTGTCTCCTGTCTTGTCTGTCTGCAAAAGCTTCCTCACCTACCCAACTTACCTCCCCACACAGACCTGGGTCCTTCCCCAACATTCCACTCTCACCTTAAAAAAATGGGAACCTGTCTCCAAAATAAATATCATCCTATGCATAGCTCTCTATTTCACATACGCGTCCATTGGACGCATGTAATTTGGTCCAATTGGATTGACAATGCAGTTATGTTGTCCTCACCCCTCTCTCTCTGGGAGTGAGAGTCCAAACTTATCTACAAATACTGTCAAAGTGCACAGTTGTTGCTGTACAAGAAATGGATAGCTATGGTCCTTTCCTACACCCTTCCTGCACATACCTACCTGCCTAAAGACTTTTTGTGTAACACTACGTGAAGCGTCGCATTGTGGAGCATTGCTAAGCTCAGCTAAATGGAGCTATATTGATATATGTGTTTTAAATGATAATAAACACGTACAGAATAAACACATGTCCCCTATTTCAAACCCAATACCATCGCACCTGCAGACCACTGCATTAACCTGCCACACCACACAGGTGCTATTTAAATCAGGTGCTTTTAACAAAATATAATAACTGCAACTTACAGTCATTAAGCAAGTTGAAGCAGAGCTGCACATTGTGCTGCATCGTGTAAACTTGCTGAAAGAGTAATGGAAAAAATGGTAGTGTAACTTGGAGTCTGGTCCAAGATTACACCTGTAGAAAGCCAGACACAGTATAATGGACGTAAGTGAGGTTTCTAATAGCAGGTAAATGTGCATGTTTATCAGGGACATTTACAAATGCACCTGCTAAAACATTAATGGCAACATACATGTTCAGCTGGGACTCTGGTGGAAAAATACATCTGTATAAAGCCATTCACATAATGATACATGTAAAAAATGTATGTCATAGCCAGTATGTGTATACACTTATGTTATGACAAATACACCTCCTGTAACAATGACTCAGTAGCTCAGTCTGTTAAATGCTGTGCAATAGTTAAATTTTGCCACACACAGTCCTGGGTTCATATCCAGTGGTGTGTAGCATTTAAATTACATTATTGTGAAGCCAGCAATCAATGACTGTGTCCTGCACTCTTTATCCACACAATGCGTTCCAAATTAAATGTCTGCATTTCACTCATGGATGTCACAGTCCTGCAAATAGGAACACATTTCACATATCCCCCATAGCAACACTATTAGTGTATAAAGTGTTAGGTTGTGCATTAATATGTATTCACAGAGGATTTAAAGCCACGTAATGCAAATGAGGCCCACTAATATCAGAGTGCAACATACACTCCTTTCATAATCACATTACAGATTAGCACAGCTGCACAACTGACATACACATATGAAGCCCCTGCTAGTAACAACGACAGCCAGCAAACACATTCCAAATGGGTACCAGACTGTAACATATGGCCTAACAGTTGCCTAAATGGTCCACTTATTGTTATATTTAATCCCTATGTTAGCTCAAGGACATAACAAACATGTTGCCTAGTACTCTGTTAGTGATACCATTGCATAACATACTTACCTTAAGCATATGCGTTAATTTGAGTGGAAGGGGTACCCTTATTCCAGCTCTGCCTTTACAACAAGGCTGAGACAGCTCCCACAGTTATTCTTGCAGCTTGCTGTCCTCCAAAGTATTCACACTCTCTGCCTATGCCTATTGCCTGCAGCAGCAGCTGCAGCCTGTAGCATATTCATTTGTATGTAAAAGTAGCTGCTTCAGACCTACCCTCTGTGATGACATAGTCTCCTCACCCCAGTAATGTCCAGCACAACATATCAGAAAGGGCTTCTAATCTGCATGAAGCCCTTATATCTTGTACAGTCATTGCATGCCATTGGCTGATGATACTGCAAATCACCTGTGTTGGCTGCAATTAGCATTTCAGAACCACAGACTGGTTAAGAGGCAATCACCCAGTAATGAGAAGCATGTTAAAACGGTAAACAGCTGGCTATGGGCATCCAGTCTGTATGAGATTTTCTTCACACACTAAATGCTTTGCCAAAAACTTTATCTATCTGCACATATCAACAGATGAGTATTGTACTCCATTAGGTACGTAAACTTATCGTTTACAACATGATGCATATGTGTGAATATACCTAGGGGAAATGGGGATTACAGCATTAAGCCTTTCTTAGAACTGTGATAATGGCATGTCATTTATCTCCACATTTGTAACATTTACAGAGGATATACAATACATTAAGGGTGGAATTTTTTTGTCAATATGGCACACTGGTCTTGTGGGACTGTCCCTTTATAGTAGTTGTAATTGCACACCGCTATTTGTTTGTCACTGTTGTGTTGAAATATTATCAGGGGGTTGCCCCTAGGGGACACACTACATTGGACCCCAGTGTTGGGTATATGATCATACAGCAGTATCTGTCATGGCACTCATGGGAATAGCTGACTATCACTAGTACCTTAGTTGTATACACATGCTTAGTATGTTTGCACACTGTAGAATATAACATGTTTGATCAAGCATTAGATACTGCCAGCCATTATGTTCATGTTGTATCTCTATATTGTGTACTTCTACTTGTGTGATCCTGACCTATGTTCCCATTTTGTTGTCTTTCAGGAAACATGTATCCCAGATGCCATCTCCCTTTCATGAATGCTGAGAATGATATAATACTGGAAGGCCTCTGTCAACAACATGAACTCCTAATATCCAGGGGGAGGCAAAACAGGGAACAGAAGGGCAGCATTGTGGGCTGACCTTGTCCGTGATGTGAATGCCATAGGTTATCAGAGCAGGACATATGAGCAGGTTTGACACCGTGCAACAGATATGATTAATACTGCACGTAGAAGGGCAGCAGATATAGCCAGGGTTGTAGTGTCACTGTTGGAGAGCCTGTAGCAGAACTACCACTTTTAGCCAATGAGGAATTCCTGGTGAACTTAGGAACACACAACAGGTCACAGGCATCCGTCACATCATACACCATGGATGTGTGTGCTACAGTTACCATGGCAGAAGAGTGCCCAGGTATGCTCAATTTGATCAGCATTGGAATACAGTAGCATTCAGTGTGTCATGGTGTACATATTGTTACATGGGTGTCAGTTTTTTTTTCTTAGGGGAGGGGCTTAACTGCAGTTTGAATTACATACTCAGATTTTGATAAAAATACCAAGTAACACAGTAGCTACTGTAAATGTGAGCTATATGGATGTATTACCTTGTTATAGTGCAACATGCAGTCGTACTTACATTACCTCCCCTCAGCTTTTCACAGGTCCTTCAGGTATTGGACAAGGCTGTAGTCCTACTCCTGGTAAGCATGACTCTGTTTTGTTAGATATGTAGATGTGCAGTAGTGTATCCCTTAAAGTGTGTCATCCCAGGCCTGCTGCCTAGATTTATGTACTGTCAGCATGATTGCCAACTGCACAGATATTTTCTGACAGTACACACGTTAGAGTCATACCTATGCCTTGTACATATGACCACACCAATAGATGTGACATTATTGCCAGGACATTACAGATTGTCATATTTGGCAACTCTGCAGAGTCTTCACAAATGTCAACAGTGTAACTCACTGTTGCTGATGAAATTGCTGTGTAAACAGCTTTTATTTACAAGTATCTACAGCTGTTTGTGAGAAACGTAGTGCATTTGTGTTCTACTATATGAGACTGGGTGTTAAACACATCTGTATTAGTGACAACAGTGTCTAGAGTTTTACATATATTGCAACATAGTACTGGAGAGTGTAACAGTGTAGGTATTAATGTACTTCTTTTCCCTTTCTTATCACAGGTGACTAGGGGGTTGGTCTCTGTCCACAACACAACCTGATGTCAGTGTCTCTTCTGAGTCTGATGATGATGGTGGCCAGAGTGAGGCACAGGTGGGGGCTTCAAGGGCTGAATTTTTCCCAGAGGTTGACATCCCTCTTCTGCTCTCATTGACACCACACACAGTCAGTATGCCTATGCATACCCATTCCCCTGAGGCCACAGATATTGGACAGTTATAGGGTGTGGACATTGAACAGGAAAGTGTGGCAGCCATGGCTCTATTGAGTGTAGACAGTGGCCACAGCCAGAGAGCTGGTGAGGTTCCACACTGGTGGATTGATAGGGGTGCTCATAGGAAGCCTGTTGTCCTTCCACCACCTGTTATATGTGTCACATCACGGGTCACTTGATGTATGTTTCAGATATCATGGAGGCACAGACACATTCTGAAAGGACCGCCAGACATATGCTCAGAATTATGGATGCAGCACAGTCTGACATCTTTGACTGCCTCCACCGCAATGGTGATACCCCGGATTGGTTCACTGATGCAGTGGAAAGAAGGTGGTCTGAGGCAGATCGCAGAATATCTGTCTTGGAACCCACATTGTCTGTGCTGGAATGTCTGGTTGGAGCTGAGTGTCACTCTCCTGGATGTAGGTCAGCAACCTCATCTGCTGAGAGCCCTTGTGGCCATGCACAATCACACTCCCATAGTGGCAGAACATCCATCACTACAGAGGGGAGTGTTTTGTCCACACAAAACATGGCAGGCCAAGGGCTCATGGCCCTGGGTCTTCCCTTGGAAGGCACATTCCCAGCAGACAGCAGTGACTGTCAGGTACTAGCACCGCATCTGACTTTGGCCATGGAGGTGCCACTGCAACTCCTGGCAGAGCCATTTCCCATGTTTGTGGGCAGAGATGGTGAACTGTCAGATCTACCATGCATGGTTCAAAGCTGTCCAACATATGCACATGTAGGGCTATCACTGAGCTTGACTGTGTTCATGCACACAGTGACACACCACTGTCAAATTCAAGTCACCTACAGACACACACTGCACTTTCCCATGGTCCTTCTTGCCTGCTTCACTTCCTGACTCACACACATACTTTCAACCTACTGGGTCTGCCTAGGCCTCCTGCACCTCCACACAACACTCTGTGCAAGGGATGTTACCTGTGCCACATCCCTGTCATCCTCATCATCAATGCAGGGAAATGAAGCTGTGTGTCTGGTGTACAGGGTGACTATATAAATTAGTATGTAAATGTATAATGCAGTGTTGCTTTGCCATGCCTCTTGTACTGGTCACTGACAGAGACTGTTTGATGACATTTATTATGAGTAAGCCATATAATGTTGTACACCTTATGTTGTATTATGTTGTAATGGCTGTATACTTAATAAATGAAAGATGTGTCATGGACTTGTTTATGTTTCAGTTTCCAGAGTCTGTAGGGGACACCTATGGATACACAGCAGCAATAAATCCATAGACGTTACAACATAGGATGGAATGTCAGCACAGAAGAAATACGTCTTCAGCAAAGTATAGCACTATAGGTGCATGGCTCCAAAGGTTTATATGTGTATAACAAGCTAACAAGGTCAAAGGTGTCATCCAGCCTACTTATGAATGCCTTATCTATAAAAAGGTCTGATACCCTTGATAAGTGTCACCAGGGTTACAGGAACTGACACATCTCCAAGCTGTGGTGATGGAGATGACCCATCTACAAATTTCCTGTGTCCATTACAGACATTTGTCCTACACCAGTTATGAATATCTTGTTCTGCATCCCATTGTGTAACTTGCACATGATGTGTGCTACAGCAGATGTGGACTTCACATGCATGGGGCCCTGTTACATATAGGGTGTAGAGTCTGTGTTATATACCTGTCTCTCTACCATGTACTATTTATACCACACTGATGGTGTAGGTGTGTAGAACAAGTAAGACATGTGTTAGTACTGTCCTAGGTACATGGGAGGTGCACAGTGGGATCCAACAATTCCATGTATGGCAACCATATGCATCCCCTACAAAGCGTATAGGACACAGACTACACATGCACAGTCTTGACATGAACTGCATAGTACATGTTACCTACAATGTATATTGGCTTACCATGGAGCCTGTGTGGCTGCTACAGTTGCAAGATATATCTGTGTATTGACATATCAAAGGAGCCATTGCACTTAGTGATAGGTGTGATGAGTGTCAAAGTTGGTATAACAGTGACAGTGTGGGATTTACATGCCATACCTTTCTGTATAGGTTGTACAAAATTTAATGGATCCCTGCATCATCTGAAGTCAAAGGCTACATTACTCTCTCTGTCCATAACTCCACAAGTAATGGATCAACTGTGTGTGGTGTGTGGACACTGCCATATTTTCCAGGGGTGGATGACTTCCAAAGTATAGTATTGTGCATTTATTGACATTTGCTATTTGTCAGTGGCTCTGACAACTGAATGTGTGTCTCAGGTCATCCTGGATAACTGTTTTTTTCTTTATGGGATTCAGTGACAGCTCCTAAAATGCAATCACTTGTTAATGTAGTCTGTCAGAAGTCACTGACAGTGGCATGACTGCAGAGAAGGGAATGGCTAGAAGCAGTACTCCATTAATGATGTCTGGGAAAATTCACTGATGACTGGCATCATTGTAGTGTAGGTCTCTCAATACCATCTTCCCAGAATATGGTCATCAGACACTTGCCTACCTACCAGCTGACATACCACTCTGTAAATAACCTACACAGTTTTCAGCAAGGCCTGCTTTCCTAATATCATCAAACACCTTGTCAGGCCATGGTAGATGGAGTGGAGTAAGTCATATTCCCCTCATCTATTGCATAGTTTGGTAATCACTGAGGTCCAGCAGTTAGGATAGGTGGACATGATCTGGCCTTGAGCAAAACAAACTGTGCTGTCCAGTGTCAGTAGGTGTATGACATTGTTACTGCTCATTTCCATGCTAACTCTTTTCATGGCATTTTATATCACACGACTCAGATATCTGGGGACACTGCTTGGCACTGCATCCTAGTTGTCCTTTGTGCAAATAAGTATTGCAGTTACTTCCATCATGTTCCAAGAAGAGAGTCATCTAAGGTGTCTATACAGAGCACAGACAAATATATCTAGGAAGTGTAGTATGTGTACCCTGTGAAGGTAACGTGGGGGTTTTACACAGGTATCCTGCAGTTGAGTACTACCCAAGTGGTGTGTACTAGAAGGACACAATTACCTTGTAAAGACTGTGGAAAGCAGGGGAGTCCACAGAATTGCCAGTGTCTGGCAACTACTAATGTTGGTCTCACCAAAAGCACTCTCATAGGATACCGTGCTCTGATACATTTTCTGTCATCATATGCAAAATGTTACTATGGTACTCATGATGAAAAGCAGCACACAGCCTGTTTGTTCATCCACATAGCTGTCCCATATCATGAAAAACTTTGTAGGCTGTACATACCCTTCTCCAGGTAGATGCCGTGATTAGCAACCTGGGCACACAGTTGGCTTTTGCATGTATTATGCATTCTGTTCCAGGGTTGGTGGTATATCACTATGGAACTGACACAATGGTGATTAGGAATACTGCTGCAGTTTCACAATATAATGTGCAATGTCCATTGACATAGATGTCAAGCTTGGTGAAACAAGCAGCACAGTGGTGATAATCCATCATAAGTGACAATTTCACAACAAGTCAAGCATCCTGTCCTTCAACAGATTAATGGTGTCTATCTGCATGACATGGCTGTGAGGCCTACTGAAGTGGACTGGCAAACTTTGACCAATGTATGTTCACCTGCTACATGTTCCAGGCATGTCATACTGGACATTTATGCACCCACAACACATGTCTGTGTTCCCACATCATGTCACACAATAATCAGTGTGCTGTCTGGTTGCTTGACAGGCATTGTACGCTTGCAAGGCCAACATAATGCCAGCAAAGTTGAACAAATCCTCTATGCATGCATGAGCATCCACATCTTCACTGCAAGGAGTTCCTACAAACACTGTATATCAAACAGTGAACCCCAAGTGTGTGGCACCATTACCCTAACTTTGCAGGGCCTGCTGATGAGATGTGAAAAGTGTCCTCACCCATCTACTCCTATGACACACAAACACAATATGTGACAGATGTGACTGCATTTCAAACCTTGCTGCCATGGTGTTTATAACAGCAGTCATTACCAATGTCAATGAGCATTTTGCCAACATACACAGCTCACATCCTGCACCACCTATACCCACATCACACACATCTGCACTTGTACAGTTCCTTAACAGACAAATTCCCAAACAGCTGACACCTCAGAAAAGCCTGCCTCTGGAGAGCACAGCACACATAATACTGCATGCACCACTCTCTCACTGGTCAAACACATGATGCAAAACACAAAATCACACCTTTTTCATCACAGGTGATTACATTGTGAGACACATTGATGTTGGTGTTAACAGGCTACATCTGGGAAAGATTACAGCTAGCTGTCTTTGGGTTGACACAATATGCCTGGTCATACATTACCGCAAATCAAGGAACATAACTTAACATTATATTGATATCATAGTTCCTGCAGGTGTGTATGACTAGAGATATACATCACTGGACTGTATGCAGACATAGGAATGAGCTTAGTCACTCTGTGTCTCTCACAGGTATGCACATACCATTCAGCTGCAGTTGACCCTCACCTAGGATGATAGCTCGATAGACACGGAAATTGATGGAAGTCAATAATTGCCTTAGCATGTGATGTCCTTGTAAGGGGAATCTACTACATGTGTGCCTGGGATACCTTGCTCAACAGACATCATTGCTTCACCTGTGATGGTCTTCATCTCTCACCCCTGAGATTTAAGAGTACTGGCAAGAGCTGCTGACACCCCTACAATGCATCTTATATAAACTGTCTAGAGAGAAACTTTGCAATGAGAACACCATATCTTTATACAACACCATAGTTATGCTGCTACACACTGGGAATGGCAACACTAAACCTCACTCTGTGGAACATGTCTACACCTTGGAATATGCAGATGTGTGCAGTCAAGGACAGCTGGTTCAAGGCTGCAGACCGCATACCACAGCCATACCAAAGTACATGTTCTTCCACATGTTCAGACCTCAAGATGACAATGTGCAAGGTAGTACAGGTGGTGTATACATAATCATTAAGGATAGCTACACATCCAGATTTATTGCAACATTGTGATTTCCCAGAGACACTTCAGGTGCCAATCACTACTGGAAGGGCACATAATCAAGCATTTGCCCACTACAGGAGCAACTCCATGAATCCAGATACCCATTGTGAGTATTTGGATAAACATGTATCTGTCAAGATATTTCATTACACCATGGTTTGGGGTGGCATCAACTGACCACCAGCTGTGTTGTTTAGTCATGCTGCAGCTCACTTACCCAAAGGTTAGTCCGTGTCCTGATGCCCTGGAGCAGTGCCGTGACATCCCCACAAGGGGAACCAATGTGATGTATAATTTGTTTACCAATATGGGTGGCCACTGCAGCCCCAGATGTGAGGTCCTTCCTGGTGGGATCTGACCGCAGATCAGTTTCATGAAAACTACCAGAACTAACCTCCCCTTGCAGACAATACAGACATATTTCAACAAAGCAATCTATTACTTCTTCTGGGATATTTTATATAACATGACTGCACATCTCCCCACAGATGGGACAGACAAGTATTCAGAGCTCTACACCCATGCATTATGCAAGCAGCATTACAACTGCATGGACTCAGCTGTACCTGACAGGAGGAACACAGGCTCCTCATGGCACAGCAAATCTGCCTCATAGACAACTGCCATTAGCAGGCTGTACAATAAGAGGTAGACATTGCTGTGTGATAGTTGTGGTGAAGGTGCCCCCTTAAAATGCAAGCACAACCTCCTCAGCTAAAACAAGCACATAGTGCTGTGATGTTGTGTAGACATGGTAAGTGACAAAATTAACCACCTACACAAACAGAACCACAACACACAGTGTAGTTACATCTGTAACCTCAGAGGACAGGCCCAGATTGTCGGTGAACTCATATGTAATGATAACACATATAATGAGTCTGTCCTCATAGGTAACTTGTAGTCCCTCAGGTTCTGCATCAACTTCACTCCCTTGTTCCCACCACATGTGCCACATGACATTCCTACAACCTGTCCTATACCTTCCATATCTACAGAGCAGGTAGCAACTTGCCTCTCTATGGGGGATACACAGCATCTATTGGACATGCTAACATCCCAGGCTGCGTCCTGCATCAGATCTGATGAGGATTGCTAACACAATTGGGAAAAACTTCTAATCATATGGAAACCACTAGCTATACCCCGGCTGACTGGACAACAGCAACTGTTATAGTATTGCACAAAGGTGTTGCATCCAGTAACTCCAGAACTATAGACCTCTTTGCCTGAGTGTCCTTATCTGTATGTCCATAGGGCCAATCACCATGGAGCGGATCAGCAAGTATATATATGTGATCTACACACAGTTGACTTTGCATAGCTGTCTGACAGGGGGATCATGACTGTTAAATGTAGTGGACATTTCCAAGGAAGTCACCAAGGACCTGGGTGAGGGGACATCAGGGCATACAACCCCCCCCTGGACTTAGCCAAGTTGTCTGAATGGATATACATCAATTACTACACACCTTCATAAAATAACCAGTAAGAACTACCATATACCTTGCTACTTAACTGTGTGCTTATTCAGGTCTTTCTATAATGTATAGCCTGTATATATTTTTAAATGGGTGATGTGTTCAAGAAAATTAGTGGATGAACTTATCTGGTTGTATGACGATCTGTATTCTGGTTTGATAATGTTGCTGAATGCTGATTGGATGAGGGATGGATGATACAGCTTATGCTGTATGTTTAAACCAATGTTCTTATTGGTTATTTTATGAAGGTGTCTATTAATTGATGTATATTCATTGGTTAAAGTTTTTTTTAAAAAGGATTTAAAAAAAATGCATTATCTGATGAAGTTCCATTATTTACGGGACGAAATCCTATGTGTGCAAATAAAAGGATATTTGTTGGCTCTACCAGCTGTTTGTGACTTTTATACCTCAAGCTTGTTTTTGGTGTTTTTCTGCCTTGTTCCTGGAGGAATTTACCATGCTTGCAATTATGGTTTAATTCGTGGTCTACAGTTTTGTTTGGTTTGTTGTTTTTTTTTTCATTTGCCAGCATGAATTCTCCTTCTCCAGTGATGCAGTCACCCCTGGAAACTTCGTTGGGTGAATTGACGACTTAAATACAGTAACTTAATCCAAGGATGGATAAACTTGAACAGTTACCGGTTTTTCAGGAGACATCACAAACTTTGCATCTTTCCCAGCTTTCTACATACAGCATTCCAGGTTCTTCATTGCAAATAGGAAATGGAACATGTACTCAGTCAGGTAACCAATTATCGCAAATATTAGATGCAGATACTGACTTGAGTAGGAAGTCTGGAACAAACTGTTCCAATCAGTCCAACAATTTTCAGATTGTTAACTTTAAAGAATTTTTGAAGTGTCCGACCACGTTTAGTCAAGAACCTATTAATGTCAGCCAAAATGTATGTGACAAGTTATCTGAATTTGATTGATCCCTGTTAAAAATCAAAAAATTACAGATGGATTCAGATTATTTCAGAGAGTGCATTAAAAGAAAGATTGTGCCAAAAAGCTTGTGTTTATGGCATTTCCCTGCAGGACTGGCTGAGAATTCACCATTTCGAAAATAACTTCTTCAGCGTTTTGAAAAACACGGATTTGACTATATGGACTTGGTTATAAAGTTTAACAATACTACTATTGAAATGCTTACTAAAGACATTTTGGTGTTGAATAATTGCATCATTCAGGATCTTGGTTTCTCTGATAATCAATATGAGTATACTCTGATTCTTAGGTCCGTAGAAGAACAGATGAGTGTGATAAAAACAAGGAAGATGAAAAAATTAACAAGAGATATGGAAGCCTATAGTAATAATACTGCTTATCCAGCCCTTCCTGGCTCACAAATATGGTTCAATAACCCAAGAGACACATCGGATGGGCATAATATCAATGAAATTAACAATGGTTGGCATAATAATGATCTGGATGACACTAAAGATTTTTTAGGAAATCAACAAACCACTGTTCCGAGGTGTTCGGAGCACCTGAAGAACCAGAATCGCCAAAATGTTGGGTGGTAAACATATCCAATAAGAGGTGCAGTGTCGAACAGAGGGTCATGGAAGAACCAGAGAGGAAAAGGTCCTCAGAACAGGAGGAGGTAGAACTAGATTGATTAGTTTCTGAACCCATAAATGACAAATTCAGATTGCCAGCATTACAGATTTTTACAAACACTAAAGGGGACTTTAAAGTTTACAATTTCTCTTCCTTAGAAATTTCTACAGACATGTGTAATCTTTTTTTCCAAAGGATGGACTTTTGTTCCTTCTAAACGTATGAATTATGTACAAACTTTGATGGACTTGAGACTATATGTTCTTAAGTTAAATTTACGTTCGATGTTTTTGAATGATGTATATGTCAATAATCATTTAAGAGTAGCTAGCATATACAATCCCCCACTGCATTCCACTCTGATGTTGTTTCAAAATATGTGTGAGTTGGATATTAGAGGTATACATACTGTTAAGTGTTCTCATGATAATCTTAGTATGAAAGAACGTGCTGTTTTGGAATTTTTGAGAGATAATCCATAAGTATGGTTTATTAAGCCAGATAAAGATGGGGGTCTTGTTGCTATAGATAGATGTGCGTGACAAAAATGAAAAATCTCCTTAATTCTGATACACACAAAAAAAGTTCAATTGATGAAATGAATATTGTATATGGTAGAATTCGCAGTTACATATATGATCTATTTCTTGAAGGAGCAATTGATATTCATCAATATAATTATTTAAATGTTGATTTTCCTATTACACCCACTATTTTCGGTCTTCTGAAATTACATAAGGATATATATCAACCCCCGATGCACCCTATAGTGGACGCTAGGGGATCTATTACTCAACCTATAGCAAAACTGTTGGATTCAAAACTTAAGAACATCATCTATACTGAACCATATGTCTGTATTGATTCATGGGACTTCCTTTAAAGGGTTAAATGGTCTCCCCTATAATAGTAATTGGACTTTTATTACGATTGATATTAAGGATTTGTATACCACCATTTCACATTCTATTGGGGAAGAACAGTTTAGAGAATTCCTAGGTCAGAAGGAACTATCACAAGATCACATTAATACATATGAAATTCTGTTAGACTTGGTATTAAAATCTAATTTTATTTTATATGAAAAGGAAATATACTTACAAGATGGTATTGCTATGGGCTCTGCTTGTGGTGGGCTATACGCTAATATCATAATGATAATGTGAGAATATAAGTATTTACTAAATTCTCTTTATTTTTTCTATTGTGATTTGTATTTGAGGTACCAAGTTGATATTTATATTCTATAGTCTGGTGACAATAGTGAAATTGGTTCCTTTATTTCCTACATTAACAATATGACTAGTTTTCTTCAATTCACTCATGTACTTGATTATGTGCAAATTGCTACCTGGATGTATTATTGAAGAAAACAATATAAATCATAAGTTATTAGCAAAAATATATTGTAAGCCCTTCTATTCAAACTCGTTTCTTCATTTTCAAAGTTATCACCCTACATTTCAAAAAAAGAGCTATTGTCTAAGGACAATTAGAGCTGCTCGTTATGGTTACAGACTGGTCAGACTTTGTTGAAGAATGTGAATGGTTAAAAGATATGTTCTTGAATCGAGGATATCCCAAGTTTTTCATTTTTGAACTTATATCAGAAGTTAAAGAAAAAAGAATTAAGGGCTATTTTCAACCTTTGTTGAACACAGGCCTTATATTTTAGGACCAATGAATGTAATTAGTTTGGATTCAAGTAAAGGTGACTTGCTCAATAATTAATCTAAGATTATTGATAAATCTTGTGATATACGAAAAATGCCTATACTACCACTTTTATTACAGTTTTTAGTGATGATACTAATGCTATTAGGCATATTTTTATGAAAAACTGGGATGCCCTGATGAATGATTCTAACTTCAGAAGCCGATTAGGTGATAAACCTACTATTGTCTTTAAGAGAGGGCTTAACCTGAAAAATATTTTTGAATACTCTAAAGGGCTGTTTAATAAGGGGTCTATGACCAAATGTGGGAGTTTTGTTTTTTGTAAGCATATTCTCATAACAAGCCAAGTCATTATTAATCATCAAACTATATACATCAGTGGTAAACCATTTTGTAATACCAAGAAGGTATGTTCAACTTGCCCATGTTTTTATGTGGGCAATACTGAATGGAAATTAAAAAACAGATATCCGTTCTAAAAAAACTACTAATGCTCTATATAGGTATATTTCAGAAAATAGTAGTCACTGTTTTAAATTCATTGTGCTACAAACTGTTTTAGAATCAGATAAAGGGGGTGCCTGGCCATTGCTACATGAAAAAGCTAAATTATCTTGGCAGTTGCGGCTTTCTGCACATTTTTGACCAGGATTAAATGAAGCAGCTTCAGTTATAGGTTTGCTCAAATTGAAAGCAATTTCTAGGTAATATTTTGTTTAAAATTTAAAGATTGAATATTTAAATTTTATTATTGGATGTAAGATTAATAATATAATATTATATTATATATTTCCTTTGAGGCAAGTAAGTTATCCTGTTCCCTCTGCCCCCTTTTTTCTAACAGTGAATATGAAATGTATGTAGAACTATTGCCACATTAAAGTTTTGATAGTTGCTATCTTCAGTTATTACATTTTCTGGGGTACCATTGGCCAGCGAGTTGCAACATAGGATGTTATTGGTACATTTATAACTTTTGGCAGATATGTGTTGCAATAAGTGGTCATATTACTATTATACATCGGATGACATGGCTACTATGTTATAATTGTTTTTTTTATTGATTAACATTAATTGTTTCTATGTATTTTTATTGTAAGCGCGATCCATTATTTGATTTTGTTCTTATTTGGATTTGCGAGTATGCTTACATACTCGTGTTATTAATAATAGATTCAAACTTGCAGGAATGCTGGTGAAATATTAACTACCCAAGAATTGAGTTTGAAGAATTGCATAGTCCTAGTAAAAAGTTGTTTATGTATTGGATATAGTTAAATCTATTACCAAATGAATGAAACAATAAAGATGCCTATGATCGTGTCCTTCTATGCAATCTAGTTGGCAGTGTATAATTTATTTTATGTATTTTGTAGGGCTATGTAACTTGTCAGTTATTGGTGGCTTAACTTAAATTTGTCACGGTAGTGGTTAAACAGGAACCAATAAAAAGTGTAGTTTTTAGGAGGCTTATATGACCCAGTTACGATGACTGTCATCTTCAGTTCAGTGTTATTGGTAAATATAATATGTTATATATTGTTATTGTGTTCTTAGGAATTTGCTGAATGTAATAACAAACATATTGCTGATCCCCGGGTTTTTATTGATTAGATAGGAAGAATATTGCCTGTGGAATGTATTATGTGTAGGGCTATGCAAACTGTAAATTATTGGTTGTTTAGCCTAAATCTGTTACGTGATTAACCAAATATTAACCTGTTGAAAACAGAGCTTTGAGGAGATGCATATGCTTCATTTCTGGTACATATCTTTTAAGCTATTGGTTGTTAAGGTTAACTATGCCAGATAACTGGTTAAATATGGACCAGTTAGAAGTGAGGTCCCGTGGAGATGTACACTCTCCAGTTTTGTGTATTTTACATTTATAGCTTTTGGTTGAAGTTAATGTGATTGGGTATCATGTGTCTTTATGAAATTCTATTGGTTGAATATAAATATCAAGTGTTTGGTCATGGTATGTAAGCTATATTCACCTCTTTTTAGTTATTGGTGTGTATGGCTATGCAAACTGCTGATTATTGGTTGTTAAGTTTAAATCTGTTATGTGATTAGCTAAATATTAATCTGTTTATATATATTTATCTGTTTCTCCCAGAGCTGCTTTTATTTGGTTTACATTTGTTTTTTCTTACTGGGAGTTGCCTGTGGTTTTTTGGTTATTTGGTGCATTTCTATGGTTAACAGATACATTACACAGCATATGAGTATTCAGCATCTAGATATAGAGTTAATATGTGATCTATTGAATACTGTTTTAGAAAATAATGTTTTCTTATTTCAAAATCAACATTACAAATAAGCCACTGGCATTGCTATGGGCACAACAGTGGCTAATACATATGCAAACATAGTCATGAATCATTGGGAAACAGAAGTAATCTTGGATTGCCTTAACAACCCCTTGCACAAATAAGTGGTCTTTTATAAGAGGCTCGTGGATGATTTCTTTTTAATATGGCATGGGTCATTAAATGGCTTTAATAATTTTGTTGCATATTTGCATTCCTCCATGACCTTTTTACAATTCAATAAAAAATGTTCAATATAGATGCATTGGGTATTTGGATGTCTTAATAAGGAAGAATATTAAAGGCCAACTTGAAACAAGTTTACACAAGAAAGAAACTAAGAAAAGCACATACAGTATTTAATAAGGGATAGTATGCATCTACAGCATATATTTAGTAATATACTTGAAAATCAAATGGCTAGAGTTAGTCAGCTTAATACAGAAGATGTTGTCCTTATAAAACAACTGAATGAAATGACAGATTATTCTGTAAAAAGGGGTTATCATATCCAACAAGTTCAATGTACCAAAGATGAGGTACTTAGAGATAGACAAAAGAAATACCCTCTGGTATTTTTAGATTTACATCAGATGTTGAGGAATAATAAAGATGACATGAATAAAAAAATAAAGCTAAAGCAGGCTGTAGATGTATTTTAACGTATGATCAAAATACAAATAAAGTTAAAAATATAATTAAAAAATATTGGTCTTTATTAGCACAGATACCAGAATTAAGAGAGATTAGTATAATACCACCATCCTTATGTGATAAAGAACAAGATGGAAAAAATATTATCTGTGCCAAAAAGGAACTTACAAGTGTAATGGTTGCTCTTTTTGCAAATATATTTACACAGAACATAATTTCATACATCCTATTAGGAAGTGCCATTTTTATGTTAATGTTTATGGTAACTGTAATACGAAAAACATTGTATACATGGCAAGATGTACTAAATGTTCTTCATTTTATGTGGGTAAAACAAATCAGTGCCTCAAGGACCTTATATCAAGTCATATGTCAGAAATAAGGAGAAAAGTTGAAAATATTCTCTGTATGAGCTTAATTCCAAAAGATACTACACTTTCTTTTAAGTTTTTAATATTACAGAATACTTTAGTCAATGACAGAGGTGCTGATATATTTAATGTCACAGAACAATGTGAAAATAAATTGATTTTATATTTCTGAGCATTTTACCCACTGGGTTGGAATAATACTTTCAATTTGAAACCAGAACTTAAGTTTTTACATAATCATATCAAATAGAATGGTGTAGCTTTAATTCCTTATTAAGATGATTTGAAGATAAGATGTCTTACTATGTTAATTAATTGTTTCAATTAAGATTTTATTATATAACAGATGTTTGTATGTGAATGAAATTGTTTTCACCTGAAGAAGCAGCTAAACTGTGAAAGTTATACTTGTGATCAATAAATTTTACTGCTGTTATTAGGAGATTTGGTTCATGGCACTGGTATATATATTTTTTAAGTTATATTTGCTATGTTTGATATACCAGGTTTATCAGCTGGGCTTTCCTTTTTCTCTTGGATGAAAAGCTATATAGACATGTATAGCTGAAATCTTCACAGCTGAGTTAGCTGAGTGGTTAGAGTCATGACTTTGTGTGCAGTAGGTAAGCAATTCAAATACTAAGACAGGCCATTCAGCTTTTATATGGGAAAGCCTTTATATTATTTATTTATTTATATATTTATTGATATAGTAATTGATATTTGTCAACCAGGGTAGTGTAGCTGGTCCAGAATCCCAGTGTCAGTGGAAACATGAGGTGAAAACCCCCATTTAAACACAAGTGTCCAATACAGTACAGTCACACCCCAGGGTAATGAAATGAAAGCACATAGGGGGGCGTTATGTAAAGTAATATATATATACTTAATAATAATGTATCAGTAATGAGTAATCAATATCCAAATCTAATTCTTCTTGAAATGAAACCTTTTGTTTGCCCTTCACTCAGTTCTGTTAAGCAGTGCTAAATCAAGCTAAGCAATGCTTAAACAGGACCTGTCTGAGCAATACTTAGCAATGCTTAACTCTTTTTAGCTGGTTTGAGCATTGCTAAGAAGTCCCATTCTAAGCAGTATTCAGTTCAGCTAAGCAGATTTGTGCACTGCTAGCACTGCTCAACATTTGCCACTTTTAGCATTTTCTCAACTCAGCTTAGTGGGTTTGCTTATTGCTGAGCTTTGCTCAGCATTTTTAAAAAAGGTCCAGTGATGGCAAAGGGTGGGGATATGGCCTTATTTAAACTGCACACATGGGAATACAGGCAGAACCTGTTAGAGTTTGATCCCTGTAGGAACTATGGCAGGTGTAGGAGAGGGAGCATGCTTTCAGGTGCAGAGCTAGGGCAGGTTGGAGTCCAGGTTCATGGATGGGCTTCTCATAAAGAACTATAATGGCAGACTGCTGCAGGGCTTGTACCAGGGCACACAACTCAAGTCTGAGGCCTGGGACCACCTGACATGTGAGCTCACCAATACTGGCATCCCCCACACTGGTGAGCAGATCCATCATCATTATAATGATCTGAAACAGAGGAAGAGGGTGCTCTTGGCCCAATGCATCCAAGATGCTTGGGCCTGAAATGCCCCAGAAGTTTGTAAGTATAACAACTGGTGATTTATCAAATTATAATATGAATATCTGATAGACAGGTATGCATAATGGTGTGTTTTCCCCACAGCTGCAGAGGAGATGACTCGTAATGTGGAGGCCCATGCAGGACGACTGGTGATGCTGTACCAACAGTGTGGTGAGTATAGATATAACTTGCAATATATATATATAGTCCAACAAATAAGAAAGTGTAATTGTTTACTGCCAATAGGTATAGTGTGTTCTAAGTGTACTGAATAAATGTGTGCACACACCTGTTACACCTGTAATTTACTGCATTCCTAAAATCCATAAGACTTTGGCTAACCCTCCCCTTCAGCCTATCATGTCAGATATAGGGTGGGTGACTGAACCTCTTTCAAAATATTTAGAAAATCAACTTATATGTGTGTTACAAACATCTACTACTATTGATAAAGATACCTCACACTTTTTGGAACAATTATGGCAATGATCCATTTCTCATAATACCCTCACAAGTTTAGTTACACTGGATGTTCACTCTGTTTTTACTTGTATTCTTAATGATGTAGGCATTTCTATGGTTAACAGATACATTACACAGCATATGAGTATTCAGCATCTAGATATAGAGTTAATATGTGATCTATTGAATACTGTTTTAGAAAATAATGTTTTCTTATTTCAAAATCAACATTACAAATAAGCCACTGGCATTGCTATAGGCACACCAGTGGCTAATACATATGCAAACATAGTCATGAATCATTGGGAAACAGAAGTAATCTTGGATTGCCTTAACAACCCGTTGCAGAAATAAGTGGTCTTTTATAAGAGGCTCGTGGACGATTTCTTTTTAATATGGGATGGGTCATTAAATGGCTTTAATAATTTTGTTGCATATTTGCATTCCTCCATGACCTTTTTACAATTCAATAAAAAATGTTCAATATAGATGCATTGGGTTTTTGGATGTCTTAATAAGGAAGAATATTAAAGGCCAACTTGAAACAAGTTTACACAAGAAAGAAACTAAGAAAAGCACATACAGTATTTAATAAGGGATAGTACGCATCTGCAGCATATATTTAGTAATATACTTGAAAATCAAATGGCTAGAGTTAGTCGGCTTAATACAGAAGATGTTGTCCTTATAAAACAACTGAATGAAATGACAGATTATTCTGTAAAAAGGGGTTAGCATATCCAACAAGTTCAATGTACCAAAGATGAGGTACTTAGAGATAGACAAAAGAAATACCCTCTGGTATTTTCAGATTTACATCAGATGTTGAGGAATAATAAAGATGACATGAATAAAAAAATAAAGCTAAAGCAGGCTGTAGATGTATTTTAACGTATGATCAAAATACAAATAAAGTTAAAAATATAATTAAGAAATATTGGCCTTTATTAGCACAGATACCAGAATTAAGAGAGATTAGTATAATACCATCATCCTTATGTGATAAAGAACAAGATGGAAAAAATATTATCTGTGCCAAAAAAGAACTTACAAGTGTAATGGTTGCTCTTTTTGCAAATATATTTACACAGAACATAATTTCATACATCCTATTAGGAAGTGCCATCTTTATGTTAATGTTTATGGTAACTGTAATACGAAATACATTGTATACATGGCAAGATGTACTAAATGTTCTTCATTTTATGTGGGTAAAACAAATCAGTGCCTCAAGGACCTTATATCAAGTCATATTTCAGAAATAAGGAGAAAAGTTGAAAACATTCGCTGTATGAGCATAATTCCAAAAGATACTACACTTTCTTTTAAGTTTTTAATATTACAGAATACTTTAGTCAATGACAGAGGTGCTGATATATTTAATGCCACAGAACAATGTGAAAATAAATGGATTTTATATTTCTGAGCATTTTACCCACCGGGTTGGAATAATACTTTCAATTTGAAACCAGAACTTAAGTTTTTACATAATCGTATCAAATAGAATGGTGTAGCTTTAATTCCTTATTAAGATGATTTGAAGATAAGATGTCTTACTATGTTAATTAATTGTTTCAATTAAGATTTTATTATATAACAGATGTTTGTATGTGAATGAAATTGTTTTCACCTGAAGAAGCAGCTAAACTGTGAAAGTTATACTTGTGATCAATAAATTTTACTGCTGTTATTAGGAGATTTGGTTCATGGCACTGGTATATATATTTTTTAAGTTATATTTTATCAGCTGGGCTTTCCCTTTTCTCTTGGATGAAAAGCTATATAGACATGTATAGCTGAAATCTTCACAGCTGAGTTAACTGAGTGGTTAGAGTCATGGCTTTGTGTGCAGTAGGTAAGCAATTCAAATACTAAGACAGGCCATTCAGCTTTTATATGGGAAAGCCTTTATATTATTTATTTATTTATATATTTATTGATATAGTAATTGATATTTGTTAACCAGGGTAGTGTAGCTGGTCCAGAATCCCAGTGTCAGTGGAGACATGAGGTGAAAACCCCCATTTAAACACAAGTGTCCAATACAGTACAGTCACACCCCAGGGTAATGAAATGAAAGCACATAGGGGGGCGTCATGTAAAGTAAAATATATATATTTAATAATAATGTATCAGTAATGAGTAATCGATATCCAAATCTAATTCTTCTTGAAATGAAACCTTTTGTTTGCCCTTCACTCAGTTCTGTTAAGCAGTGCTAAATCATGCTAAGCAATGCTTAAACAGGACCTGTCTGAGCAATACTTAGCAATGCTTAACTCTTTTAGCTGGTTTGAGCATTGCTAAGAAGTCCCATTCTAAGCAGTATTCAGTTCAGCTAAGCAGATTTGTGCACTGCTAGCACTGCTCAGCATTTGCCACTTTTAGCATTTTCTCAACTCAGCTTAGCGGGTTTGCTTACTGCTGAGCTTTGCTCAGCATTTTTAAAAAAGGTCCAATGATGGCAAAGGGTGGGAATATGGCCTTATTTAAACTGCACAGATGGGAATACAGGCAGAACCTGTTAGAGTTTGATCCCTGTAGGAACTATGGCAGGTGTAGGAGAGGGAGCGTGCTTTCAGGTGCAGAGCTAGGGCAGGTTGGAGTCCAGGTTAATGGATGGGCTTCTCATAAAGAACTATGATGGCAGACTGCTGCAGGGCTTGTACCAGGGCACACAACTCAAGTCTGAGGCCTGGGACCACCTGACATGTGAGCTCACCAATGCCACTGGCATCCCCCACACTGGTGAGCAGATCCATCATCATTATAATGACCTGAAACAGAGGAAGAGGGTGCTCTTGGCCCAATGCATCCAAGATGCTTGGGCCTGAAATGCCCCAGAAGTTTGTAAGTATAACAACTGGTGATTTATCAAATTATAATATGAATATCTGATAGACAGGTATGCATAATGGTATGTTTCCCCCACAGCTGCAGAGGAGATGACTTGTAATGTGGAGGCCCATGCAGGACGACTGGTGATGCTGTACCAACAGTGTGGTGAGTATAGATATAACTTGCAATATATATATATAGTCCAACAAATAAGAAAGTGTAATTGTTTACTGCCAATAGGTATAGTGTGTTCTAAGTGTACTGAATAAATGTGTTATTAGACCAACATTGATATAAGTGACTAATGCTAGGTACTGTGTATTACAGATGAAGGCAGCAAATAAGCTACTATTGATGAAAGGAAGCCAATACTGTAATGATACTTTGCAGGAATGAATCTGTTAATATACTGTGCTTGCTACTGTGAAAGTAAAAACTGGCATACATTCATAGTCTACAGGGTATGCAGCACAACTGCCTTTAGAAGTTAGAATGTAATAATCCACTGTATCATGTTACCCTAAATAAAGCTTATTCCCACAAACTGATGTGTTTAATCTGGTCTGTTGTTGAAGAAATATGAGTGTACAGGTCCTACACAGCAAATATGGCTATGAGAGTATGAATTCACTGTGGTCTGTCTGCTAAGCAGCTGTTATGCCAAACTGTAGATGTGGAACTGTAAAACAACATACAATGAAAATTGATATATGTTCTGCACTAATAGCTGAACCTTGAATAGTAATGTGCAATGTATTATAATGTATTCCCTGCAGCATTATCTTGTGTTAACCTTTACATTTCAACTACATGTATTCCTAAATGTAGGTATGCTGATGCAAGCAAGTGTAAAACTGTAATAGGTGGAGACTGCAAATATATGATGTGCAAATGTATATGGGTTGGGTATGCAATCCAGCAACCTGCTATGGCCTGTACAGATCACACATAATCACATCCACTAGGGGTTAAGTGTGTACACCTGCATTCAAAGTATTAATACACAGTTCGCTATGTATCATACATGACACTGTGAAAGTCCACTTAAATTACAAGGTGAGAATGTGTAACCAAGTAAGTTTTAGGCAAAAATCAGTCAAGAAGTAGACAGCAGTGGCATGGTATCTCAGTGTGATAATAAATAGCTATATCTGTTGTTAATTTTTGCACACACAGAGAATGGTTTGAATCCAGGGACTGGTACGAAGATGTGTTCATAGTGATATACAAGTAATCCTGAATATTTGTAGAAACTGTCAGGTTGTTAACAGATATTTTCTCCACAGGGCTCACAGGTAAAATAATGTTTGTATTAACTGTATGAAGGGTATACTAATAAACAGTGTTAAAATGTTTACACTGCCCAGCTCCATGTCTACAAATGACAACAGGATAGTTTTATTCACTATGCATTCTTCCCGATACATATCTCTCAAGTGTCATGCTGTCATGGGTAGTGACCACTGTTGCCAGTAACCTTGCACACACATATAATTCTAGTAGAAGTATGCCATTAGCACACTCACACAACATCAGTGCAGGGTACACCTTGTTAGTCATATATATAATATTGACATGTACAAGTTCCCTCTACTCATATACCTAGAGTTGTCACAGCTTGCCCCATAGCATTCCAGATTGACAGATTAACAGGCATGTATGTGCTACAGTAGCTATAGGGCTCAGGTAGATGTAAAGTGAGGATAGACCTGTAGAGTATTCAGCAGTACTGTTGTGAAAAATATAAACCTATACAGTTGGTAATGAACTGTTTTTCTTGGGTTTAAATTATAAACATGAATGCTTACCTTATCGAATCCCTAAACATCGACCTGTCCTCATCGAACCACATAAACACCGAATGCCCTAAACTGCAAAATTCAAAACATCAAACTATCATACTTGTCCCACCCCACCGCCCGCTACATACTACCTACACAAACAAACTAAATAAACCACATACATACATACACTAACCAAAACCCTACATCTAACCCTAAACTAAACCCTAATTCTAACCCTACACTAAGTCTTACATATACCACCAAGTATGCACTTAACTTAACCCGCACCCTAACCCTAAGGTCCGTAAATATCGCACACTTACCTTAAAAAGCTAAACCCAAATAAACTAAATAATCCACACACATACACTTAACAAAACCCTATACTAAATCTAACATACATTACCATCCATGCACTTACCTTAACCTGCACCCTAACCCTAAGGTCCGTAACTATCTCACACTTACCTTACAGAGCTGTACTGCAGAAGGCCAACCATGACGATTCGATGTTTCCAGTTTCGCTCTTCTGGACGTTCGATATTTTTATGTTTTGATAAGGACGGGTCGATGTTTATAGATTCAATAAGATAAGTGTTCGAGTTACTACTATAGACCCGTTTTTCTCTACTCCATCCCTTATCTGCATCAATAATTATTATTCATATACTATGGGTATGTTGTTCTCAAAACCTAATGTTGGGACTTGTGCTATATTATTATTGATATATTTAAATGGTTGCATACTAACATACCTTATTCAAATTCCATTGCTGGCAGCCTGTTGCCATAACTGTTACTGGCATACTTTTACAATAATAACATTTATTCCGTTGATGCATGTGTTCTGTTTGCCATGCGATTTTTCCAATTCTATTGTTCTGGGTTAATTGGAACACCCATGCATGCTGTTATAACTAATGTTGAAATGTTTTATTCATGACTAACCAATATATTTTGAAAAACCTCAACACCATAGCATGTTTAGGTAGGCAGATCCCAGCGGATCCACCTGTCCTGACTCATCTGGCCATGGCACTGCATCACAGCACATCTGGGACCCAACCTCGAGCTGCCTCCTCTGTTGGTCGTGCACCACCCTCAGGTGGAACCATGTCAGGGATGGGGCCCGTCCCCCCCGGGTGCGGACATGGAGAGGACCCTGTCACGCAACACCAGTTTAGATGGATGCTTCGCAGGGTCATCCAGAGAGACTTGGATGTCTGCCTGCGCCAGATTGCGGGAAGACTGGTGCACCTTGAGGGGCAGGTTGGCCCTATCATCTAGCCCCCAGCACAGCCACCTTTGGGACCATGAAGGGGCTGTGATGACTGCCCATGGTTGGGGACCTCAGTCTCACTGTTTCCATCTGGGTGCACATTTGCCTCTAATTCCCAACCACCCTCCACACCCAAGGTGTTTACCACCTCATGTGTCATACACCGCCCCTGCCTGCTGTCTTGCCTGTCTTGTCTGTCTGCAAAACCAGCCTCTCCTACCCAACTTACCTCCCCAAATGTACCTACAACCCTTCCTCAACATCCCACTATCACCTTAAAAAAAAGGTGCATCTGTCCCCATAAAAAAAATCTCGTCCCATACAAAGCTCTCCATTTCACCCTCACCTCCACTGATGTTACTCAATTTGCCCTTGAATTACTCAACAAATGTATGTTGCCCACACCACCTCCCTGTGTGGTGTGATGCTCTACATTCCAAATTGTCCACATCAATCACAGCTGTTGCTGGACAAGAAATGGAGAGCCATGGTCCTTTCTACACCAATCCAGCACATCCCTAGCTGCCTTTCATAATGTTTTCCCCCTGCTTGCCCCTATTTCACCACTTTCCTATCACTCATTTTTTCTTTCTTTTTTTGGAATTAGTGTGGGTTTAAGTGGGAATAAGTGCCACTAAGCGAAGCTAATCAGGACTAAGTTCCGCTCGGCATCACTTTGTGTCACAAAAAAAATGCAAACCTGCATAAAATCACTTTAATCACTCTAATTCAGCCACTGTTCTGTCCAGAAACAAAATAACTAGCCCTGCTAAGTCACAAACTCAGAACCATCTGCACTAGAGTTATAGAAACATATCACTATGCCAAAACAGCTGTGAGAATTTGGGATGCTTTTGTAAATATATCATACATTACAGTCATTTAACAGTAAGGGAAAAAAAGACATCCTTGTCAAGTCTCAAACCCAAGAACCTACACACTAGACTGAGAGCAAGCACCACTAAGCCAAGCCAGCTATGAGGGATTAGTACTGCTTTTGTGAATATGTCATGCATTACAGTCATTTAACATTAGGGAAAAAAGACATCCCTGCTAAGTCTCAAAACCAGGACCCTGTGCATTAGATACAAAGCAATGCACCTCTAAGTTAAGCCAGTAGTGGGCAATTAGCACTGCTTTTGTAAATATATCATGCAGTGCAGTCATGTAACATTAGAGAAAAAAGACAAAGCTGCCAATCCTTGAAACCAGGACCTCCTGAACTAGAGTCAAAGTAACACACCACTGCACCAAATCAGCTCTGAAGAACTATTGATGCATTTGTAAATATATCATGCACTACAGGGATGTACATTTAGGGAAAAAAAACATCACTGCCAAGTTCTGAACCAAGAATTGAACTACAGTCAGAGAAACATACCAGTAAGCCAAATGACCTCTGAAGTACAGCACCTGTTTTTATAAAACATATCCTGATTGCCAGTCACACACTACTCCTATTTACAGTGGCTCAAATCACAGTGTACTTGGGCCTCTAACTCAAACACAGAGCAAGTACACAGAGAAATAAATCCTGCTGGATGTATGGGAGGCCTACAATATCAAGTAGAGCTGACAACTGCACAGACTGTTGCTAAATATCCACAGTTGTGCCCACTATTTATGGAAGGGTCATCATAAAACTTACTCTGTGTGCCACATGCTGCCAAGGCAGTGCAGATTGGGGTTACAAAAGCATGACATACAACTCAGTGTCACACATCATACCCATCAGAGCACACATGTCAATGATAATCCTGTGTTACACACTGTATCCATGCACGTATGTCTTACAAATACAACTGCCATAATAATGACTTGGTAGCCCCATCTGTTACAGTTCTAGCATCTGTCACATCTAGATACCCACAGTCTTGGGCCACAGCCCAGTCTATGGCATGACAAATACATGCATGGCAATACAACATAGGAATAATTGAGCCCTGCAATGTCCAGTAAAACTGGTTGCTACTATTGCAGTCACTGCTACCCACAGTAGCACGTAAAAGTCTGCAGGGTGGGACACATTTCACAATTATAAATATGTGTACTAAATGTTGCCTAACACTCTCTGGATGGCACTATTACATTACATATGCATCGCAGGCACATGCCTCACCTGCACTGTTGTTGGTACCCTCAACAAGGCCATGCTGTGACACAACAGCTGACACAGCACCCTCACTAACAGTAACAGCTTGCTCTCCCCCAAGGTTTTCAAAATCTCTAGTCTGACTCATGGCCAGAATGCAGCACCTGTGGCCTACTACACATGCAGCAGTTATGTCCAGCTTTCTGCTACAGGCCTAACATTGCTAAACACCTGGAACACGGCATCCACACAACTGCCAAGCTCCCCCTACAAACATACACAGCTGATAGACCAGCATCACATGTAGCAGCATGCACAGTCAGATAGAAAAGGATGTATGACGCTCACATCCACCTGTCTCCTTACTCACCCCAACACACATTTACACAGTACACTGCTACAGAATATGAAAGTCTGTTAACAATGGCCAGACATAACATGCAAAACTGTGGACATAACACATCAATCCGAACAGGGGACAGTATTTCCACCTACCCTCTGTGATGCTGTAGTACCCACACCTCAATAATGTCCTCCTCACAGGCCAGGAAAAGGGGCAAGGCCTACATGAAGGCTTTAATTATAGAACTGTGCTGCTATGCCATTGGCTAATTGAAAGGCAACCCAGCTGTTCTGCATGAAATTAGCAAGTGGGAGCCACAGATTGGTGCACAGGCCATCACCTGTTCGTGAGGATTGCTTACAAAAGGCCAGCTGATGCTTATGGTAAACAGGTCTAACACTTTCTTCATGAAGACAGACTGCGATTCTTTGCAGCATTACAAGTGGATTTCTTCTGACAAAGGAGTGCAGCACTATACCAGGTATGTCATACAATTAAGTATGTAATGGAATGCATATGGGTGGATGCAGTCATGGGAAATATGAATTTAAACAGTAGGTCTCAACAACACTCCTTGAACTGACATGTTGCTCTTAGTCTGCTATACAGCACCTACGGTCATCCCTGATGGCTCTGTCTGCAGTGACACAGATCACAGCTCTGGCCCCTAAGTCACCCCAACAAGGGTCAGCTCACATATGACTACTACTGGATTGTCTGTTGTACAATACTGACTGTAACACTGCCAGCCCAGCTAACTGGGATGTAAATAATCATATGTCATTTGTGAATATTAATATGATACATATGCCTGTCTTACAAATGTAAGAGAACTATATATGTCATGGATATTAAACAACTGGTGCAGAAGTGTGTGTTGAACTGTATGTTATGTACTGAGCTCATACCTCTCAGCTGTCCAGGTTTCTGTAGAATGGCCACGTTTGCCTCATATTTTTAGTCATATTCTCATACAGTTGTGTTTTTTGGCAAATCATTAAAGACTAAAGTCATAAAGTAATAGCACAAATTTGAATATAAGACATCATATCCTTCAGAAAAGTCATGTGAATGCAAAATCTGTTATTCTATCAACTGTCAGTTTGTAAGAGCAATATTTAAAAAGTATCACTATTTTTGGCCCTTTGTCCCCTTTATTTGTGCCTTTGTCCAGATGTCTTGCTCTAAGAGGTTGTGAGGTAAGACTGAGCTTCAAGAGTGTAACCACAGTGTACCATATTGGAAAAGAACAGAAATGTATATAAAGTATTACCTGTGTAAATCTATGTATTAATAGTAGATACACAAAGCCTCGAATATACAGAGATAAGTTGCAAAACTTCAAGAAAATAAGCTGAACTTGTTTTACGAATGTGTTATCTCAGTTTCAGTGCAGCAAGCAGACAAAGATATCTACAGCTAGAGGTTTTTGTATTGTCTTGAAACATAAATAATTACTAGGTTAAAAATTTAAAATGTGTAACTGTGTTATGACTTCCACTTCTACACAAAAATCAGACAGATATGTACTTCTGATGCAGAGATGTTAAAAGGTATGTTACTTACTGTTAGCCTGGGAAGTGAAGGCAGGTGACAAAGACTGATGTAATCTGAGCTAACCCAGCACTAGTGTTGATTATTACTTTCAGACCTGTCTTAGAGAAAGGCATTTGCATGTTGTATGTGTCTATGTATCTGACAACATCCACACATCTGCATTTGCCTTGCTAAAAGTAAGGAACTAGGGAAAAGGTAAAATTGTTTACATATAGATGGGAATATAGTAATGATTACTTTAGATGTTTGCTGTATTTATTTCAGACTGTCCTGCAATGTTATCTTAAAATATTCCCTGTGAGTCTGAACTTTGTAGTTACTGTGTTGATTGAGTATTGTCTTGTTCCTTTATTAGTTATTATTAAATATCGTTAAACCTTGTAATTGTGGCTGGTCTGTATAGAACTAAGTAAGCTCTTAGAATACTTGCAGATGTATTTGGTGACACTGTATAGCCCTCTCCAATATCCTTGGTCTTGGTCACACTTGCCATTTGGATAATAGGCACATCACACAGTAGGATTCATCACCCTCTGTTAAGGGCCGGAAGAATGCAAAGTTCCTGTAATCACGGCTGCACAGGTAAAAACCCCACTCTCCAAAGCCAAGAACACAGCATCCATGGGACCTGCCAACATCCAGGCTGCCTTCTCATGAACTACAGAATGAAATGGTACCCCACCTAAGTGCTATGTTCAATCATAGCCTCACCTCAGGTTTTGTGCCCATTGAATGGTGCACTGTGACAGTTATCCCACTCCATAAAGGGGGGGGGCACAACAGACCCTGGGAACTGCCACCCCATTAGTCTGACGAGCCTGGTCTGCAAGGCCATGGAATGTATCATCATGGAACTCATAAACAAAGACATTGGAGATCTCCAAACTCTGGACCCCACACAGTTTGGGTTTGTAAAAGGCATATCATGTCTCCTAAACCTGATAGACTTATTTGAAGCAGTCACCAAAGCCATAGATGAGGGTAAGATGGTTCACACAGCCTATATAGATCTCGGCAAGGCATCCAGCACCATCCCCCACTCTGGAATTATAGATAAACTCACTAAACTAGGTATAAATCCCTATGTCACAAGATGGGTTGCTAACTGGCTTACTGACAGAACCCACACTGTGAAAGTAGCAGACTCCAAATCAGACTTCAGACTGGTGACAAGTGGAGTACCACAGGGTTCAGTCCTAGGTCCTCTTCTGTTTGGTATCTACTTCTCTGAAGTACAGGCTAACACAGAAGGTCTTTGGCTAACTAAATTCACAGATGACTGCAAACTAGGAGCCATAATCAAAACTCCTAACGATGTGGACATCCTACAAAAGGGCCTCACTGAGACAGATGCCTGGTGTCAAAGCCATGGTCTCAAGCTCAATGCCAAAAAGTGCATTGTCATCCCCTTTGGTAAAAACTCTGTACCCATGAACTACCACATAGGCGGTAGTCTACTTAACACCGAAAGTGTGATAAGAGACCTTGGGACAAAGGTGGACAGTAGTCTCTCCTTTGATAATCACATCACCACAGTGGTCAGGAAATCCTTCTATGTGGCACACCTCATCACAAAAGGTTTCTCATCCAGAAAAAATAGGTCATTGTTCCCCTCTACTCATCACTCATTAGACCCATTCTAGAGTACAACACCCCTTTTGGTATTTAACTCACAAGACATCTACAACAACTGCAAAAATACCTCACAAAGAGGATTACTGGCCTTAAACAGATACCTTATGCAGACCAACTCAAAAAACTCCAGTTTTACTCCATCGCATATCGCTTACTCAGAGGCGATCTCTGCCTAACATACAAAGCTATGTCAATCCCAGAGCTGTTGGACATGCTCCACTTAAAGAAATCCTAATCCCTCCAAGCTACATGCTCTAGAGACCTAAACCTTGTCACCACAATAAACAGAACATGCTGGAGGGATAGATTCCTGTCCCAGCAACTTCCCATACTCTGGAACAGACTACCTATCTATGTCAAACAGAGCTCCTCATTAGCACTCTTCAAGAAAAATTTTGATGATTGGATGGGTAATAGGAAAATCACCCTGGGGATCACTTCTGTGTTTCTGCTTGACAGGGGCACAGGAAAATAATTTTCTTGTGTGGTGAAAGCCAGGGTACCTTTTTGGCTAGGCTTGTATAGGCCCTAGGGCCAATAGCCTAGTACCTACCTATGAACCTATTTGTAGCTGATACAGAGCTGTATTGTGTCAGTCAGAACTATGTTTCAGTCTGTGCAGAAGAGGCCATAGCCAGTAAACCTGTGCCAGCCTGTCTCTGGACTATGTGTGTGTGATTTATAAATAAAATATCAAAGTGTGTGTTAGCTACTTGTGGAGGGACACAAAGCACTGGCCTGACAGAGAGGGTTCTAGAGGTTTTGGCTTGACCGCTCTTTGAGATGTTAACCGTATAGTTGTGCCAGTGAGGAGTCTTATTGAGGAACTGGAGAGAGAGGGAGAAACCAGCCCCAGACTGACTTTGATCTCTGTGTGCTCTGAAGGGTACTTGTACTGAACTGTGTGTGTACTTGTCATCCTTCCATTGTGTACATCCCTCACTGGTGCTAGTGGTGAGGACTGCAGCTCCTTGATTGCTGGGTCATTGCAGGGGCATCACACTGACAGTGCATACTGGTGGATACCACTGGCATATCGCATCATGTACCATCATTGAGCCTCTCTCAGTTTACCAGTGTCATACAGGATTATTTCACAGATTGCCCAGGTCTCCCTGACCATTCCTGATGTACTCTGTCTAGGTCAGTGTGTACTCCACACCTGTTTCTGATTGCCTCACACCTATGGCTAGCATACCTGGTATGTCCCTGAAGCAGGACAGCAGGTTATAGGTACAAGTAGTGGGGGAATGCTGGATCTGGTGCAGAAGCAGTGCATACATACTGAGCATACAATGTAAGGGAATGGATACTATACCAGATATTCATGTACCATTATGGTGTCCCCAGGGGTCTGGCATGTCACAGACACATTCCCCAAACTCTGTGGACAACAATCACATATTTTCCAACTGGTGTCCAGAAATACACATTTGTCTGGCGGGTGTGGCGGGGTCTACATCTATCAGGCATGTGTACACATTCCGCAAACATCTGAGTACTGCAGATGTCAGACACTTATGAGGAGGTCACCCTACAACACATAGGCACTGCTGTCTGTTATTGTGTACCTCAGATGTTTCAGCAATGTCCACATGCACCTGTATTAGCACTCAACTATTTGTGGGATGTAGGCTGGATGACATGGTACTGTAACATTGCCCATAGAGGACACCCAGCAGTCAATGGCAGTGATGTGTGTGGACACATAACAGCACAGGCTATCACAACAATCAGGCCATTTCTGGTATTCCTAGTACCATGCAAGGTTACTAGGCTATGGGCCCTGAGCAGCCATATGCCTAGGCCACATGTTAGCCCATGTTTATGCAAGGCAGCAGCTGATATCCCTGTCCAACAGGGACACAGGTGGTATCCCAAGGGTGTATGTGCTGTTAACCATCCAAATGAGCAGGTTACATATGCAAATGTATAAGTAGCTGCCCTGCCTGATGTGGATAGGGTGCCCATTCCACCACAGGGTGATTTTGTGGGACACATATCCAAGCTGCCAACAAGGCCAGTTCAGGCCACTCAACAAGTAGAGGTTGTGTGTGTGTGTGTGTGTGTGTGTGTGTGTGTGTGTGTGTGTGTGTGTGTGTGTGTGTGTGTGTGTGTGTGTTTTAGCAGAGTGGAGCATGACTTGCACTCATGCAGCAGTCCCAACAATGTGGAGCCTGTGATTGCCTGGCATGCCAGATTGAGGTCACTCCTGAGGAGTATGTATGAAACCAGGTAGAGGGTTGGCCTTATAGTCTATAGGTGTATGGTAGATGTTTGATTGCCTGTTATTCCCTGGTGGAATACCTTTGTGATGTCCCCAGCTGTTGCATGTGCTGTGTGATGTGAATGACAAACAGAATTATCCACATTTATGGTCCTCAATGGGGGGGGGTATGAAACATCAGGATAAGGTGGCCAATTCATGTTGTAATGCCAGTATGTTGCTGATACCCACACGCAGACTGCACTGATAGATGGCAGGGGTATGATGTGAACGTTAGTGGTGGATAGTGCTGGCAAAATGGATGTGTAGGGTCTGTACATAATGGTGGCCAATGTGTGTGGTACTGTGATGTGTTCCCCTGTTCATGTCTTTCAAGTGGGATGTACCCAAGATGGAACCTGACGTTCACAGAAGCGGAGACTGCTGCAATCACTGATGCCCTCAGACTCCATCATGGGGTACTGTTGGGAAGGAGCCAACAAAACCAGCAACAACGCACTGCCCTGTGGGCAGAAGTGGTAGCAAATGTCAATAATGTTGGTCACAGGGACAGGAGCTATGAACAGGTCTGGCACCATGCCACAAACCTCATACACAATGCACAGCAAATGTCTGCAGTTGTGACCAGGGACCATGCTGGCACAGGCTTGCTACTCAAACACCACTCTCAGCCACTGAGGAGTTCCTTGCAAACCTTGTTTCAGCCACCACTTCCCAGGAAACCATGGCTCCATATGTCATGGAGGTGGGTGGCACAGATTGCACAGCCAAGGAGTCTCCAGGTAAGCCCCCAATGGGCATCACATTAATACAGTAGTATTCATAGTGGCAGCCTTTGCATACCTGTATGCATATGTCAGGACAATCTGCATTTGTGGGTGGGGATTTGTAATGCACACATGCGTATATGTATTGTGAATGTCAGCAATCTGGGTAGTATCACAGCTTGTAGTGTACATGTTTATAAATGCACAGATTATCCTGTACCACTGCCACATGTGTGTGTGCTGACAGTAACACTCCCCCACAACTTCATATGTCCCTCTGGTGTGGTCAGGGAACATCAACCTGAAGCCAGTGAGTGTGAAGCTGTCATGTTGTGGCTCACCTATACCCTAGATATATTAAGGGCAGACAGTTTTGCATGCACATAACTGTTAAGCTTAGCCATATTGCAATATGCGCATGTTCACTTGTGGTGGGGTTCACTGCAGTGCATCATATTGTTCATCACAGGAGCCTATTTGCAGGAACTGTAACATATTGGCACATACATTTGTGTAGGTATAGCCACTGTGCTATACAAGAGTACATTAGTAGTGTGTACACGGGTGCACTGTCTTTTAGGTGAAGGTCCATCACATACTCCTACTTCTCACGTATCTCACAGGTGTATAGTAGTAGCCACATTAGCTGTATGCAGCTGCACTGCATGTTGTTGAGGGCCTGTCCAGAGTGTGTTTGTTGTGGTCTAATTGCGTGTTGTGCATGGCATCAGTCTGAAGGTGTGGTCTGTATGATGCCTTTGTGGCACCCCACTTGAGTGTTTGTGTGTGTGTGTGTGTGTGTGTGTGTGTGTGTGTGTGTGTGTGTGTGTGTGGATCAGCAAATATTATAGTGCAGGAAGTAATTTACTTATGTTGTTTTCCCCTCACAGGTGAACATGAGGGTTGGGGTCTCTCCCACCCACAACCTGATGTTGGTGTCTCATCAGACTCTGATGATGATGGTGGCCATGGTGAGGCACAGGTTGGGTTGTTCAAGGCTGAATCTGTGCCATTAGTTAATATCTCACTTCCACCCCCAATGTCTCCGCACACAGTCAGTATGCCCACACATACCCATTCCCCAGCAGCCACAGATATTGGACAGTCAAAGAGTGGTGGCATTGAACAGGGTAGTGTGATGATTATGGTATTTGTGTCTGTAGACAATAGCCATACCCAGAGAACTAGCGAGGTTCCACACAGGCAGATTGATAGGGGTGCTCAAAAGAAGACTGCTGCCCACCCAGCCCCTGTCAGAGGTGTCTCAGCATGTGCCACCCGACGCATGTTTCGGTCTATCATGGAGGCACAGGCACGTTGTGAACAATTAACCAGACAGACACTTAGGGTCATTGATGCAACACTTCCTGGCATGCGAGACACCCTCCACAGCATTGATGATACTGTATGTCAATTTTCTGATGTTGTGGATAGATGGTGGGGTGAGACATTCTCAGTCCTTAACTGTGCAGTGTCTGTACTTGAACATGTGATGGGAGTAGGGCATCGGACACATGGACGTAGGTCAGCAACAACATCAGCTGAGATCCCAAGTGGCCATGCACATTCTCACTCCTGAAGTGGCAGTACCACCAGCACTACAGAAGAGAGCATGCTGTCCACATCACAGTGCAGCAGGTCATGGGCACATGGTTCTGTCTGGTCCCAAAAGGGACATGGACCCAGCAGACAGTGGTCACTGTCAGGAAGTAGTACCACATCTGGACTTGGACAAGGTGGTGCCAGTGACACTCCTGGCAGGACCAGTTCCAATGTCTGTGGCCAGAGATGGTGAACTGTACATCCTGCCATGTACGGTCTGTGGCTGTCCAACATTCCCTTGTGTAGGGATAGCACATGGCTTGACTGTGTCCATACACACACTCACACATCACTATCACATGCAGATCACCATCAGGCATACAAAGCTCCTCTCCATGGCCCAGCTAAACACCACTTCTCCAGACATCACACTTCTAGGCCTTTGGCAACTCCACACCACACCCTCTCCATGTGATGACACCTGTGCCTCATCTCTGTTATCCATACCATCGATGCAGGGACATGCTAATATATGTCTGATGCACAGGGTGAATATAGTACAAGTAATGTCAGTGTGTAGTGTACTATTGTTATGCCATGTAAGGAGCTGTCTGCTTCCAATTGTCATGAGTACACATCGAAGTGTATGCACCTTTGTGCCATGATGCTTTATTGCTGTGAGTACTGCTGACTGACTGTTGTCTCACAGACCTTATTCTGTTTCTATTCCAGGTGTCTGTGTGTGTACATCCTGGGGAGCTGCTGCCATTACCGAAGCCAAGTATGGAAGTGTGGAAGCACAGAGACATTTTCATTTCTAAGGTATGGCTGTATATGTGCATGTTTACCTAAGTGCTTATGCGTGCAACAGTGTGTGAGGGACAATGGGAGCAGACAGTGTAACTTTGCATGCATATGCATGACACAACCAGCTAGTCTTCATGCATGTCACCTGGGTGTTCTGTAGGATCACAGGTCATAGATACAGAGGATGTTACTAGACTACTGGCCCTAGGCCCATTTAAAGCCTAGCCATTACTTTATCCCCAACAGAATCATTGACCAGCACCTGTTGCCTATATCATTGCTGGACAGTGATTGAACCCCAGGGACAGATGTTGTTTTTTCATTCACTCAACCTTGATGCAGTTGATGAGGGTATGCATGGTATTGTGTTTGACATGTTTGGGGAGTGTAGTCCTGACACAGGGAAGCATCTGGGAGGCAAACCTGACTTTCCAGTATGTGTTTTTGCTATTTCATATGCGATGCAGGTCTCTCGTGCCAGTAATGTGCACAGATTTATAGTCTCGTATATGGGGCAACTGTTGAAGGGCTGAGTACAACATTGCCATCTAGGCATGCCACAGGCACCTGTGGACAACCTGAATAATAACCAGTAGGGCAGTACTGATTACAGGCTGTCTGCATGGAACAGGGGTTGAGGGCTATGGCTGAAATTTGTGGGTGTTAACATAGCCTTTACAGTTTCTGCAGATGTCTGTATAGGTGCATAGCAAACCGGCTATGCTGCAAATGTATTGTTGTACTGTATTGTTGTACTGAGTGAGGACTATTCAGAGGTACTGGCCACCATTTGTCTCACTGCAGTCCCTTTACCTGTGTGGTGAACCTCATATAAACATTTTCTGACCACTGCCACTACTTGCTGCCTGAATGCAACATTGTTTGCATCCTGAGTACCCAGATCTGTCATTGCAGTCTGTGTGTTTATGGGGTTGGTTCTGATGTGGGGATAACTGGGGCCATGTCCTTGCTGTATGGTATGCTGGCACTGTTGTCTGCATTCAGCATGAGGCTAGGACCTTGTCACCATTCCATACCCACTGTATGGCCAATTGTAGTGTATTAGCATTTTGTGGTTCAATGACAGACTGCACAATACTTACAGCTGACATAGCCTTAGGCAGTACCTACATATGTGGGTGATGCCAGTTAACATTCATGCATATATACATGTGGGTCATTGGGTGCAGCAGCTAAAAACAGGGCCTTCACATGTCTACATATTGCACACACATAGGTGACACAGATTGTGGTTGACGGGTTATCAAATGTGGACTGTGGGACACGTCTTGTAGTAACGTGACAGTTGGCAGAACATACCATAACCACTGCAAGTGCAACACACAGGACTTCTTTTGGTGTCCTACTATGACACCTTCTTTGTGTGACATTACCTTAGCTTATGCTATTTGTCATAACATTAAGGTGCTTCTGATGTGCAATAACTGCTTATGCAATTAGTAGACAACTTTATGAAATGTTTGTTGCCCTACACTCTCAGGACCTCTGTATTATTTCAGTTGCCATCACAGGTCACACCTTGCCAAATATGGACTGGAACCTGCAGGGTGGTACAGATGGTGGCCATGCCTCTGACATCTACATATGTCTGCAGAATATCCTGATGTTTGCCACATATTTTGATTCCATTTGTCATAACATTGTGGTTTTCTGGCAAATTGTTGGAAAAGCATGACAGACTAACATTTAAGATCAATGACAGATATTGTCATGTCACAACACATACCCTTTGGAAAGTGCATTCAAATGCACAACCTGTTCTGATATCTACTTTTCATGTGTATCACAGCAATATGTGAAGCTTGTTCTCAATGTTTGGCCTTTGCCCCACTGTTCTGTATGGCTGTGAGGGTTTGAGAGGTATGCTGGTGGTCGTAACACAGTTAGACTGCTGCAAGGGGATATACATACATACACACACACACACACACACGCACACACACACGCACATGCACACACACACACACACACACACACACACACACACACACACACACACACACTCATGACCTCCCTTTGTTGACAGTAGAGCCTCTACCTCCCTAGTTTTACATATGATACTGCTATATACATAAAACAAGCACCACACCACTATTATAGTGTTGCAGTGTCTGCCACAACCATTCACTAGGGTGACAATTGCAGAGTATGTTAGGATTGCCAATGGGGGGTTCAGAGGCCCTTGACATGGTAGAACCATCACAGGCACACACACACATAGCTGATTGGGGATATGCATTGAAGCACACATGAACACAGAGTCGACACTTCTCTGATTAGAACACCTACCTATCTTGTTATGTACAACACAGACTGACATGAGTATTGCACATACCACAGTGCCTTTGTGCTAGAAAATGTGTAACTGTGCTTCTATGGTGAATGACATATGTAGGGGCCCTGACTAGGTTGGTAATGAGGAAGTTAACAGGGCGGAACAGCCACACAAAATGGTATGACCATCGTATACGCACAGTCAAGACAGCCACAGGGAATATACATACAAAAACACATACACTTATACAGTTGACAATAGTCAGATTAGAACACCTACTTATCTACTTATATGTACCCAAGTGCTACATACATATCGCATGTGCCACGGAGATTATATGCCAGGGACTTAACTTAAAAACTCTTAACCATGCAATGTCTGTGCTTGAACATGTGGAGGAAGTAGGGTGTCGGACATGTGGATGTAGGTCAGCAACAACATCAGAGAGAGCCCACATGGCCATGCACATTCACACTCCTGTAGTAGCTTTACCACCAGGACTACCAAAAAAAGGGTGCTGTCCACACCACAACATAGCAGGCCATGGCACATGGTCCTGGACAGTCCTTTGAGGAAATTGGACCCAGCAGACAGTGGTCATGATTAGGAAGTAGTACTGCATCTGGCCTTGGGCAAGGTGATGCCAGTGACACTTCTGGCAGGAGCATTTCTCATGTTTGTGGCTGGACATGGTGAACTGTACATCCTGCCATGCACTGTCTGCAGCTGTCCAACATACCCTTGTGTAAGACTAGAACATGGCTTGACTGTGTGCATACACATACTAACACATAACTATCATATGCAGGTCACCACCAGACACACACAGCTCCTCTCTGTGACCCAGCTGAACATCACCTCTCCAGGCACACACACACATGATGTCAACTGTATGGCCCAGTTGTACACAAATAAGACAGACACAGGGTATATGCATACAGAAACACATACACTCACACAGTTGGCAAGAGTCAGATTAGAACACCTACCTATCTACTTTTATGTGCCATAGTGCTGCATACATATTGCATGCACCATGGAGATTCTAGGACAGGGACATAACTCACAACCTCTTACACCAATTAATCTTGGAAATGCCTTCATGACTAGTGGGATAAACCACACAAAATAGGGACTGTTCTCACAAATTGCTCTTACAAACCTAGACGAGTGATAGGGTAACAGATCTTGTATCAGCATGACATTTCAGATGGGTATGATGTCTGAAGCTGGCATGTCTGTCAGTACGGCAACTGTCACATATTTGCCATGGATTGTCATAATACCCTTATGAGGCACAGACTACATATATGTAGCAAGTATCTGGACATTCTGCATACATCTGTACAGATGACTGGTATGGCCTGTAGAGTTTGACATGGTGTATCTAAGGTGGATGATGACAACAGGCTCTTTAAAGTAATGCCATGGGGGAGGGGTCAACAGGCATTAACATGGTATAACCAATGCACACAACAGCTGCAGGAGATATGCTTCACACACACATATTCATTAGTATAGTTGGCTGCATTGATATTCAACCCCCTATCTCTGTAGTTGTATGTACTATAGTGCTGCTTACTTATTACATGCACCATGAAGCTTATATGCTTAGTGTCCAGCAGTGGATCTAAGGTGGTTGACATGAACAGGCCCAGTAAAGTAATGACATGGGGGTCACCAGGGTGGAAAAGCCCTCAAAATGGTATTACCAGCACACACAGAGAATATGGCTCTCAAACACACTCATTATCCAAGTTGCCAGTATTGAGATTTGAATACCTATCTATCTAGTTTTCTGTACTATAGTGCTATGTAATTATCATGTATTCCAAGGAGTGTATAGGAATGAAGAGCATCCAAAGGCACTTCTAAGGTGAATGACATCAGCAAGCCTTGTCAAGTAGGGCAATGGGGAGTTTACTGGGTGGAAAATGCTTCAAAATGCTTTAACCTACAAACACAGTTACTAATACTGAGATTAGAACCACTATTTATCTAGTTACATGTACTATAGTGCCACATATTTATAGCATGCACCACAGAGCTTAGAGGGCTGAACAGTGTCCAAAGGTACTTATAAGGTGAACGGCATCAGCAAGTCTTGTAAAGTAGGGGAATTGGAAGTTTACTGGGTGGAAAAGATCTCAAAATACTTTAACATTATAAACACACTCAGTTGCCAGTACTGAGATTGAAACCCCTACCTAACTATCTCTATGTACTATAATACTACGTATTTATTTGCATGCACAGTGGATATTATAGGACTAAAGAGTGTCCAAAGGGACTTCTAAGGTGAATGACATCAGCAGGCCTTGTAAAGTAGGGCAATGGGGGGTTTACTGGGTGGAAAAGGTCTCACAATGCTTTACCTAGAAACACACACACACACACACACACACACACACACACACACACACACACACACACACACACACACACACACACATACCACACCACACAAGGCAGGTAAAGTGAGATTACAACCCCTACCTCACTACAGTTACTCTTTGGAGGTCACGTTTGTACTGGCATGTGCCGGTGGTTACAATTGGTGTTCAAATATCTGCACCAGGACATCACTCTATGCCTTTCAGGATGTCTGTGTCTCTCTATACCTCTTCTGTCTGTCTGTCTCTCTCTGTCCATCTCTGTCTGTCTCTCCCTCCCCATCTCTGCCTGTCTATAATTGTTATATTTGTATATGTTACCTATATAAATGTATATCAATCATACTCAACAGATGCAGATATATCACATATGTGCCACCTCCAGATAGCTGCTGGTAATCCTGTCTGATGGGGTAGGGGAGACACAGTTAAGGTGTACATAGTTGAGTGTATGCGAAGACATATCTTGACAACAGAGTTGTATAGTCAGATATGGGTTTTTACATGGGCTGTAATTCTCAAAGTGTAGCAGCATGCCCAGTAAGACCTTCACTATTAAGAGTTTGACTTCATTCCAGAGGTAGCTGTAGTCCAGTCCAGGATTTTGTGTGCTAAAGCTGATGGGCTGATGAACCTGTGTAAAGAGTACAGCACCTCAGTGATATATTGTGTGAGGAATCTCTTGGCTGTGTGCTATCCTTATTAACTGAATCATATTCTGGTGTGGGTACAGAGTGCATTGGACTAAGCAGAGTTTTCCATAATATGTGTGGTATATTCTACATAGCACTGTGATTTACTGTTATGTGAGTAGTAGATTAGTATAGAGTAATGTGAGGGAGCACTAACAGACATTTTTTTACTGACCCCATACAGGGAACTATGTTAAAGCAGAAATTGTTCTAGTGTGCACATTCTATGTTTGTCTGGCCAGTGATTCTCCTTCCCCTTATATGTGTCTCTTTGTTCTTCTGTAGTCCAGTCACAGCCTTTGTCCACAGTTGCTGCTATGTATTTGTATTTATGGTGTGAGTTGGGTAGAAGTTGTAACATCACACATGGGGTTATAGACCTCACATCTCTGACTGTACTTGTTTAGCAGGTTGTCCATTATTGTGCCCCATACATCTGCTGTGGTCCTTTGTGTTGCACTGTTACTGTAAGGCTACAGGTTGGCCATAGCTCTCAGACTGTTACAGACAGACATCTAGACAGACCCATATAAAAACAGTCAGACGCAGGCCCAGACATGGGGGCAGGCTCTTTATAGTGCTCTTCCAAATGTGCACAGTTAGTAGAATGGTTTCGTATTAGCTTGAATTTACTTATGGGTATGACATCTGCATCTCTACTGTCTGTCATTGTTGTTTTCACATCAGCCTTTATTGGTTTGCCAATAGTTTGGCAGGGAAATGCAATGTTATGTCAAGCAGAACAGATATATGAGGCATACATGTGGACATTCTGTGACACCCTGTCATTCCGCGGGTATGGATGGTGCCCACTGACTTGTTGTCAGTACTGAAACAGTGACGTGGCAGACTTTATATCCTGGCACTCGACTGACTTGTCACAATCTGCTGTTGTAGTAGGCACTGTGCAGGTTACTCAGACTTGTATACTGTCCATATGTGTGGCCCCCTGTCTCTCCATTGTTCAGCTTTCCTGTGGTAGCAAATATTGATTTCTGGCCAGTGTGTACAACTCCTACCACTGGCATAGCTGACATGCAAAATAATTGCCACTGCCCGTCTCAAACCATGGAGCCTACTAACTACAGTACTGTACTTAGATCACTAAGCCTCAACAGCCACCAATAAGTGGTGTCTACTTACTGACACTATTAAACATAAACATACATAGCATATTGACCCCTGCATATTTTAGAAATGGAACAAGTCATCAAGATGATTGTGACAGCCCCGGGAATGTGTGGCCTGCTGCTATCACCTTACAGACATGAATGTTACTGTAGTTCTATGTGAACACAGGTGTGTTGAGGGGAGGGGGCATACCTCTCAAGTGTACACATCTTCACAGATTGTGCAGATGTTTAGCTCATATTTTGGGTCCATTTTTCATAAAATTGTGGTTGTGTGGCAAATAATGGTAAATTCATTAAAGACTGAAGTTAGAAAGTAATGACAGACATTTGATTTTCAGACTTCTTGACCTTCAGAGATTTCATGCAACTGCAATGGCTGTTATTCTATCAAATTTCTATGTTTGTAAGTGCAATATTTATTACTTGTCCCTGTTTATGGGCCTCTGCCCCACATTTATTTATGGGTTTGTGCAGATTTCTTGCTGTAAGAGGATTAGAGCTATGTATGGGACTCTAACATTGATGTCCATGCATTTGTCTTTGACCCTGTTTGTAAGTCCTTCACATAGTGCAGTGGATTTTGCTGGCTTAGGGCCTACTACATATTGTGGGTCAGCCAGTATTTGGGTGAGAGTTCCTGTTGTCCCACATAGCTGTCCATTGTATGCTGCTATCCTGGTAAACCATACCATTCCCAGGCATACAAAAAGCAATACTATACATATGCCTCCACAGTGTACTACTCCATTCATTTATTGTTAATAAAAGGGACTTACATTGTGCCAGCAACAGTTGAGAGGACAGTGCTTCAGGGCTCACTGTCAGGTGCAAGCAGTACAAGGCCTATACATGGTAAGGTATAGGTATTGTGATGTGGCTGGCATCCATTTTACTGTGTGTATGAGAGTCGGGGTGAGGTCTCTGTCCCTGGGCCCCTAGGGTGGAAGAGTATGTTTTATGCATTGCCACTTTGCCAAGGTAAGGGCATACTGGACACACCTTTATCTGACTATAGGGACAGGCTGAGAGGGTTCATCCTCCTAGTCCCCCTGTGCATGTGGGGAGCTTGGCAATGATGGGCTTCCTGGTGTTGTTCCTGCTGCAGCTATATCCACAGGATCATATTGTGTAGCATGGTAGATACTATGATCATGTGTGCACATGTGGCTGGAGAGTACTGCAGGGCTCCACCAGGTATGTCAAGGCAGCGGAACCGTGACTTGAGCAGCCCAAACACATGCACTATGATGTTCCTAGTTTGTGCGTGTGCCTCATTATGGCATTCTTCAGTGGGTCTGTTTCTATTTCTGATGGATGTCATCATCAACGGTTCCAGTGCATAACCAGCATCCTCCACTAGATGGCCATATGGGATGTCCCCCCCTGGCAAATGCCTGGTACAGCTGTGAGGCATGCCAGATATGGGAGTCGTGATAACTGCCAGGACTGCCAGCACACAGATTGGTGATAATGCCCTTGGCATTGCACACAACCTGGCAGTTTTCACTGGGTGGTGCTCTGATGTCTATATGAGTGCAGTCTATGGCACCCAGTACCTCTAGGTAGTGTGCTACACAGTGGAAGCGATGCATATTGGTGGTCCTCCTCAAGGGTGTTGGGGAAATAAATGTGCTCACTGGCATGTGTTAGCATGACATCCAGGAACTGGTGGAGTACCCTGGATGCGGATGCCTGTGAGACCTCCATGATATCCCCAGTAAGTCTTTGGATAGTACCTGCTGCTAGTATTCTTAAGGCTACACATACCTTTGTTTCTATTGGGATGGGTTCCCCTCTGTTGGCTCTGGGTCTGAGGTGAGGGTGGCAGAGCTCGGTGAGTTGCTGTAGAATGTCCCTGTCCACCCTATAGTGCTCTACTATTTCCAGCTCATGGAGCCCCTGAAAGGTTACCCTGGGTCTGAACACTCTTCTCCTTCTCAGTCTGGGCCAGTTGTCAGCATCATCCTCATCACTGCCATCAGCTTGTAGCACATAGAGATGTAGCAAAGCAGCAGCAGCCCCTATCATTTTGTCTGTCAAATTTCCCAAGTCTGTACTCCAATGGTACAGAGTATGTGGGAAAAATCAGATTGAAGGATGTCATACTTTATAGTGGTCTGCTGCAGATGCAGTCTGTGTGTTTGGCTGAGTATGATACATTCCACCTGCCAGCTACATTATTGAGGGGTTAGAGTGGGCCAATGTGAGTGGCAGAGGACTTATTAGTCATTTATACTTGATTGACTTTTGTCAGCTATTTCCTTTTATTTTTATTTTTTTTTCCAATTTCCTCCTCTTCTAAGCCCCACACTACGCAAACCCATGGAGCAAGTGTAAATATTGCTGAGCAGAAAGGCCTATCACCTGTACATGAACACACTCAGCATTTCTTTAACCAAGGAAGCACAGCTTAGCAGTCTCAGACACCCCCTGCTTAGCTGTACTTAGCTTAGCACAAACAGGAGCCGCTGAGCTCCAACGTGCTTAAACAAACCATGACACACCCCCTTTTAATGTCAGCTGCCTCTTCTGCCTACACTACCACATTGTAGTCCATACACAGTTAGGTACCTGTAGACATGGTGGCCCATTTTGCTATTCAGTAAATTTAGCTTATTTACATACACCTAATTGCGTATATCCTAGTTATGGCACTACACCAGAGCCTATGTCCTTAGCAATCACTATAACCTGCCATTGTATGACTCTGCCTACTAGCCAGTATAATGGGGAACTTCAGTATAGCTTTATATCTCATATTTTGCTATTTTAATTTTAATTTTATGATCTATACTGTTTTGCGTCACTGCACACCACTTCGTGTCATATGTGTTAAAAAAAACTTTGATTTCTCATTAATTGCATCAGTTTTAAATGTCAATGGCCATAGTTTTGGCCATTGGCATGCCTACTGCACCTAATACATGCCTTTATGTGAGTTGTCATGGCCTCTTTTTTATTTTTACATTCCAGTACACGATTAGTAACCGCATACATGACTCTTACACGGATGCCTGTCTGCTTCCTGGTTCAGTAATTCACCTCATTTGCATGGTTTTCACCAGCAAATTAGATGATTTGCATTATGTGGTTGCCTTCATGCCTGGACAGTGCTGGGAAGCTCATACACACCCCTAGCCTTATTTCCTGGATTACTCAGCCTCCTGACTTCGTGTTTGGGCCGTGCCACTATTCCTACATGGAGAATCACTCCTTGCAGGACTTATTGAATTACCCCCAATAAATATAACTACAACAACTAAGCATCTCTATAAAAGTAAGCATCCAAATACAAAACATAAAAACAAATAAAAAATATGATGAAATAGTCAATAACTAAAATAACAGTACAAATATATATATATATATATATATATATATATATATATATATATATATATATATATATATACATATATAAACAAACATTCACCCTATGTAGTGGCTAGTGAATAGTGGGGAAGTGTGTGTGACTTTAAAATGGGTTTTAGACAAATGTGTTTATTAAGTCTGTGTTATTTGTACACTTTCATTTCCATTATCCAATCTAATTCGCATTTCTCAGTTAAAGTGCAGATGTCTCCTCCTCTAACGTCTTCATTAATCATCTGTAAAACTATAAAATTAAAAGAATGATTACCTACTGCTTCACTGATATGTTTATGTAATGCATTATCTAATCTCTTATGTCTAATGTCATTCATGTGTTGTAAGATCCTTTCTCTAAGCTGCCGATTTGTCTTACCTACATAAAAAGATGTAAAGCAGCTGCAGTTTGCATGGTATATAACGTTCTTGCTTCTGCAGTCTGTATGAAAATCAAATATAACTCTGAGACCCGAGGGCTTACAAATAAACAAAGTATTAACTGAAATACATTTACGGGCACTACAACTGCAGCATAGAAATGTGATTTTATGTTCAAACTGAAGGTGAATGTTAACCCTTTCTTTTCTGTAGCAAAATTGTCGTTTCAATGACAAATTGTTTTTAAAAGAGAACTTTGGCATATTTCCCACTACTTTCTTAACCTTATCATCTGCCCAGAGTATAGCCCCAGGTCTTTTTTATGATGTTACAAATGGTATCTATGTCACAGGAGTATTTTAACAGAACTCTAGGTTGATTATTGGCTAAAACAGCATTCACATTATCGTCTGTAAATAATGTTATCTGACAAAAATGGTCTACCATGTATATTTCTCTTGGACTAGGCCCTCTGAATGATTCTTTCCACATCACCAGAAGAGTAAACACTAGTCAAAAAATCAGATTTCATTTTGTCAAAGACTCCATGTAAATCATTGTCATTGTTATGCAGGCACATCACTCTCAAGAACTGATTACTTAATATATTCCTAGATATATGTCTTGGGTGCATACCACTCTTACGTAGCAGATTATTTTTCGCACACATTTTTTATAAATACTTGCTTTCATATTACCTATGGCAGCCCTATTGACAGTTATATCTAGGAAATCAATGCATTTATCCAAGAACTTGTTACTGAAGCTTAAAAATGTAATTGTATTATGCATATAGTCAATAAATTCATTTCATTTCTGTGGTGTATCATCCAAAATGAGAAAAACGTCTTCTACAAAATGTTTGTAGTAGATTATATTATGAGCAAAAGGGTTAGAACTCAAAACCTGTCCAAATTCCCAGTCCTCCAGCATTAAACTGGCATAGCTATTGAAGCAGGCTATTCCCATGGCTACACCAGTTTTTTGCAACTAGATCTCATTTCCAAAAACAAATGCACTATTCTCAAGAATTAATTCTAATAATATACAAAGAAGCTCTATGTTAGAGCCAGTAAAATCAGTATTTCCAGCTAAAAATGTCTCATATTGTCAATACCTTCAGCATTAGGGATGGCTGTGAACAGTGAAGTAATGTCAAGAGTCACAAGCAAAAATTTGTGATTAAGATCTTGGTCTCTTGACCATTAAAAAAGATCACTTAAAAATCCTTTTAAACACTATGAACATTATCTGGTATGGGTTGAATGCATTTTTCAATGAATATGGACAAATGCTCCATCAGCCATCTCCGAGTGGACACAGTAGGTCACATAAGGGGAGGTCTACTGGAGTATTATGGACCTTTGGTAGAGCATATCATATAAGTATTACTGAATTCTCTAGTGTACAATATGTAAAAAGTTCATAAGATATCACAACAGTCAGTAAAAGATCATGAATACGAAAGTGTATCTTGATCAATCAAAGCTTGCAATGGATATTTAAACAAACATTGGTAAGTATTTTCATCATTAAATAGGGCATACATTTTGTCAATATAGTCAGGTCTGTTCATAACTACAACCCCCTTTGTCACCAGGATGAATTTCTAAAGTGGAGTTCTCTTTTAATTCTCTAAGTGCTCTAGATTAATTGGGTGCCATATTGTAAAAAGTAGGATCATGGATTTGCTTCTCACAAAGATTAATAAAGCTGTCTAATGAGGGAGGCAAAGGTGGTATAAATGTACTTTTTTTTCTAAAGTGTTCACAGGTGTATCGTTATGTGGAAAAAGAATCCTAAGTGCTTGTAAATAGTCTCAGGTTAATCAGTGTATCTATTAGCTCAGAGTGTTGTGCTGGAATAAAGGATAATCCTTTATTAAGAAGGTCAACTTGTTGTTCAGACAGCACAGAAGAAGAAATATTGAAAATTAAGTTAACCCGTTCTTGCTCCTGGTTGAAACCCTGTGTTCATATCCATTAAGGGTTGATTCCGAGTCCACCCTTTTCTCACTTTGCTTCTTGAGTGACCTTTTCTGTGTTCCTGTGCAATGGGTTGGGGCTCTATGAAGGAAAAAGGTGGCATATTTGATGAAGTAGATGGTGGTATGTCAATGGTTGTTTGTTTATTCGTAGATGCCATAAAAATTGAATTTGGATCTGCTATCATCTCAGTCTGATTATTATGCTCAGTCATGTTACTCTCATTCTTTAATGTTGTTACTACATTGTTTGAGTCTACATTGTCATTTATATGATTGTTTTTAAAATCAGCATGCTGCTATATCTCTGATTGGTTGTTCTGTAAGACTTAAGCTTTTAGTTGAATCTGATTCACTGTTTGAATCAAGGAGCTACATCTACTGTCACAATGATGGAACTCTTTATAAATGAACTGATTCTGTTTAGTGACTGGTCAGGTAATACATTGCTGATTGGATGGGGAATCCTATGCTGATATTCAAGGTAATGATTGATTAGTGCTTTTGAATTAGGTCTGATGAAGTGTTGAACAAACTGTGAAAGAGCTTACCTTTGCACTTTGTGTATACATACGGAATCCTTGTATTTTTGTTATATACACTGAGGTTTTTTATCATTAAATTTTTGATTATTTAGTCATGATGAATGAAGATTTGTTTTTGGCTTATTCTTTGGGCTTTGTTAACTTTGTTCTTTACCTGGCTGGTACAGCCTTGCATCCTATGATGTAAAGGATCACATAACACCTAGCAAAAGAAGTAGAGGACATTCCCTGATGCCATAGCCAAACTTTCCCTAGGAGTATAAATATCCTCTTAGGTCTCCCCTAAAAAGAGGCAACTAGCATAGTGGGACTAACCTGGTCAACAAAGGAAAAATATATAAAATTTAACAGTATAGATAAGAGTGGAATTATCCACACAGTGAATGATTTTTGCACGTTTCCTTCCTTTGTGGCATCATTCACAAATATGTTGAACAAGACAGGGCCAAAAATAGAGTCCTTGGGTAGGAAGGATAGGGAAGACGTTATTTTGCTGTTGAGCCAAGTGCGTGTGGGTTTATCTAAGCTTAGGGAAGACAGTTTTTGCAGCAGTTAGCAGTTTGTTTTGTGTGAAACAGTGAAAAGCCTTTGTTATGTCACAGAAGACTGCAGAGACTGGGTTTCCCCAATTTCTGTTTTGATTTATAGGGTTCCTATTATATAATCAAAGATGCAATTCTTCAAATGCGTCTTGATCGAACTTGAAAGCACAAAACAGCAAAATAGCGAAATGGCATATAAGTGATTTCTTTCCCTAGGAAAGAAATTGCTTGGCCGCCTCTGTTAATTTGCCGTTTTCCTCACTGTAGTGCGATCTCTGAGTTGGTATATTTAAGTAGAGAGGGTGTTGGGGGCACTGCCCCCAACATCAGGGGGTGTGGAGGTCAAAGCCCTCCACTTTATGTAATGTTTTGAAATTTTTATTTTTATTTTTTTTAGAACAGTGATTTTTTTTCCCCTGGGAAAAAAAATTGCTGTTCAAAGTGTTTGGGATTGTAAGTTTTCACTTACATGGGGCAATAAATCAGCATTCGATTTTTTAGGCATTCACTGATTTAATATAGGCCCAATTTATAGTGGTTATGAAGTTGAAGAGAGTTATGATTAGAACAGAAGCCATGCTCTGTTGGAGTTTGCAGATTTTTGTCTAACATAAAATAAAGTAGTTTTGTTAGAATATATTTCTCAGTGATGTTTGAGAGTGGAAATAGAATAGAGAGTGGTCTACAGTCAGTAAGAACTGTGGATGCATCACCCTTGTGGATAGGTAATGTGTAAAAATTTTTCCATAGGTTGGAAACATAGCTTTCTTTAATGGACTGGGTCATTATTATAGAAACTGGGCAGACCAGTGTATTTAGTGCCATGTTATTGTATTCTGATAGGTTATCATGGGTATAGAGAAATATTGTGGGTAAGTGCAGAAGCATAGATGGTGTCAGAAATGAGGGGCAATGCCTCAGGCACAAAAAATTCATCATCATGAATGAACGACCTCTCTTTCGTTAGTACAACATCGGCTTTTAAAAGCAGATATTGCATTTGAAGTCAAATGCTGCAGTGCTTCTTTTGTGGTCTAAACATTAGCAACAGTCTGGTACGGTTTAAAAGAAAGAGTGATTTTTGCTCTTCAAAGGAAGATCAAGTGGGGGGGGGCAGGAAAGTTGTTTACTTATTTATTTATTTTTGCTCTTCATTGGAAGAACTAGCAGGGGCTGCAGTAGCTATAATAACCAAATAACTATTATAGTAATTTTTTTGTTATTTTTCTTTTTTGCTGTTCAGTGGAAAAGCTAGGTGGAGGGGTGGGGTCAAGATATATCTCAACCTCTCAGTGCAAAAAATTAATGGGGGAAAAAAGGCATAAAACAGGGACAAAATTTAAATATTGCTCTCATAAACTTAAAACATTGCTAGAATAGCAATGTTTGTGTTAGCATGCATTTTCTGAGGAATATGAACTCTGAAACTCAAATGTTTGTCATTATTTAATCACTTCATTCCTCAGTAATCTGACAGAAAACCACAAATTTTATGATGAATAAGCAACCAAACTGTAGCGATCAGGTTATCACAGTGAAGTTTTTTTTTTTTTTTTGCTCTTCAGTGGAAGAGATAGTGGGGGTGGGGGAGCATGAATGTGATTGTAATAAGCCAATATTTGATTTAAAGTTTGGATATTTGTGTAATATGTGTTTTGTCAAATTTGATTCTTTACTTGGTACTATTGCTGAGGTATTTATATTTGTGTAAATTAGACTGTCTTATTTTTTCTGCTGGTTTCCCATGATTTGTCTCTCTCTCTCTCTCTCTCTCTCTCTCTCTCTCTCTCTCTCTCTCTCTCTCTCTCTCCTCTGATTTATGACTTCTGTAAGGGAGCTGGTTTTGCTTTGATTCTTTTTTAGGGGCATATACACTTAAACAATTGAAGAAAGTATTGTTAAATATGGATTCAGTGTCACCCATACCTCTCAGCTACTCATATTTGTGCAAAATATCCAGCTTTTTACCTTATATTTTTGGTCTGTTCCCCGTATAATTTGTGGTTTTCTTGTAAATTACTAAGCATTGACATCATTAAATAATGAGATATTTGAACTTCAGGCATGATATCTGTCAGAAAATGCATACTAATGCAAAACCTGCTAATGCATCAACTTTCTAAATTTAGAAGACAAATATTTAAAATCTGTCCCAGATTTGGAACATTTGTTTCCCCCCACTGCCCTTATTTATCACTTTGTCCAGCATTATTGTGCTAAGAGTTTGAGAGTTATGCTGTCACTTAGTTGAAGGGTTTATAGGTAGTTATTAGGCATGCAGTCCAGGCGAACATTAGTATGCTTAGCCCAAATTACGAATTAACACAAAGCACTATCTGGTTAAATGACTTGCTGAGGGTTACACTGTAGGAACATGAAGAGAACCAAACCCTATACCACACACATAGTTTGTTAGTAGCTCATATCATTAATCATATCTCTCAGCTGTTAGCATTCAGTTCTGGCTTATTCATTTTAAGTTTGGGATGAAGGCATCTTTTTAGACCGCGGATAGATCACTAGTGAAATTGTAGCACTAGAGCTTCCGGACATTGTGACGGTCCCTTATAGTGATGATAATGAGGTAGTCACTGTCATTGCCTGACTTTCTTAAGCATGGAAGCTTAAATTTTATTTTTCATAATAAAATGCAATACTCATTGTGGACGAGCACTGTCAAAAGACATACTACACAGTCTCTCGCTGTGATTCTGTTTGTCTCTCTCTCTTTTAGGTGTAATTAATTATGCTAATATTATAACACCATTGTTATATGAGAAAGGTGGTTGCTATATGAAAAAAAAATAAAATACTTTACAAACTTGTAATAACTTGTAATACCATCTTGTCCACATAACAGAGCTTGTTGAATTGTACTATCTATGTAGGAAGAACATTATTATAATACTGTTATAAAAACAAACATGTGTGAAAACCTTCACTAGAGGCTGCAAAAGCTGAAACATTAGTCAATACAATGACCACTCTAACATATAACCACCTCAGATGCAGATTCAAATAAAATTACTTATACAGATAATACATGCACTTAGAAGGAAAAAAACAAAGAAGCTAAATGCAGATGACTTCCATAATATAACAGCCATATCATAGAAAAATGGTTCCCTTTAAGAAGTAAGACCCAAAAGTACAAGTTTTGTCACTTCAAAAAATAAACTACAGTTTATACAGAAATCAGTGAATTGTACCCTCACACTGCTTACACATACTAAATCAGACTCCTATATTAAGGGTTAGGGGAGACACCGAGATGCAACAAACTCTGAATTAGTACGTCTTCCCCCATACACACATGTAGTTACAGTTATCTTAATTTCAAAAGACACCCATGAATAATATATTTGTTTCCTTTCTCTGTTTCTCTTCAAAACATATATAATATATAAACTTGGAAAAGTCCATCTAGTATACAGGATATATCCTGGTAGAGCCAACTACCAGAAAATTATAATTCCACAGCATGTACGAATAGTTACATCTTCTCACACTTCACTTTCTGAGTCATATTTATTCATGTATATATTACAAACTTTAATGCTTAAACTTCCTGTTAAAAATTTTATTTTTAATGTCAAGTGTTATGCCACATTAGTATGTTAGTGAATATACCGACCTCCCCATCCAAAGAAACAAAAAAGTAACAAGCAGCAATGCACTCTATTGTATTTAACTCGGTGGAAGAATCATAAACACAAAGCTGCCATAAGTCGCATAAATGCATCAGAAACATTTTTTCAATATGCCTTCCCTTCGGCCCCATTACTGTACATTAGCAATAAAATACTGCAGCAGAAATGCAATAGAAACTCCAGCAGGATGACCAGAAATGTAATTTAGTCTCCTTTCATTTTTATGATGTGAAGCAGATGGAAAAAATGACATTAATTCAAATGCTACTTTTATATTGACTAATGGAGTCATACAAAGCTTTACTGTATTCTACCTCACAGAATAAATTACTTTAAGTTATCATTTTTTGCCCTTTTGTGTTATTCATTTCCATTCCCAAAACAAACAGCAAGACTAAGGTTATTGTTATTTAGGACTGATGGCTATGCCTTCATTCAGCAATGCAGAGCTACCTTTCATTTGATGTAATATAAGGGGGAAACTCTTTTTAAACAATGCTAATTCATTTCATAGAATAATGGTACTGACTTTCATTTATTATAAGTATTCAGACTTCATAGAAAACATAATTTGTTAGAGTTGCATTTAGGAATTAGATTTCAGTAAGAAATATAATAAAGTATAGATTCTAGGATTGTCAAACCTAAAAACAAATAAGTAGTACAGTCTCCATTGTGGATGTCAATCGTAAAATTATTTCCAAGGTATACAGAGAATGAAATTTGTTAATGTAACATAGAATGCTAAGTGGGTGAGCTGATTATGAGCATGATTATGTACTCCTATGTCAGATTCCTACAGTTTTCACATGTATACTCTATATGCTATATACTGTGAACACGTCATGTAAATAGATCTGTGCTTCAGCTCTGCCAGTGAAGGCAGTCACTTTTACCTTCTGGGTCTTATCTAGTTAATACAATGAAATAAGTAGCTGACTAACTCTCTGACTTGTTCACTAAGAGAGATTCATGGCTGTCAACTCCAAAAATGATTGCATTTCTGGAATGGTAAATATTTGGTACAGGTGTCTTGGTTTAAAACGTACATTTCAATATATTTGCAATTTGGTAGAAGTAAATCATCAACAAAAAAGTCATCCTAGTTATCCGAGGAATATAAAAAGGTTATAGCGAGGTGCAGATGAGTTGTATATCTCACATTATACAGTGCCCCCCAATTAATATTTCAAAATGTGCATGCTGATTGGCCAGCGTGCCTGCTGTAAATCCCACAATATACCAACGGAAAAAGGTCCATCACCTGGACTTTTTTCCGTTGGTATAAAGTGTCCAAAACTTTTTTTTTTTAATAAATAAAAAAAGAAAAAAAAACGGACCAATGGAGACTTTCTTTTCTCCATTGCTTCTGTTTCAAAGCATTGATGTACTGGGTATGTGTAGGAACGGAAGTCCCATATGCATGCGCAGTACATCAACACAAGGAAACAGTATACCACCACCTGGGGAAGAATAGTAATGCGCCATTATACCAAGACATTATTTAAGAAAATTAAGTTTTTTTCTTCTTAAATAATGTCATTGTATAATAGCAATAACCGACTCCGTGGTTGTGGTATATTGAAATTTGCCCACGGTTGACTTTATTTAATCACTCAGGCTTTGCCCTCGTGATTAAACCACACCAACCATGGGTAAATATTCAATAAACCACACCACATTGCCTGTTATTGCTTAAGTAACCAATTAGTGTTTATTGTCTGTGCTATCACAGTGCTTTAGCATGGAGACACACAGCACCAGAGTGGGCTGTCTCACAAGCCATACTAAATGTTAATGAGGTACTCCATGAGAGAAGCATATAATAATTAGCCATGTAGTCTCTCCTGGAAATGCCAGTGGTAAAGCACTGAATCAGTCAAGCTATTCGGAGAATACCTTTGATGCATAAAATAACACATCTGTTCACAGACATTTGTGTTAATGAACACAGCCAAAAGCTTGTGTTCACCCATTATTGTTGAGGTTAATGTTGGGGAGCTTATTGGAAAAGTAGTGTTGCGGTTTATGTGTGTCTGTATATGCATGGATCCATGTCTGAGCTTAAATCTGAGTGCGTGTCTGCCTGGGAGGTTTCAGTTATGGATGTCTGGGGGAGTGGTAAGGTAGGTGTGTGTGTCTGTGTAAATGTGTGTGAGGGTGGGGCTGTCACATCTGCACACTCTCCTAGAGTAACAAGCAAGCTCTGCTACATTGCTGGGGGAGCACTAGAAACCAGGGATACTCAGCATATTGTGCATTAAAGGCACATAAAAAAGTATAATAAAAATGACATGGGTTGGAGGAACACTAGAAATCAGGAATATCATTGTACCTGAAAGGCACTTAATACAAAAAAAGAGAAAGACAAAATGGGTCACGGCGGCCGCTAAGACACAAGGGTTATTCAATGTAGCATGCCATGAAGTTGCACCCTCTCACCTCATACACAGGATATTAGCCTTCTGCATCACCGCTAAATACCAGGGATATATTAAAATATCACTTAAGTCTGCTTAAAAAATACATAAAATGAAAACAGGAGGAATGCTTTCATGCCCTGCAGCCCTTTACACAGAAGACAAGAACATTATCTCACTACACTAGCTAATCCATTAGTGTGTTTGATTAATAGTAAGTATAAAGCTGTGCTTGCAACAGTCCAGGGGTCACAAGGGACAGTATGGGAAGGCTTCAGTACAATGCTGACATCAGAGAGAGATCATTTATTTTAACTACTACTGTGACTCTCTTAAAAAAGTTAATAGAGCAACAACTTCATCATCAATATGCAGTCTATGAACACTAACAAGAATGAAAATATAATGTCTGCTATTACTGACCAAATGTAAGTTTCAATGATTTATAAGAGCATGGACACATAAATAAGAAGAGACACTAGGAATGTTCTGACAACTCAGGAACAGGTAAGAAGTATATGTTTTGTGTGTGTGTGTGTGTGTGTGTGTGTGTGTGTGTGTGTGTGTGTGTGTGTGTGTGTGTGTGTGTGTGTGTGTGTGTGTGTGTGTGTGTGTGTGTGTGTGTGTGTGTGTTTGTGTGTGTGTGTGTGCGTGTGTGTGTGCGTGTGTGTGTGCGTGTGTGTTTGACTGTGTGAATGTGTGTGAGTGGGAGAGCAAATGTGGGTGTTCCTGTACCAAGGAGATGCATGGACCATGAGTGTTAACTATTGCAGCAAAGTCCTGCTTAGCATTAGTGGTAGGTAAAAGTGATGGAGGCATGCAAATTAGCTGTTAATGAGGTCTTCTCTCATTGCAACTAATATGTCTCTGACTCACAAATTACCACATCATGGAAAGTGATTCCTTTACCACTGCTCTTACTGCCAGCCCTGTGGTTGATTCTGTGTCCTCAGGAATATCTTTAACATATGCATTGTGTAAATATATAAGATGCACATGATATCAACTTGTATAGTTGTATATATCTTAATATGACATATTTTATTGGGATAACTGATTTTGTGACAGGTGTTTGTATTTGTGAATGCATTTTCCACTCTTTTGTTATGTCTTCATATGCTGACTTTGAAACACTTTCAGATTAGAATGGCACTTGTTACACAGAAAAATAAAATCCTAAAAAATGTAGGAATAGAAAACAGTGTCCCTTTTCATCCTTTACAAATTGCCTGGAGATGTTTCTTATATTGAATAAAATGTGCTACAGACACATAATGATTACCCGAGTCATCGTGATAACTATTTTCAAACAGTAGTACATAATGCTGAAAAAATGTTGCAATTACCTGAGTCACTGAAGTGAAGCTTAGTGTAATAGTACAACACCTGTAATGTAGACATTTTTACTACATGTTATTGTGTAAATTGGCTGCTTCAGTGATTGTGTAGCACTTGCAGTGAATGCATTTATTGGAAACTTTAATAGGCAATACACTCTTTCCTCTGCTATATTCATAATTTTCATAAACCACAATGGTAGTATAGAGAGGTTTGGCTACTGTAATACAGAATGTATTTGCAAAAGTGGGATGGGGTTCTGAATAATCCGTGTAACCATTTCAACAGGAGTGATGCAATTTAGAAGTAATATGTCTCAAAACTGCACTGGGGAGATTAGTAATTATAGAATTATTTAGCATATAGGAAAATATCTGTATGTACAGCAAAAAAAAAAAAATTCAGACACAGCAGAACTGGTTCATTTACATCAATGCCCTACAATGCAGTGAAGCAAGTACTTATTACAGAGAAAAATGCATGCTGCAAAATATGTAACAGTCTCTGCGCATCAGATACCATGGGGTAACTAGCAAGCAAACCAATGATCTTTACTGATTTAAGCATAATTTACTGAAAACAATGTGATATGTGTCAACCATATGAAGCATCTCAAGGAACATTTGGTTTATTTGTCAGCTAAAACATTAAGGTATGTGTTTCTTTAATTATTCGGGTTTGTATTATATGATCAAAGTTTCAAAACTTTGAATCTGATATGGCCGGCACCATATGATCGAAATTTTGAAACTCTGAAAATGTAATACAAACACAACAACCTACACAAAGAAACCATTTAAACTCTCTACGCCACACTCCCCACACCCACTACTTAAATATACCAACTCTGAGATCACACTACAGTGCAGAAAAGGGAAATCTTCCCTTTCCATGCTGTATGGAGATCTCCGTTAAAAGATTCAAAGTTTCAAAACTTCGATCATATGGTGCCGACCATATCAGATTCAAAGTTTTGAAACTTCGATCTTATGATATAGACTCAATTATTCTGAACAAAGGAACTTTCCAGTATTGCACTCAGTATCTTTCCATCTGCTTTTTCCAGGATTCTGGATGACCCCACCTTTATATACTAATTAAACTTGGAAAACTGCTTCTGTGGTTTCCCATGACAGAACAGGATAACCACAACCACCTCACACTGTTTCTGTATCATACTCCTTCATTCAGTTTTGGTGCTATTGCTTATAGTGCATACGTTTGTCTCAATGTACCAGATATGTAATGCCCCACCCAATATGTATGTATAAGATCATGTGTTATACAATGCACAATGCCACCTGAACCATGGCTGATGTTACTACTGTGCACTCTGATCACTGACAAAATATTTTAATATTGTCCTTGGTTAGACCTGTGTAGCTACTCAATGTGTATTTGGCTTGTTCAATGCTCACTTCAGATGTCTTGATACCATGGGAGATGGACGGATGAAGTCACCTGACAATGTCAGGAAGATCTTTTGCTGTGTATGCTATGCAGCACAACACTACTGCAAGGAAGAGGTGTGCACCAGATGAGTCCACCTAACTGATAGCACACCAGCCACCAGCAAAGCTGCCTTGGCCAGGGGATAATTGTGACAGCAGCAAACAGGATGTTGATGGAGATGGGCAGCTTCCCTTCTCCCTAGTCATAGAGCTTGTAATAAGCTAGCACAAGAAATGTGTCAATCTGTGATGTAGACTATGTGATATGGCTGAAGACAGTTGCCAGAAGCTCAGTGGTGTAACTACTATCAGGTGTAGGAGGTGTGGGGATACCCTGGGCACAAGGTGCTAGGCAGGCTGACTGGTGAGTGCCGATAGTACAGGAGTGCAGTACTGGTATTTAGAAATGAAAGCCAATACTACAGCTGTGGTCATGGCTGAACCCTCTACTGTGTTGCCTTTTAACAGTAGAAAGAAATGTGTTATATTTACAGCAAATGATTAGCTACAGTTACAGAGCAGAAGAGCTTTTTTTTGTAGGATGCCAGATACCTTAGCAGCTGACTTTGAGGTGTACAGTATAGTTTGTTTAAGTTAGGTATCTACTTTGCAACATAGCAAAGTCAGCAGAAATTTGATATGCAGACCAGCCATCACCATTTGCACAAGAGATAGGGGAGACAGTTCCCAACACCAGGAAATATCTTCACAGTAAAAGGAACAGTTCATGCAGATGTGGCTTGAAAAGAACACAATATCACTGGTGCAAAAATCATCCATTGGCTATTTCATGGGATGCTCCATGAGGTGTGGCAGGTTATGTACCATGTGATATTACACAACATCCACCATTGTTCTTTTTTTGTGTCTCCCAAGGTGATCTAAAGGGGTGTGAGTCCTAGGGTGTTCTATGCTTTGTTGTGCTGTAAAGCATCGCTGTGCAGAATCACATCAGTTGCTGGAAGTCCTTCAATTTGAGATCATCCAGAACAGGCATTGTCATCACCCATGAGTGGTGGCTACATCAGGCATATGCCAAGCACTATGAACAGCTGAAAGCAAATCAGCATAATTTTGAAATTATTCATTAAAAGAGTAAAAATAACATAAATGATGTAACATCTCTGAGTGCCCTCTGATGAACATAAACATTTGCTAGTATCAATGCCTCTGCAGGTAGCATAGTTATTCTTAATGCTGAGAAAATCAGAAGATTGTGGGTACTATCACTTAGACATACTAAATGAATGCATGTTCCAAAATGTAGAGGTTTTTATTACGTATCTCGATGTCATTAATAACATAAGCCAAAAACATAAAATTTCATATTCACAAAACTCAAAATAATATTATAAATCTCTTCAGCATTTCATGTTACATAAACAAATTTCAAATTTCCCACAAAATATATGGGAATATAGAAAACAATCCCCCGGATTCAGCAAGCTCTGCACAGAGTGGCTGAATAGTGCAAGAGCTGCTGCATGCAATATGGCCGCTGAGCGATCCAGGAACGAGCCCCTGAGCCATGCACGAGCACGCCTACTCTATTCCCGCATGGACACCACTGCTATATGCTAATTACCTCATTTGCTGGTGAAAACCATGCAAATGAGGTGAAGTATTGATCCAGAAAGCAGGCAGGTGTCTGTGCAGGAATAGTGTAACCTGCAGAAATGTATTCAGTTACTAACTGAACACATTTCTGCAAATTACAAAATGGAGGCATGACAGCTTGAAAGAAAGCATGTATTCAATGTAGTAGGCATGCCAATGGCCAAATATATGGCCATTGGCATGAGAAATAGTTGCAAATTTATAAAAAACAACTTCATTTATTTATTTTTATTTTTTTTTGGCTGATCTCAGCCATTTAACCGTAGGGCAGCAGTGCGCAAATGGGATCGCCTCGAAAATAAGAAAAAAGGGGGAAATAAGCTTTTAAACCCAAATCAGCATTTGCCATAATAGTCAATGGCATGCGTAAGACAACAATACAAGGTAGTGGTTGCTAAGAGGGAAGGCTCAGTGTGAGTGTGGTAACTATGAATTAGCATTCTGTTTTATGCAAATGAGGAGATTGATATTGAATCACAGATTTACTCTCATTGTTAGCTTGCACCCAACTGTGTAGGTGCAGCAAAACCATTGTATAAGTCTAAGAGGTGGATGACCTCATAAGGGGGAGTGTCATGCATGCTGTAAGCTTATCAGAGCTCTGTGGCCCGTGTTTGCCCTAAGCTAAGCACAACTAAGGAAGAGGGTGTGTCTGAGGCTGCCTAGCAGTGTTTACACTGTCTAAATGGGTGTGTGTGTCGGGTTTTAAACAAACAAAAAAAAAAACAGGAAATAGCAGCTCTGTTCACATCTGAGCACTGGGTATCCACCGTGCACTTTAGAGCTTAAATGGGAAGGCAATGGGAAGGGAAAACAGCAGTAGGAAGGCAATCAAGGAGAACTAGCATAGTTGGCAGGTGAAATGCATCAGAATTAGTCAATTACACATGGAACAGCCTAGGCTAGCACACTACTATAAACTATGCAAACACCTTCCAGTCTAGTTTTTCCAACAAACTCTACACCACCGGTGTACACAGATGGGGAAATGTTACCTGACAAAACTAACAAAATGTTAGGGGCTGCTGTCGCTCTCATACATCAATATGTGCAAGAGGCTGAGGGTGGTGAGGATGTGAATGCCGACAACTAACCCACAGTGAGGAGAAGAGTGTACAGACCCAGGGTAACCTACCAGGGGGTACATGAACTGGAGATAGTGGAGCACTATAGGTTGGACAGGGAGATTCTACAGCAAATTGTTGAGCTGTGCCGGCCACACCTCACACACAGAACCAATGGAGTGGAACCCATCCCAGTGGATACCAAGTTATGTGTAGGCTTAAGAATACTAGCCACAGGTACCTTCCAAAGGGCAACTGGGGATATCATGGGGATCTCACAGACATCAGCATCCGAGGTACTCCACCAGTTCCTGGATGCCATGTCATCACAAGCCGGTGAGCACATATATTTCCTCAACACTCATGAGGGGTTGACCAGCAATATGCGTCTCTTCCACCAAATAGCAGACTACACTGAGGTAGTGGGTGCTATAGACTGCATGCATGTACACATGCATGCAGTCTACAGCACCCACTACCTCAGGGTATAGACTGCATGTATGTACACATCAAAGCACCACCCGGTGAGCGGAGTAGGGTCTACATAAACCGCAAGGGCTTCCCCTCCATCAACTGTCAGGTCATGTGCGATGCCCAGGGCATTATCTTGAATGTGTGTGCTGGCAGCCCTGGAAGCTATCACGACTCCCACATCTGGCATATGACACAGCTGTATCAGTCATTTGCCAGTGGGGACATACCATATGGCCACATAGTGGGGGGTGCTGGCTACGCACTGGAGCCATGGCTGATGACACCGCTCAGAAATGCACACACACCTGAACAAGAACTCCATAATGAGGCACACGCTCAAACCAGAATCATAACATGTTTTCTGGATGCTTAAGTCACGGTTCCACTGCCTGGACATATCCGGTGGATCCTTGCAGTACTCTCCAGCTAGATGTACACAAATGTTCATAGTATGTGCCATGCTACACAATATGATCCTGCAGACACAGTTGCAGCAGGAACAGCATGAGGCAAGGCCAAACAGCACTCCACCACTGCCATGGCCATCACAGGCACAGAGTGACTCAGAGGAGGAACTACCTGAGCCTGCTCATGTAGGCAGAAGGAGGTATGCCCAGGCCTTGGCACAGAGTTAATGCATAGCACATACACTGACATGGTAGGGACCTAGGGAATGACACCTCTCTCTGACTCACACATATAGTAAAAGGGATGTCAAACATGACACTACTTGTGCTTTACCATGTATAAGGAGTGTACTATGTGCATCTGACATAGTCAGCCCTCCAGCACCATCCTAAATAAAGGGACAGCCATAAAGTAAGTCATTCTTCCTATCAATTACTAGACAGAGTAGTATGTTCTCATAGTTGTATCTATGGTATGGACACGCGCATGCAAGGGAATCGGGTGGCTGAATGGGATGGCAGCAGATAGTGGACACCTATATGGGCAGTATGAAATCTATAAAAAATACTGGTGTCAACATGCTAAGCAGTACTAGACAAAGTGAAAAATCCCACTGAGTACATGTGGTGGCCCAAATGTGTGTCCATAGGACACACACATGCATGTCAGTGAGGCTCACATATCCACCACCGGCCTCAGCCAGCAGGACAGGTGCAGATGACCATAAAGAAAGCCTGGGCTAAGGCCTCCAATTTATGGCATTGGTGAAAATACCCCTGCAGACCTACACAGACAGACTACAACTGGTCTGGCAGCTGTATGTTAATTCTGAAGGGTAAGAAGTCTGAAACTGAAATGTAGGTCAATAAAACCTAAGATCTGTGCTTTACTGATATGCCTCAAGTCTGCATGATAGGTCAGAATACAAAATGAAATGGGAGCCAACAGAGTACCAGAAATACCAGTACAGTCATAGCAAATGTTTAAAGACATCAGGTATGCCCCCCTCCTCCCACAATCCTATGCAGAAATGCAGTAACATGTAAGTTTGAGGAGTAATATCAGTGGAGCACAGATTTCCAAACCTGGCCCAATCTACAGGATAGATGGTTGCATGTGTACAATATGCAGGGGCCTGTGTGTTAGGTTGCTGTGTGTTTAATATTGTCTGGAAGTGGTCAGCATGTAGGCATAGAGAGTTGTGCCTCAGTGGGCTATGGGCAGTGCTGTGGTTGACAGGGCCATGTTCCAACAACTGCAGTGCCAACAACAATGCTTCTCAGCAATACCCATGTCAGCAGTCATCCATACTCACTGTCCAGATGTCAATATCTGTCAATGTCTGAAAGATGGACATGCCATGAATATGTGCCCATACATACACACAGTACACAGGTGGAAGTACCCTAGACAGAGTACATAAAATGTAACTGTCAACTGCACACAACTTTGGAATTGTACATACAGGTTAGCAGCACATCAGTTGTCTGTGTAGTATGGAATACTGATGTAGTCTGGCCAATCACTGGCAGACCACAAAAGGCACAGTTATGAAGTAATGAGAGACTGCCTATGTCCCCACACAAGGCAGCATAAGGGGAATGTCCCAGGTATATCTGTAAGTCAGTTGCAAGTAGCTTCCATGTCACACATGTACTCAGCTCACCCCACCATCAGCCACAGATTTATCACAGATCATATCCTTGCTGTTGGGAATGAGTACAGTATGACCCTACTTCTGTATGGAAATACTCATAGAATGCAGCATGCTGAAGAGGTGTCCCATGCAGGTGTGTCCCTAGCTGTAAGCAGCACCCTGCCTGCATCCAGACCAATGGATTAATAAACTGGGAATGTAGGGGTGACAGAATGCACTGGCCTGCTACAGAAGGCATGCATCACTACCAAATGGCCTACAGTCCTCTGTCATGGCCTGTGCCTCACCTGTAATGCCAATGTATGGTATCTCATGGAGTCCCAACTAACAACCTAACACAGTCAACACAACACAAATGCAAGGCCATGTTGTCAAATCCCAGTAGCATGCCTACCATGTCCTACTGCATGAACTGTGGACCAATCCATAAATACTGCTGGGATGAAGGGCCAACTATAGGGATACTTCTCAGATATTGCTCGCATAATGTTAGGAAGAGGATAGATTAACAGAGTTGGGAGTGTAAAAGCATGGAGTGTGTGAAGTCTGAAACTCTGGTGTGTGCCAATACTACCCCTGTCTGCAAACCCAGTAATGGGTGGCTACAAACCTGCTCATAAATCACAATGTGAAGAGTGACTGACCAGATATATCAGCCCTGGTCTGTCCCACCAACCACACATCCAATTGGTGGATATCACATGATGTGCTGATGTTGATCACTGCAGACATTCCTTTTGGTAGCCCTCAGCCCTATAGTGTCTGTGGTGCTTGTGATAACTGTGTAACATTATAGTACAAATTAGTATTCATCTAGCATTTGTATACTCAGCCTATCAAAAGTAAAGCTTTGTGTGTGTGTGTGTCCATAGGTTCATAGGTAGGTACTAGGCTATTGGCTCTAGGGGTCTGTATAAGATTAGCCAAAAAGGTACCCTGGATTTCTCCACCCAAGAATAGTATTTTCTTGTGCCTCTGTCGAGCAGAGCTACAGATGAGATCCCCGGGGTGAATTTCCTTTTTCCCATCCAGTCATCAAGATTTTTCTTGAAGAGTGCTAATGAGGAGCTTTGTTTGATATAGATAGGTAGTTTGTTCAAGAGTATGGGAAGTCTCTGGGACACAAATCTATCCCTCCAGCATGTTCTGTTAATTGTGGTGACAAGGTTTAGGTCTCTAGAGCATGTAGCTCGGAGGGATTGGGATTTCTTTAAGTGGAGCATGACCAAAAGCTATGGGTTTGACATAGCTTTGTATGTTAGGCAGAGATCGCCTCAGAGTTAGCGATATGCGATGGAGTAAAGCTGGAGTTGTTTGAGACGGTCTGCGTGGGGTATCTGTTTGAGGCCGGTAATCCTCTATGTGAGGTATTTCAGCGGCCTTTCCAGTTGTTGTAGATGTCTTGTGAGGTACATACTAAAAGGGGCATTGTACTCTATAATGGGTCTAATGAGTGACGAGCAGAGAGGAACAATGGCCTCTTTTTTCCTGGATAAGAAACATTTTGTGATGAGGTGTGCCATGTAAAAGGATTTCCTGACTACTGTGGTGATGTAATTATCAAAGGAAAGACTACTGTTAAGTAGACTACCACCTATGTGGAAGCTCATGGGTAAAGAGTTTTTACCAAAGGGGATGACAATGCACTTTTTGGCATTCTGCTTGAGGCCATGGCTTTGACACCAGACATGTTTCTGCGAGGCCCTTTGTAGGATGTCCACATCATTAGAAGTTTTGATTATGGGTCCTAGTTTGCAGTCATCTGCGAACTTCATTAGCCAAAGACCTTCTGTGTCAGCCTGTACTTCAGAAAAGTAGATACCAAACAGGAGAGGACCCAGGACTGAACCCTGTGGTACTCCACTTGTTACTGGTCTGAAGTCGGATTTGGAGTCTGGTGCTTTCACAGTGGGGGTTGTCAGTGAGCCAGTTGGCAACCCATCTTGTGACATAGGGATTTATACCTAGTTTAGTGAGTTTATCTATAATTCCAGAGTGGGGGATGGTGTCAAAAGCCTTGGCGAGATCTAAATAGACTGTGTGAACCACCTTACCCTCGTCTACAGCTTTGTTGACTTCTTCAAAGAAGTCTATCAGGTTTAGGAGACATGATCTGCCTTTTACAAACCTGAACTGGTTGGGATCCAGAGTTTGGAGATTATCAATGTCTTTGTGTATAAGATCCATGATGATACATTCCATGGCCTTGCAGACCAGGCTCTTTAGGCTAGTGGGGTGGTAGTTCCCGGATTCCATGGTTGCTCCCCCTTTGTGGACTGGGATAACCGTCACTGTGTGCCATTCAGTGGGCACAAAGCCTGAGGTGAGGCTATGACTGAACATGGTGCTTAGGTGGGGTTCCAGTTTATTCTGCAGTTCATGTAGAATGCAGCCTGGGATGTTGTCAGGTCCCATCTGTGTTCTTGGCTTTGGAGAGAGTGTTTTTCTCCTGTGCAGCCATGATTACAGGAACTTTGCATTCTTCTGGTATAGAGATGGGCCCTTTAGGGGGTGAGAGGGGGTGAACCTATCTGCCAGGATGTTGGCAATATCTGTTTTTTCTGTATATTTAGTGCCATTGTGCTGTAACTCAGAGCAGATCTGAGTTCTGCCATTAAGATTCTTGACATAGCTATAGAATGCTTTGTGGTTGTCTTTAGAGTCAGTGGCAATTTAGTTTTCGTAACTAGCATTGGAGGATTTTTTGAGGGATCTCAGCTTCTTACTGAGGCTGACCGGGGAGTTCTTCCAATCATGGGATTTTGCTCTTTATTGCAAAAGTTTCTTTCTTCTGTTGTAGAGTTTGTTTATGGCAGGGGACCACCACATTGGTTTCCTTTTTTTGGGGGATAGCATCTTTGCTCTGTTAGGGATCGCATGATCCATGCACTCATGTAAGTGCTTATAAAGTGCATCTGTGTAGGATTCAGCAGTTGTACCTCTATTGTCTGTCTGCATGGGTGTCACGAAGTTTGCTACTTCTGTCTTAAGAAGCATGAAGTTGGCTTTAGAGACATTTTTTACTGTGGTTTCCCTAATGGGGGTCGGGCGGGATGTGGATGTCTAGAGTGATTAGCTTTTGGTCAGATCTGGCCAAGGAGGAATTGACCTCTGGTGTGGAACACTGATCGCCCATATTGGTAATGACCAGATATAGGATAATGCTGCCCTTGGTGGGGGTGTGGATACATTGATCCAAGGCATTGGAATTTATGAATTCCAGAAAACGTTGAGCAAAAGAGTTGGTACATGAGTAGTTTTCCCAGTTAATGGTGGTATAGTTGAAATAGCCCATTATTAGGATGTTGGGTTGTACTCTAATATTTTCCAGTGTATCAAGAAATGAGGAGTGGGAATCCTGGGGCATGGTGGAGGATCTGTAGCAAGTTACAATTTGGATTGCAGTCTTGCCAGAGTTAGTTGCACTTGGATAATCTCGGATGCATTATACTGAGCAGCTAGCCTTGAGGTTTGGATATCCTTAATGAATATGGACACACCTCTGCCTTTAGTGTTTCGGTCCAGCTTAGGTGGCCGAAAGGTGTTGTATGAATTGTAGCCTGGTAATGCAGGGGTGCTCTCTGGTGTCTTGAACCAGGTCTCTGTCGCTGCACAGATGTCAATGTTCTCCATTTTAAGGAGTGCCTCGAGTGAATGTATTTTGAGGTTTAGACTTCTAGCATTGAGTAGTATTACTCTCAGATTTTGCTTGCTTGTACCTGTTAAGGTGGTGAATTTGTCATTTGAACCTTGCCTATAAAAGGCACTGTAGGGGTGGCAAAAGTCTTATCCCGTATCCACAATCCCAAGGGAGACAGGTGCAGGCCATCTCTGGCAAAGCATTATGGTCTGTCGATCATGTCATCCCAGGCAGTCAAACACTGGATCCTCTTAGAATGACACCAGAAGCTTAGCCAATTGTTGAAGTCAATCATTTTGTCCTTGTATTGTGGTAACATTCTGGGTGATGGCAGGATGCTACTCAGGGCTAGGATCATAACTTCCTGGGCTACAAGATCAAAGACCTCCTCCATGTCTCTTTTCATTTGGTCCAAGGAGGTATATCTCAGGTCATTCACACCAACATGGACAATGACAGAGTCATATTTGTACTTGTGGTGGAGTGACCTAAGTGCATGCATTATGTGGCGGACCCTGGCACCTGACAGGCAGCCGACAGTAACTTTCTCTTTGCATAGCCTGGTGAGTAGAACATCAGTGTGCCTGACTATAGAGTCACCTATGACTAGAGTGTTGGGCACATTGTTATGCCTTATGGGCTGTGGTTGAGTGGCAGACTAAGTTTGTGGGCTATGTGTCATTTGGGTTGTGTTGGGGGTGGAGGTTTCTTGCATTTTTGCTTTGGAGGTCTCTGTTGCTTGAGCAGATTTTTATTTAGAGCCTCCATGTATGTAGGTGTGTGTTTTGTATTTCTGTGTGTGTGTTTTGGTGGTGTGGGTTTTGAGGGACAATATGATGAGTGTGGTGTGGTGCAAGTGTTTACCTTCTCCTCTTGACTGTCTAGTCCAGTCTTGGATGAAGAGAGCTTTGCTTCCAGTTTGGCAAATATAATTGCATCTCTCACAGGTTGTAGTGTTGGGGGGTAGGAGGATAGGGTTGTCTGTGTACATGAGGCAATTGCTGCATTGCCCCAAGATGCCCAGATTCATCAGGTAGACAAGAGAAAACACAGAGACCTGATCCTTAGACATGCCTGGATATGTGCTTTTTATTAAGTACTAAAAACTGTTTTCCTCTAAATGAGTGAGGAATGTTGAGTGCTGTAGTAATTGGTAGCTTATTTAGTGCTTACAACTAGTTCTAAACAAGTGCTGAGCTCAAATAAATAGATTTTAGGGCTAAAACTAAAAAACTGGCTAGTTCTAAGGGAAAATGTGAAGAGCAGACTTTATGGCACCAGGAATAGTTTAACCCTAGCTAAGCGGCGATACATAAAGTGTATTTTTTTTTAATATAACAGTAGCAAATGAGCAAACTGATTTAAACAAATTAAACAATTAACCAATAAAAAGGTAAAAACTGAGCCCCGTCCCAGCAGTCATTGATCAGGCAAGTTTTAACTGCACACTCCTGCCACTAGGGTGCAAGGGAACCTTCTCCAAAAAGATGGTCTGGATTAATGCTCAAGTTATACAAACAAAGCTAGATTCAGCAGGTCTGAATTTAGCCTATGCTACAGCAAACAAGGCATATCAATTTCAGAAAGAAACAGTTTAAATAAGCAGGCACAATAAGCCTTTAACCAGAAACTCCCAGCTCAAAAGGGCAGAATCTACCCTTTCCTCCCACAAGAGAGTACACCACACCTTCTTAATGTAAAATAACTGGCCCAAAGCCTAAGTGCTTAAACCAGAAATAATACACTTTCAGAATAACAGACACTAAGCCTTCAATCAGCAACAACCAACTTAGAAAGATGTAAGCTACCTGTCCTGCCACAACAGCGCAGACCACAAACCTTCTTAATGTAAAACAACTGGTCTGAAGCCCAAGTGCTTCAACCAAAGGCTCAGGATAACAGTTTCAATTTAATCAGCCTACTAACAAGCAGTAATAAATACAGCAGAATAAATGCATTTTAGTACTTTAAAGAACAAGCAGCAAATGCAAAATTAAAGTAATAAAGTAGAAAGAAACACAAATACAGTTAAAGCAGATAAATAAAGTGCAATTTTTTTATATGACAATAGAAAACGAGCAAACTGATTTAAACAAATTACCCAATTAACCAGTAAAAGAGCTCAAAATTGAGCCCTGTTCCAGCAGTCTTCAATCAGTCAAGTTCTAACTGCACACTCCTGCCACTAGGGTGCATGGGAACCTTCTCCAAAAGAGATGGCATGGATTAGTGCTCAAGTTATACAAACAAACTAGATTCAGGATGCCTGATTGTAGTCTATGCTACAGCAACCAAGGCTCACCAATTTCAGAAAGAAACAGTTCAAATAAGCAGGCACAATAAGCTGTATTTCCAGAGGAATGATTTATGGCCCATTCACACACACCGCACTTCCCATTGCCCAAGTTAGTGCTCCTGCTGATGTCAGTCACCTTGCAATAACCCTTTGGCCAAGTCTCAGCCTTATAAGCTAGGTGGCACTTGCAATGTGTGTGTAATACTGTACTGTAGCAAACTAGCTAGGCAGGGGTTCTAATCCCAGACATGGCAACTGTTAAACTGTGTGTGTGTGTGTGTGCTTGTGTTTGTGTGTGTGTGGAGATGAATTATTTTGAGACCATTCACACTCACTACACCTCCCATTGCCCTACTTTAGCATGCCTACTGATGTCAGTCACCTTGAAATAACCCTTTGGTCAAGTCCCAGCCCTATAAACCACATGCTGCTTGCAATAACTGAGTAATACTGTAGTGTAGCAAACTAGTTAGGTAGGAGTTCCAATCCCAGATATGACAACTTTGAATCTGTGTGTGTTTGTGTGAGAGAGTGTGTGTGTCTTTGATGATACCTAATTTTGTGGACATTCGCACTTACTACTCTTTCCTTAGCACTGCTGCTGATGTTACTCACCTGCAAAGATACCTTTGGACAGCTCTCCAACATATAAGCTATGTGGTGCATACGCTAACTGTGTAATACTATAGTGTAGCTTGCCAGTTAGGTAGCAGTTCTAGTTCCAGACATGGCAAATGTGAAGCTGTGTGTGTTTGTGTGAGAGAGTGTGTGTGTCTTTGATGATACCTGCTTTCATGGACATTCGAACTTACTACTTTCCTCTTACCCCTCCTTTAGCACTGCTGCTGAAGTTACTCACCTTCAAAGATAACTTTGGACAGCTCTTCAGCATATAAACTCCATGGCACTTGTGATGACTGTGTACTACTATAGTGTAGCATACTAGTTAGGTATGAGTTCTAATCCCAGACTTGACAACTGTGAAACTGTGTGTGTTTGTGTAAGATAGTGTGTGTGACTTTGATGATACCTGATTTTATGGACATTCACACTTAGTACTCTCCTCTTGCCCCTCCTTTAGCACTGCTGCTGATGTTACTCACCTTTACGATACCTTTGGACAGCTCTCCAACATATAAGCTCTGTGGCACTTGTGATAATTGCATAATACTGTAATGTAGCATACTAGCTAGGTAGGAGTTGTAATCCCAGACATGGCAACTGTGAAACTATGTGTGTTTGTGTGAGAGAGTGTGTGTATCCTTGTAGAGACCTGCTTTTGTGGTCATTCACACTTACAACACTACCCTTACCCCTCCTTTACCACTGCTGCTGATGTCACTCAGCTTCAAAGATACCTTGGCACAGCCCTCCATGGCACATGCCATAAATGTGGAACAATGTTGTAGCAATAACTACATAGGTATGGGTTTGAATCTCATCCGTGGCAAGTGATTGTGTGTGTACATATATCTACATACGTATGTCTGTACCCCAAAGATGTTGGACCCATTTACACCCAGTACACATCTCAGTGCCTGACTTTAGCAGTCCTGCAGATATCATCCACATTAGAAGTACATGTTGCTAACCCTGAACCATGTAAGGTCAGTGGTGCATGTGGTAATAGTGTAACATAATTGTCTGAAAAGCTTGTTAGATAGAGGTTTGAACCTCACCCCTGGCAAATGTAAATGTGTGTGTAGGGTAAAATATTTTTGAGATTTCTCACCTACTGCATCACCCAATGCCAGTATTTACTAGGGCTGGTGATGTTCCTTACCTTAGAAGTACCTTGGGGCAACACCCATCCTACAAGCTCTGTGGCACATGCAATAAATGTGGTACACTGTAGTAGCAATTAGGGGTTTGAATCTCAATACAGGCAAGTAAGTGTGTGTGTGTGTGTGTGTGTGTGTGTGTGTGTGTGTGTGTGTGTGTGTGTGTGTGTGTGTGTGTGTGTGTCTGTCATTGGTAACCTGGGTCCGGGTTGCTGTGATTGTGTAATAACAGGATCCATTGTGGGGTGGGTTTTGCTAAATTATTATGTTGAGGACCTAGTACATGTCACAATGTCCACATTACAAGGTGAACAGATGTAAAAATCTGGAGAGGTTGGTGTAGACAATCCACAGCCTGAAATGTGACAGTATGGATTAGTGAACAATATAGGCCGCCCTTCTATTACTAAGAGAACACTCTCCACCCATGTATCATACACAAACACACTTGGCTAGGAAACAACCACTATATTGGTAGTTCCCCTGCATATTGTCTCCCAGATAGAAACCAAGGGGTGATAGCAGTGGACTACATGCCTGTTGACCACAACAGTGCCACTGACATCAGAAAGTACTTTGATGTGTTACATCTCCTGAGTGTGTGTTATCCAGCAAGTAAAATGACATGACACCCTGTTCCATCCCCTCAGTAGCCAAATAAATGTGTACAGTGGCCCTTTTGTCATGTTCCCCACTGGACACATGCAACAACTGTAGAGTCTGCCAATGTACCCCACAAAGGGAATACCATGCCTTATACCTATGCCCTGTATGGACAGACACCACTAACTCCACTGAATACCCATATCATACTGTCAATGTAAGTGCAATCATGACCTCAGTTACATAGCCAGGTCTCGACAAATGAGGTCAGGAATGCTACACCAGAAGATACCAATCTGTCCACACAACATGCCCCAGAGACCTCAAGTACACTTCCACACATTAAAGAACATGGATGTGGGACATGTGCACAACCCAGACACTGTCCATGTTATGGAATATAGATCACATACATGGCAAGCAGTGCACATCACTGGCCACCCACAATAGAAACCCAGATGAGTGTAATGTGAATAAAATACCCACCCATGGGGACCACTCCAGGGACTACACCCTGGTGCCACACTGGGGACTATTGTCATGTGGCCTGATGCCAAGGTATTCCCTTGGCCTAGCCTTGTAGAGCCTTCAGGCCCCTTCACCTGCTGCACACCTGTGAAGCAATGAACCTATGGATCTCAGTACTGGAAAGTGTGTGTGTGTGTGTGTGTGTGTGTGTGTGTGTGTGTGTGTGTGTGTGTGTGTGTGTGTGTCTGTCATTAGTATCCTGGGTGCAGGTTGCTGTGATTGTGTAATAACAGGATCCATTGTGGGGTGGGTTTTGCTAAATTATTATATTGAGGACCTAGTACATGTCACACTGTCCACATTACAAGGCCAACAGATGTAAAACTCTGGAAATGTTGGTGTAGACAATCCACAGCCCGAAATGTGACCGTATGGATTAGTGAACAATATAGGCAGCCCTTCTATTACTCAAAGAACACTCTCCACCCATGTATCATACACAAACACACTTGGCTAGGCAACAACCACTATATTGGTAGTTCCCCTGCATTTTGCCTCCTAGATAGAAACCATGGGGTCATAGCAATGGATTACATGCCTGTTGACCACAACAGTGCCACTAACTTCAGAAAGTACTTTGATGTGTTACATCTCCTGACTGAGTGTGTGTTATCTAGCAAGTAAAAGGACATGACACCCTGTTCCATCCCCTCAGTAGCCAAATAAATGTGTACAATGGCCCTTTTGCCATGTTCCTCACTGGACACCTACAACAACTGTAAAGTCTGCAAATATACCCCACAAAGGGAATACCATGCCTTATACCTATGCCCTGTATGGACAGATGCCACTAACTCCACTGAATACCAATATCATACTGTCAATGTAAGTGCAATCATGACCTCAGTTGCATAGCCGGGTCTTACCAAATGAGGTCAGGAATGCTACACCAGAAGTTACCAATCTGTCCACACAACATGCCCCAGAGACCTCGAGTGCACTTCCACATGTCAAAGAACATGGATGTGGGATATGTGCAAAACCCAGACACTGTCCATGTTATGGAATATAGATCACATACATGGCAAGCAATGCACATCACTGGCCACCCACAATATAAACCCAGATGAGTTGAATGTGAATACAATACTCGCCCCTGGGGACCACTCCAGGGACTACACCCCGGTGCCACACTGGGGACTATTGTCATGTGGCCTAATGCCAAGATATTCCCTTGGCCTAACCTTGTAGAGCCTTCAGGCTCCTTCACCCACTGCACACCTGTGAAGCAATGAACCTATGGATCTCGGTACTGGAAAATATGTGTGTGTGTGTGTGTGTGTGTGTGTGTGTGTGTGTGTGTGTGTGTGTGTGTGTGTGTGTGTGTGTGTGTGTGTGTGGAGATGAATGATTTTGAGGCCATTCACACTCACTACACCACCCATTGCCTTACTTAAGCATGCCTGCTGATGTCAGTCACTTTGAAATAACCCTTTGGCCAACTCTCAGCCCTATAAGCTCCATGGTGCTCATGATAACTGCATAATACTGTAGTGTAGCAAACTAGTTAGGTAGGAGTTCTAATCCTGGTCCTGGCAACCATAATAATGTGTGTGTTTGTGTGTGAGAGAGAGAGAGAGTGTGTGTGTGTGTGTGTGTGTGTGTGTGTGTGTGTGTGTGTGTGTGTGTGTGTGTGTGTGTGTGTGTGTGTGTGTGTGTGTGTCATCAATATCCTGTGTGGGTGTTGGGGTGATTATGTAATAACAAGATCCATTGCAGTGCAGAGTTTGTTACATTATTATATTGAGGACTTATATTTCCCAATGTCCACATTTTAAGGCCATCAGTTGTCAAATACTGTAGAGGTTGTTGTAGACAATCCACAGCCATAAATGTCTACTGCCATGTACAATGAGTATGGGACAGTATGGATTAGTGAACAATATAGGCAACCATTATAATACCCAGAGACCACTCTCCACCCACGGATCATACACAAACATGCTTGTCTCTTTCTCTCTTCCTTTCTTACTTTCTCCCTGTCTCTGTCTCTCGCTCTCCATCTCTGGTAGATGTGGAAAAATACATCTGTTTCGCATTGACAGCAGTTTAACTTTTGTAGGGAATGCTCATGATCAGCTGATGCCCTGCGCATGAATTGGAGTCCTCCACTTGCTAATTGCATGAACAGCTGTGGTTTCATTCCTATAGCCAATTGCATGGAAACACACTCCTATAACTAAGCACTTCATATGGGTGTTGGTCCTTTTCCTTCACTGTGAGCAAGAATTCATGTGGATGTCTGACAAACAGCATCACAGATGGTACTTGGAAATACCTCTTACAACAAAGACTGTGGAGACAGGCCAACAAACTGGACGGGCGTGTTCCAGACATGGTGACAGAATGTAAGTATTGCTGGTCTACATTTGAAGTAATGTTGGTTTAACAGGGTTTGTGTGAATATGGCTGTTCTGCATGATTTAAGGTCTGGCATGACAGTGTTATGTGGTTGAGAAAACTCTCACCTGTAGGGCTATCTGCAGACTCGCCAGCATTTGGAGTCTTAGATGTGCTGTGTTACTCACTCATTTGTGTCTTTAAAAATGCAGTAGCATACTCTGATAATTGCAGTCAGTAAATGGTGACATCCATGTGTGTTACTAACTTCATAACCCTCAGTAGAGATATGTCACAACAAACCCTGTTACACCAGCAATTGTTTCAGTTTATCACAGCAATATGTCAATATTGGTCCTGTGTTTGTGCCTTTGTCCATATGTCATGCAGTAAGAGGTAGATATCTACAGTATATCATTATTTACTGACATCATTCCTGATATCAAGCCAGTGAAATATCAGACTGTCAGACATATTATGTATAGGAGGCCTTATATTTGAAGACAAAACCTGGACATTCTGTTGTAGTCTGTACATTAGTGAGGTCTGTGCACTTATGGTGATTGTTGATAGAGTGTCAGCATTGTGTAGCAGTGTATTGTGAATATATGATGATGGTTTTGTTCACACAGTCTATATCCTGTACTATTAATTAGGCTTATCATAATGTGACTGTGACTGTGCTGAGATTGGTTGTGGGTATGCACTTTCACACTGGTGTCTGTTACATGCCTGTAGTGCCTGCTATATTTGCAATTACATGTGTATTCCCCCATAGGAAAAGTGAGTTAGTGATGTGGCAGTCTGCCTGTAGTTTAGACAGTTCTTGGTGACATGCGTAGCAGCTCAGTGTATTTACCTAGTGTGATGTTATGTCCAGATATTTGTCAGATGTACTGTTGCTTGGCCACCATACGTGTTGTGTATTTCTGACACAGCAGTGGGATGCCGTGAAGATGTATGTCACTAACTAGTGGGAAGTATGTGGGCTTGGTACCTCTGCTCCTCCAGTTAATATGTGTTTGGACAGACAGGAGGGTGTGAATGCATCAACTGTGTGAGCTTATCTACTCCAGTATTTGTGGTATACCCCCATTCTCATGGCTGTAACTGTAAACATCCCCTTTGTCAGGCCTGGTCCACACTTCTTGCACTAAGGAGTTCTGTGTATATCTCTCAACTGACCACATTGTTTCAGACTGTCCAAGTTTATTGCTCATATTCTTCTGTATTCTACAGGATCATTACTGTGATTTGTGTGGTACTTCACTATGATGATGTATGATGTCTGCCAGTAACTGATGGCGTACATGTCAGTTTCAGAAGAGCCTTCCTTCACAGCATGTCTGTTGACACAACCCCTAATACTGTAGCAACATTCTACATTTATAACTGCAATACTTACATTAAGTTCCTTTGCACTAAGAGGTTGAGAGTTATGGTGTATATATATATATATATATATATATATATATATATATATATATATATATATATATATATATATATATATATATATATATATATATATATATATATATATATATATATGTATATACATATCCTTATGTATAAACATGAGTGTTGTATATACCTTCTCAGATGTATCCCACCATATTTATCTGATATGTGTATATTTAGATATAAAAACATGACTGATTCAACACTATTTTCACTAAGTAGTAAATATGTTTAGTAGTCAAAGCAGTTGTTCACTACTATTCAGTACATGTACTGAATGATATATTTAAAAAAGCAACAGACATTTTTACAGCTCAGATGGTTTAGTGGTTAAGTGCTGTGACTATAGTCTTGAGGGTACTGGGTTCAAGGGTTGTTTATTTTGTTGCTAGGCAGAAAAAAGGACTGTTGGATAATGAGTGGTTAAAGCAGTTTTGAGCAGCTTTAAGTGGGTTTGCTCTGGTTTGCACAATGGTAATTGGTGCTAATGTACGGTTAAACAAAAAGCCGTTTACACTGTATAGGCTTTGCTTACCAGTGCACAAATCTGCTTAGCATTTATATTTAAGCAATGCTTACACCTGCTCAGCATAGCTCAGCTCTGGTAACCAGAGATCACATTTCAGTCTGATAAAATAGCAGGGTAATGACATCTTTAATAAGTACATAACATGCTTTTATGTCCTGTCATTACAGTAGCAAGGGGTGTAAGTATATTGTATGGGACACCTGAGTATACATGGCTAATATCACAATCTTTTCTCTTTGTATGTGTTTCATACTTTGGTAGTATCCCAGGTTATATGCAGTCACACTTGCATGTATTGTTTCATTACGTTACTACATTTAACAGTGCTTTGCCAAGCAATAGTAGATTGCAGATTGTAGTACTGGAACTATACACCCCTGCATGCAAAGCTGGACTCTGAGTACTGACTTTCGTGTTTTTGGTGTTTGAGCTGTATGTTTTTAAGTATCTCCTATTGGATATTGATCTGATATGTTGATATTAACTGTAGACTACTATGTTTTAGGACGTCATAGAGGACTGATGTCATGTAGTAATGGCATACCTATCAGTTTCAGACATCTATCTGTCAAAACATTAATCCTAATGCATAACCTATTTGCTAATTTCTGTCTGTCCTCTGTACAGATGTGCAGATGTCAGGTATCCATCTTGGCTGCTTACAGACAATCTCTGATTGACTGACACTGACATGTCTGCCCAGCTGTGTTATGAATGCTTTAGCTAGAAAACCCCACTCTGTATGCAGCACGTGCCTTGAATACCTCAACCAGACTACCACAGTCAACAGAACATGCTTGGGTACAGGTCCCTAACCCAGACACTGGCTATGTTATGCAATATATGTTGCATACATGTCAATTGGAGCACCTCACTGGCCCTCTTCAAGAGAAAACCAGATGATTGGATGTTGAATTTAACTGTCACCTTGGGGATCACTCAAGTGACATCAGTTGACAGCCTGCTGACAAATGTCAGTTGGCATGATACCAGTGTACCCACATGCCCTACTCTTCTCATGTCTCCATGGACATTAGCCTGGTACACACATAGGAACACCTGCACCTATGGACCTCAGTACTGACAAATGTGTCTGTGTGCATTACTGAGAATAACATTATCTGTGTGTTTGTAAACTTGTAGTTGAAAATACTCTGAGAGCCTTCTCACCCAATACACCTCCATTGCTATACTTAGAAATGGCTGCTGCTTTAATTCACATTAAATATACCTTGTTAAACTCTTCACCCTATGGACTACCTGCAGCTTGCAATACCAACATAACACTGTTCTACAAATGGGTAGATAGGCATGGCAAATGTGAATATATATGTGTGTGTGTGTGTGTGTGTGTGTGTGTGTGTGTGTGTGTGTGTGTGTGTGTGTGTGTGTGTGTGTGTGTGTGTGTGTGTGTGTGTGTGTGTGTGTGTGTGTATGTGTGTGCAATTGTTTGTCAATATGCATATTTGTAGGAGACACCATTCTGAGGCCACATTCTCAAACTACTCTAAACCTTGCCATACATTAAAAGGGATGGTGATGTTGCTAACATTAGGAGAGCCATGACAAACCATCTCCCGACTATCCCTGTGGCATTTGCAATAAATGCATATCCCTGTAGTAGCACTGATGAGATAGACAATGGTTTGTATTGCAGTCCTGGTCAATGTGTGATTGTGGGTATGTCAGAGCATTATCATGGGTTTCACTGAGTACAATATCCAATGTGGGGTATGGGTGCTAGGTATACTGTCTTTATACCATGGTACCCCCAGTACATGTCCCAAGGTCCACTGTATGAGGACCGCTGTCACCATCAACCATACAGGTAAGGGGTGACACTATCCAGCCCAATGATCAATGTGCTGTGTGCAAAAACTCTGTAACAGTATGGACTCACTGACAAGATAGTTAGGACTGCTAAACCCAGGTCTCTTCAAATGTGTATATGTCTGTATGCATTTGTCAATGTGTATATGACAGTATGTCATACTATGTATTGTTCATTAACACCCAGTACATTCCCCATTATCATACTATACAAGGCCTGGTGATGTTCTTCACTTAACAGGAAGCTTGGGACACACCTCACCCTACAAGCTCTGTGGTTTGTACAATTAAGTCCAAACACATTAGTAGCAATAAATACCTAGGAAGGGGTTCTACTCTCAGTTTTGCCAAGTAAGTGTGTGTGTGTGTGTGTGTGTGTGTGTGTGTGTGTGTGTGTGTGTGTGTGTGTGTGTGTGTGTGTGTGTGTGTGTGTGTGAATGGATTCAATTCAGTTTGCAGAAAATATATTTCCCAGGAGATAATTTGTCCGAGAACTAACCGGCAAAAGGTAACATTTCAAAGCAATCATCTTGGGGAAATTCATTCCATCAAAACTAGTAGTGGATGTGTAAATGCCCTCTTCCCCACTGTATAGCTGTGCAGCAATACTGGAGTTGGTATATATAGGTGGGTGTGGTGTTGTGGGCAAAGCCACCCACACTGGGGTAATTGTGCATATCCCCCCACTTAGTGTGCTGTTATACTGTACAGTTTATGTTAAGAGGTTAAGTAGTTGTTAATCAATATATGTGTGGCTCTACGCCACCCTACATCCTCCAAGGTGGGGGGCTGTGCCTCCACATCATCACACCTATGTTTACCAACTCCAGGATTGCAGTACATTGGGGAAGAGGACATATACCCTGCCAGTACCATTGTCAATGGCATTAAACTGGCGGACTGATTATTTACTGATGTGATGGTTTGGCAATTTGGTCTTCGTGGTATTACATAGGGCAAAATGACTTCACTGCAAAAGGAAGTACATCCATGTGAACAGTATTCTCTGTGTATTGCATCAAAACAAAAGCCTCTGTGTGTGTGTTATTCACAGACATTTGGTGTGTGCCACCCAGTACCCTTACCATTGTCCCCTGTAGAAAAGCTGCTTACATCAGCCACCATGCACTCACCTGTATACACCCCTCAGACCTATCAGCCATGTGGCACATGCAGTAACTGTTATACAGACCTGTTGCTTGTGATTAGCTGTACCCGGGATATGATACAGTCAATGTATCACCACAGTGCTACACCCCTTGAAGGAAAGGACAGCAGACCAACATCATGCTGACACATCGACACCTAGAATACAAACAGAATACATTATGGAGACCACAATCAGTCAGTGTAATTAACAGCTATAATGCATCATGGCTGGACAGCTACACACCCTGAAGTGTAAGCATTAATCATTCCAGATAACAACACATTAAACAGCATTACATTGCTAAACCTTAGTACATTCACCCTGTGCATCAGAACCATATTAACATGTCCCTGCATCGATGGTGGTATGGATGACAGGGATGTAGCACAGCTATCATCATATGCACTGGGTGTTTTGTGGGTTTGCCAGAGGCCCCGGCTGAGCCATTTGGTTGACAAAATGTGTGTGGGTTAGGGTTTTTTTATTAAATGGGCTGTGTAGATATGGTGTGTGTAGGTATGGACGAACCCTAACAGTATTGGTGATGTGTTTGTATGCATGTATGCATACATTTCTGCCATGTGATTGCCCTATACAGGGGTTTGTTGGACAGCTGCAGACTGTACATGGCAGGGTGTATGTGAACTGTGCCTGCCAGGGGTTGCACGGGCACTACCAGGCAGAAGCCCAGATATGGTACTCTCCCCTGATGATGACAATTGTCTGCTGGATCTGTGTCCCTGTTGGGACTAGCCAGGACCACGTGCACACTGTGGTGTGGACAGCACACCCTGCAGTGCTGGTGTTGGTACTGCCACTACGGGTGTGGTTGTGAGATGTTGCACATCCACATAGACTTCCACCTGTTGGCATTGCTAACCTATGCCGATGTGGCCGATGCCCTACTCCCACCACATGCTGTACCACAGACACCATACGGTTGAGGATTCCCACCATCTCACCCAACCATCTATACATGACCTCTGCAAAATAACGGTGGGCACCTGCAAGATCATGGATGTAGTCACGTACAGCAGAAAGAGTAGCCCTCTGCAGCCTCACACTATCTCTGGTGTAAGGTTCCATACATGTCTGTGCCTCCATGATCGCCCAAAACATGCATCTGGTGACACCTGGCTGTGGAACGTCTGCCATGGGCATGATGGCCAGCAGCCATCATACGAGTATCCCCGTACATCTGCCTGTGTGGGACCTCACCAGTCATCCGGCTATGGCTGCTGTGTACAGACACACTTGCCATACTCACCACACATTCATGTCCCATGCCACCACCCACAAATGGTCCCTCATCTATGGCCACTGGTGATGGGGTATGTATGGGCACTGTGACTGTCTGGGGGGATGGGGTGGATAAAAGTGGGATGTCAACCAATGGCACAAATTCAGCCTCTGACAACCCTGCATGTGCCTCACTATGCCTATCATCATTATCAGAGTCTATATGGACACTAACATCAGTTTGCCTGCAGGAGGGACCCTGACCACCTTGCAACCTGTGAGGAGCAGACAAGAAAGGTAAATTAGACCTGTATGTTATATTTTACTTCTACACACACACACACTCACACACACACACACACACACACACACACACACACACACACACACACACACACACACACACACACACACACACTTACTGGTGAGGTGGCACAAAGATATTGCACAGACTTCTCATTACCCAACAGTCAAGATGCATGACATATGGCATGCAACAACATGCACTGAAGCCATACTCAATCATTGTTACCAACATTATACATCTCAGTGGTGCATGAGTTGTGTTAGTAGGTGATGCCCCTTGCTCTGGAACACACTGCACCCATATACACAGTATTGCTGTGCACCTGTACAGCACACTGGCATGTATTGTCCACCATACCTCATAAGTGTACACACCATTGCTGAATGTGTATATGTGTGGCAGTTATATTTGCTCTGTTGCTCACAGCCCCTATGTGTTTGTCTGAAACATACCTGGGATGACATGAGGACTGATGTCAATAATTAATGCCTGACCTTTGATTTGCAGATTGCATCATCAGCAGTGCATGTATGCACAATAAAATTGTAGGTGGGCTAGAGCTTACTGTCTTGCACACAGTTCTGTTTGTCATTGTGATAGTGACATTTTAAGTTTAGCATTGTTATGTAATGGATACATTTACATTGTGACAATTGATCCTTTTCCCCTAGGGGGTTGACTACAGAGTGTAATTGGCGGCTGTTGAACTACAACTGTAATTAAGTGCTGATTGATTCTTGTCTTCAAGGCAAGTGTGTTTTTTACTGTTGCACTACTTGAAGGCTTTAGCCTAGAGAGCAAAGTATGTTATTTTTTACAAATTACTGTATCATATGATTTCTTTGGGAGTTGCATTAATCAGTTATTATCTATTTCAAACACCTAAATGATATAAGAAATGGCACAAACAACTGAAATAGTATGCAAATAAACATTTATATGTATGCAAACTGTGTGGTGCTATGTCCTTCGCATTGTGTGTGGGTATATGTTTCATCCAATAATTCTCATTTGCAGGAAATAATCAGACACTGGCCATTTGAAAAGGTGACCACTGTAGGAATAATGGCTGTTTGATATTTTGTGCACCCTTTATATATACTCTCTTTATATATATCTCTATAAGTATATATATATATATATATATATATATATATATATATATATATATATATATATATATATATATATATATATATATATATATATATATATATATATATATATATATATATCACATATATATTTATATATATATATATATATATATATATATATATATATGTGTGTGTGTGTGTGTGTGTGTGTGTGCATGTATCATTAAAATGTTTAGTGCTTCCATATTGTACATTCCCTATGGTAGACTGACTGTTCTGCATAATATGTTAGAGAAATCATCCCAACATCTTACAGCTCAGATGGCTTAGTACTAACTTGTTGTGGCTATGTTGTGCAGGGTCCTGGGTTCAAGACTTGTAAGGGCTGGTTACCTTGTTGCAAGGCAGAACAGTTCAGCTGTAGTGGAAAAATAAGGGCAATAATTACAAGAGGTCCCTAGTTTGGGCCCCTTCACCCCCATTTACAGTGCCTTTGGTTAGATGTTTTGCAGTTAGAGGTTGAGAGTGTGGATCCTATGTCTGAATGCACTACATACATACATATATATGTATATATATATATATATATATATATATATATATATATATATATATATATATATATATATATATGTAATGGTCTACCTGATAACACCGACATGCCAAAACACCGACAACAAAATAATCGACACCACAAAACCGAAAGTTCAAAATCACGAAACTTCACATGCCCAACAAAACACAGACCTGATCCGAAAAACACACACACAACATAAGCATACCAAAAACGTTACAAACCTACACTAAACCTTACATAAGCAACTATCTATGCACTAACCTTAACCCAAACCCTAACTCTGAGGTCAATCACTATCACACACTTACCTTAACCGCACCCTAACCCTAACTCACTTAATCCGCCCCTAACCCTAAAGTCCATCACCATCGCACACTTACCTTACTCGCACCCTGACCCTAACATATGTCCCTATCGTACACATACCTTATCATGTCATTGTTCTCAGCGTCTGGCTTTTCAACTGTTGGTCTTCTCCGTCGTCGATCTTCCGGTGTCGGTTATCTCATTGTCGGTGTTTTCCGCTTTCGGCGTAATTAGGTAGACCCATATATATATATATATATATATATATATATATATATATATATATATATATATATATCTACATATCTACATGTATAAATACATTTTCCCTACTGCTGAATGACTGTGCTGCATGATATGTTTGAGAAAAACATCAAACATATCTACAGCTCAGATGGCTTAGTGGTAAATTGCTATGGTGTGCAGGTTCCTGGGTTCGAGACTTGCAAGGGCTGATTATTTTGTTGCTGGGAAGAAAAAGGGCTGCTGGATACAGAGTGATTAAGGCACTTTTATGCAGTTGTAAGTGGGTTTGTGCAGCGGTAAGCCATGCTAATCTGGTTAAATATATTTACAGGCAGTTAGCCTTAAAAGTGCTTAATCTGTGTAGGCATTGCTTAGAGCCATGCAAACAGGCTTAGTCCCGCTTATTACTTTTTAAAAGAGCTTACTCCCACTTTTCCCTGTGCTAATTTCTTTAAAGGAAAAGAAAAAAAGGGGTGATAGGAAAGTGATGAAAAAGGGCCATGCAGAGGGAATGACAATACTGAAAGTAGCTAGGAATGCGCAGGACATGTGCAGGGAAGGTCCATAGCTGTCCATTTCTTCTACAGCAACAGCTGTGCATATATACTGAATTTGGAGGTAGATTTGGACACTCAAACACCTGAGAGAGAGGTGAGGACAACAATAATGTATTGTGAAGCCAATTATACCAGATTACATGTGTCCAGTGGACACGTGTGTGAAAAGGACAGCTATGTATAGGGCAACATTTTTTTGGAACAGATTGCCCTTTTTCTTTTTAAGGTGAGAGTGGGATGTTGAGGAAGGATAGTAGGTATATCTGGGGAGGTAGGTTGGGTAGGAAGACAGACAAGACATACAAGAACAGCATACAGAGGCAGTATATGACACATGTGGGGGAAAACACCTTGAATGGGGAGGGGTGTTTGCAAATCGGAAGCCCATGAGCCCTCAAATGGAAACAGTGGGACTGAGGTCTCCACCATGGGCAGTCACCACTGTACCTTCATGGCCCAGAAGGTGGCTGTGCTGGGGGCTGAGCAGGAGGGGTAGGCTGATACACTAATTGCACCATGTGGCCCTCAAGCTGTCGTAGCAGATTTCCAAACTCATTGCCGAGCTCGCTATGCACCAAACCCTGGACCTGGTTTCAGGTGACAGTTTCCTGTCTGCACCTACTCCCGGGGGGGACAAACCCCATCCCCTGAGGCAGTTCCACCCAAAGGTGGTGCAGGACCAGTGGACGAGGAGGTCCTGGGGTGGGTCCCAGATGTGCTGGGGCCCAGTGCCATGGCCAGATGAGGTGGGAGAGGTGGGTCCACTGGGACCTGCAGTTCCAAACATGCTGTAGTGTTACAGTTTTAGAACATATGTGGGTTTGTAATAGTCAACACAATCCAGGATTAGTTATAACAGCATGCATAGCTATTCCCATTAACGAAAACAACAGATTTGGAACAGTTGCATAACAAACAGAACACATCCATATATGGAACCACAGTGGCCATTACAAAGGCATGCAGGTTATATTGATAGCAACAGGCCACCAATGATAGTATTTCAACATGGAACATTAATGGAAAACATTTTAATATTTGTTGAACAACAGGACATATGTCCCAACAGTAGGTTTGGTGTAAAACATACCCATTGATTTGTGTGTTTAGATTATTTTTGCAGACATGATGGGGAAGGGATAGAGATTTCAATTAACAACTTGTATATCCTTGCAGTACTCACAACTTTAATGATCATTGATCTAATCATAACTCTACAGGTATTATTACAATACCCTATGGCCTTGGTTTGGTCAGTGGTATGTTTGTACACAGTGTATACTTCATCTGTCTTATAGTTAGATTCTACTTCTCTTACCTGGTAGACCTGTGGGGGGAATGTTTGTTAACACTATCTGACTGTTTCTACACATATTCCCAGATTCCTATTTAAAATTATGCACATACCTCTCAACCTCTTAATGCAAAAAAATCTGTACAAAGCTTGACAAAATGGGGGTACAAATAGGGACATATTTAAAATATTGCTCTTATAAACTTAGAAAGTTGCTAGAGTAACAGGATTTGTTTTAATATACATTTTCTGAAGCATTTGCAGTGTGAAACTCAAATGTATGTCATTATTTAGTGACTCCAATCTTGAGATCATCCCAGTGATTTGCCAGGAAAATAGAGGAACAGGCCAAAAATATGAGCCAAAAATCTGGACATTCTGTGGAAATCCGTACAGTTCAGAGGTATAATTATGCATACAGCTTACTACCACTCTCATGATTCGAACCATTGCTGTGTGTGCTAAAAATACAACTTATGTTTCATCAGAGTGAGCTACTCAGAAAGTGCTGTTTCTTCTTTCAGAGTTTTCTGTCTAAGTCTTTCTTGGTTGTACAATCTGAACTTGTAATTACAACATTCTTATACAGACATTCATGGACATATTTTTTAAGTAGCGCAGTGTAAGAAACAGTTGACACAACAGTACTATTCACATATCAGATCTTGGTGAATGCAACATGTGAGGCCATACAATACCAAAGTAAACACACCCAGTCGAAGATTTAGAACTTTACTGCCAGGCAGTTACACTTTTACTTACATATGACCTATATGGGACTATTACTGTCATGTTGTCTGGTTTATTCAGTAGAACCCATACACATTTTTTATACTGCCAGGTGACATTTTACTCCTTTATATTTATTTGGTATGACTACTACAAGCAGGAATGTTACTCACCAGCCTCACAATGCAGCCTTTGCAACCTGCTGGCTTGGGCTTCCTGGTTCAGAGCTCTATCAGTAGCAGCTGTAATGAAAATAGAGAAACATTTATCCATACCTATCCATCACATAGACAGGTTGAACTTTGGTAAACAATTATTGCTATGAATACTTGCACACTGTTGGTACATCTCGCCTGTCTCTTGCTTCTTGGTCCCAATGTTCCAAGAGCTCCCTCTTCCTCCATTTCAAGTCAGCATAGTGGTGCCAGACCTGCTCACCAGTCTGAGGGATAAGAGAGCCACTGTTGAAATCACAGGCGTGACTTTCCCAGGCTTCCACTTTATATTGGGAGCCCTAGTACTGGTCCTGCAGCAGTCTCATGTCATGACTTTTTACCAGGAGTCCTACCATGACCTTGGACTCCTGTATGCCCCAGCGCTGTGCCTGAAAGTGCATGCTGTCTCCAACACCTGCCATACTGCCTACAGTGGAAAGCTACAACCAGTTATGACCTGTATTGCCACCTGTGGGGTTTTAATATGGCCGCTTTCCCACCCTTTGCCATATTTGGATGGTTTTGAAAATGCTGAGCTAAGCTAAGCTACAGGCAATCCTGCTTAGCTAAGGTTGGCAGTGCTTAAAGGGGCAGGTTTAGCTTTGCTTACCAGTGGGCAAATCCACTTAGCTTGGCTAGTCATTGCTTAGTATTCATATGTACATAATCCTTACACCCGGTCAACATAGTTGTGCAGTGCTTAGCATTGCTTATGTTTTATTATATTGGTCTACCACCTGTATGGGATTGATTCATCATTCATTACATAATATAGATTTATTTACCTTACCTGACATCCCCCAATGTGCTGTGATTAATTTATCCTTGTGTGACTATTCTGTATGGGGCACTTGTGTTCATATGGGGTTTCACTACTTTATTACACTGACACCTCACATCTCGCCCTAATACACTACTCTGGTTGAGACAAATCAGTTACTTCTTACATAAATATACAAAAAATTAAAATTTTAATGTTTGCACATACAAAATGGAAATGGCTTTGGTGAGGCTTGAACCGTGAATAACTACATGCAAGGCATACACTCTAACAGCAACAATATTGCACTTATGCTTATACTGGATGTCTATTGCTTTTTAACCTATCATGCCGTTTCAGCTGGCTTAAGCGTAGCTAATCAACGGGCACACCGATGCACCTATGCTTAAACTTTATTGCATATATAAAAAAAAAGTATTTGCTGTGATTTTTTTTATTTGTACTATTCAGAATATCCATGCTAATGCTGAATGTGAAGAACAATGAAAATGTTTACAGGTGCTGGCAAGTGAAATTCAAGTTTTGAATGATAAAATTCATAAAGACCTACTTTTTGGGGTGGAAGAAACAAAGAAAAAATATGCATATGTTTTTAAAGATGTAGAGATGTATGAAAGAAATAATTAGAAAAAGAAGGTTGGTAAGTTAGAAAGAGATTTGAAAGACTATAGGGATGGGAAAGCATATATAATAAAAGGAAGTTTTGATAAAAGAAATGGAACATACTTTAATGAAGGAAGCAGTGGACATGATGTTTATGTAGAGACGATGGAAAGACAAGGCAGGGAAATCCCTTTAGAGGTGGACCTGCCAAGGAGATCTGAGAGAATAAGGAATTTAGCAGTACAACCTACATATGCACAGATGACATTGAGGGGAGTAGGGAGGCAAGGGAGGGGACAACAGGGGCCATATTGGAACAACCAGAGGATTTATGCACAGCCTATGTACCCACCCAGGGAACACTGGGAAAGGAGATAAGTGTTACAAATACAGAACAGGGGTTATTGTTAAGAAAGGGTGTATATATGAGATGGAAAATTTTAAATATACAATTATGCAGGGGTGGATATGGATGAAAGACATTTTAAACTTTTTAAAAAAGGTTTTAAATTTATTCCAACTAGGAGAGGGAATCTAGCTAATACACTGCTGGACACCAAGATGTTTATTAGAAATTTGAATTTAGCTACTATGTTTGAAGGAGGTACTAGGAATGATCCATTGAAAAAGAAAAGTATTATTTATCCCCCATTGGTACCGGATTTAGTTAATTTTGAAACAATTGTAAGTAATGACATTAAAAGTTATTATAGAAACAGAAGGAAATGGTATCCTAATAGTATTAGTCTGGAAGAAAAGTAAGTCATGAATGAAATTATCAGCAATAAAGAAATTAGAATTATTTAACCGGACAAGGGGGGAGGTGTTGTTATAATGCTAAAGTGGGAATATATGGGGAAAATGCTTGAAATTTTAAATGTGGAAGGTAGATATAACCAAGTATCGCGGAATGAAGTTAATATAGCCTACCATAGGATTGATTTGATTTTGGAAGATAATCTATTGCAAGGGGCTATAGAGAAAACATTGTATGATTTTTTGAGAGCAAATAAACCATTTATTTCAAGCATATTCGGAATACCGAAAATACTCAAGAACCGCATGGACCCACCAATGAGACCTACTGTTTCATCTGGAGGATATAAAATTGAGCCTTTGGCTATATATGTGGATACAAAGTTTAAACCTTTTTATAAATTTTACCTGCATATACTTATCAATTTGTGTGATTTCCTTACAAAGATTGGAAAATTAATGTATGACGAGGATTACAGGTTTATTACAGTGGATGTTAAAAATTTATTTTCAGTGCTTCCACACGAATTGGGGTTAAAATGGTTCGAAGAAATGATGATAGAATTTGAATTTGTGGATGGTAGAGACTTTAATTTAATACTAGAAAGTGTAGAATTGGTGATGAAAAATAACTTTATATATTTCCAAGAAGAGTTATACCACCAAATTGATGGAATACCGATGGGGGCAGTGTGTGCCCCTATAGTAGCTAATATAGTATTATTATATTGGAAGAAACATTTTATTTTTAACTCAAGGTATAAGCAGTTTATAAAAGCATATTTTAGATTTCTGGATGACATATGTCTGGTTTGGAAGGAGCCTAGAGAAGAAATAGACAATTTTGTTAGATATATTAATCACACTACAGATTTTTTAGAATTTACATATACTATATGGGACGAACAAGTGTATTTTTTAGACACTACTATTTTGAAAGACAATGTTAATAAGAAATTTAAGTCTAAATTGTATAGGAAGGAATGTTTTTCAAATTCATATTTATACTATAGCAGTAACCACCCTATTAAACAAAAATAGAACATTATTAAGGGCCAAATGATTAGGGCAATATGGATGACATCTGAAATAGAGGATACTAGGGTTTAATTGGAATATATACAAAGTTTATTTGAAGAAAGGGGTTACCCTGTGGAGTCTATTGAATGTATAAAGAAGTACTGAAAGGATGGAATGAGAAATACATACCACTTTTATTGAAAGGACAGAATAATGATGGAGAATTGGTAGAAAGTCAACATAAAAGCAACAAAAATGTGAGAAATAAAACAGGGGATGTGTATATGATGTTAACTTATAACCAAGGGATATAAAGAATATAATATATAAAAACAGGATATTATTTTTCATCCATGCCTAATAGTATCCACATTTTCCCTAGAAACTTTAAATTTGGGTACAAGGAGAACAGGAATTTAAAAGAAATTTTTGAAAAAGAACAAGAAGGAAGTAAGAATAAGGTTGGAACGTACAAATGTGGCAGGTGTCCGCAGTGTCCGTTTGTATATAATCAAGGGACGTTCGAATTAGAGGGTATTAATATGTCATTTTATCCCAAGGGATATAACAATTGTCAGTCTAAGGGTATAATTTATTTAGCTAAATGTATAACATGTGGTTCATATTATATAGGGAAGACCGAACAGAGTCTGAAACATAGGGTATATGAACACATGTATGACATTAACAGAAAGAGAGAAACTAATGCCTTTTTCAGACATACAGCAACATGTCCTCAAGCTGATTTTAAGTTTTGGGTCATTGAACAGGTCAAAAGAAATGAAAGGGGTGGGGATTGGGTAGCCCAACTGGAATTAAGGAAGTTAATATGGCAATTACAGTTGGACGCTTGCAACCCACCGGGCCTTAATGACCATATTTCACTTGTGCCAGCACTTAGAATTAGAGCAAATAGATATTAAATACTAAATATTAAATAACTGATATTCAGTCATACAAACACAATGATGTATTAGCCATTTTTAATATTGTGTAAAAAATGTGATTATGTGCAATATGTTTTATATATTTATATATATATTTATTTATTTAATATGAAGTACTTATGCAAGTATTTTTATGAAAGATTTTTATAAAAGTTATATAAAATCAGATAAGCACAATTGTATTTAAGTAGGTTGATGTGTTTTTTAAATATGAGTTTCAATTAACTCATGACCAATGGGAAAGGTGATGGGTCTATTTAAGTTGTAAGGTGGGATGATAGAGTTGACTCTAATGATGTTTCTGGGTTAAGAAATGAAAGCGCTAAGTCCATTGATGTGTTTTATAGTGCTAGTGTCTGTTTTTGTACAATGAAAGTGTTTGGAATATATCGGAGGTGGCCTTTATTGACCTTGGACAACAACTGGAGTTTTTTGGATTTATTGGTTGTGACTTTTGACTTTAGGTGTTCCACTTTGATCACTGGTTGTAGTTTGTGTTGGTGGAATTGTGTTTTTCAGGAGCTGAGGTGCCTCACAGGTTACTAATTTGGACATGCAAACTCCTTTATGTTTTAACAATAGTCTAGATGCCAGGTCAAGTAATAGAACATGAATTCAAGACTTAACTAGTCTTGTTAATTTTTATTCCTGACAGAATGACAAACAGAATGGTTCACTTAACCAGGAAGGAGCTATACCCTATTGTCAGGGAAACAGTGGTATGGCAATGTCATTTCCAGCTGAACGAGGAGGAGTAATAGATGACTGGAATGGAGTTCTTGGAGATGATATGGCAGAAAAGAGGGTGAATGGCAGAGAATGCTGAGAACGCCTGAACGAGACTGGTTCGGAGAATCGAGATTTTGGATGGGGACATTATTTAGAATTGGACTTTAACACTTGGCTTAATAGAAAATATTTTGTTGTTACAGACCCAACACCTCTGCAGAGTAATGAAACGTATTTAGGTATATGTAAAAATTTAAAAGAAAAAATGTTTACATATAGGAGATTGATGGCAGACAACAGTTTTTATGTGAATGTTTAAAACAAAAGATAGTTCCAAAGGGACTACGTGTTAATGGATTCGCTAATAACATATATGAAGGAACGGAACCTTTTAAAGAGTTAGTAAATGTGTTAAATGAATGTGGATTGAATATTATAAAAATACTTGTGAAGAACAATGAAAAATGTTTGCAGGTGCTGGCAAGTGAAATTCAAGTTTTGAATGATAAAATTCATAAAGACCTACTTTTTGGGGTGGAAGAAACAAAGAAAAAATATGCACATATTTTTAAAGATGTAGAGATGTATGAAAGAAATAATTGGAAAAGGAAGGTTATTAAGTTAGAAAGAGATATGAAAGACTATAGGGATGGGAAAGCATATATAATAAAAGGAAGTTTTGATAAAAAAATGGAACATACTTTAATGAAGGAAGCAGTGGACATGATGTTTATGTAGAGACGATGGAAGGACAAGGCAGGGAAATCCCTTTAGAGGTGGACCCGCCAAGGAGATCCGATGGAATAAGGAATTTAGCAGTACAACCGACATATGCACAGATAACATTGAGGGGAGTAGTGAGGCAAGGGAGGGGGCAACAGGGGCCATATTGGAACAACCAGAGGAATTATGCGCAGCCTATGTACCCACCCAGGGAACACTGGGAAAGGAGATAAGTGTTACAAATACAGAACAGGGGTTATTGTTAAGAAAGGGTGTGTATATGAGATGGAAAATTTTATAATATATAATTATGCAGTTGTGGATATGGATGAAAGACATTTTAAACTTTTTAAAAAAGGTTTTAAATTTATTCCAACTAGGAGAAGGAATCTAGCTAATACACTGCTGGACACCAAGATGTTTATTAGAAATTTGAATTTAGCTACTATGTTTGAAGGAGGTACTAGGACTGATCCATTGAAAAAGAAAAGTATTATTAATCCCACATTGGTGCCGGATTTAGTTAATTTCGAATCAATTGTAAGTAATGACATTAACGGTTATTATAGAAATAGAAAGAAATGGTATCCTAATAATATTAGTCTGGAAGAAGACAGTCATGAATGAAATTATCAGCAATAAAGAAATTAGGATTATGAAACCGGACAAAGGGAGAGGTGTTTTTATAATGCAAAAGTGGGAATATATGGGAAAAATGCTTGAAATTTTAAATGTTGAAGGTAGATATAACCAAGTATCGTGGAATGAAGTTAATATAGCCTACCATAGGATTGATTTGATTTTGGAAGATAATCTATTGCAAGGGGCTATAGACAAAACGTTGTCTTATTTTTTGAGAGTACGTAAACCACTTATTTCAAGCATATTTGGAATACCGAAGATACACAAGAACCATACGGATCCACAAATGAGACCTATTGTTTCATCTGGTGGGTCCAAAATTGAGCCTTTGGCTATATATGTGGCTACAAAGCTTAAACCCTTTTATAAATTTTACCTGCATATCCTTATTGAGTCGTGGGAATTCCTTACAAAGATTGGAAAATTAATGTATGACGAGGATTACAGGTTTATTACAGTGGATGTTAACGATTTATTTTCAGTGCTTCCACACAATTGTGGTTAAAATGGTTCGAAGAAATGATGATAGAATTTGAATTTGTGGACTGTAGAGACTTTAATTTAATACTAGAAAGTGTAGAATTGATGATGAAAAATAACTTTATATATTTCCAAGGAGAGGTATACCACCAAATTGATGGAATACAGATGGGGGCAGCGTGTGCCCCTATAGTAGCTAATATAGTATTATTATATTGGGAGAAACATTTTATTTTTGACTCAAGGTATAAGCAGTTTATAAAAGCATATTTTAGATTTCTGGATGACATATGTCTGGTTTGGAAGGGGCCTAGAGAAGAAATAGACAATTTTGTTAGATATATTAATCACACTACAGATTTTTTAGAATTTATATATACTATATGGGATGAACAAGTGAGTTTTTTAGAAACTACTATTTTGAAAGACAATGTTAATAAGAAATGTAAGTCTAAATTGTATAGGAAGGAATGTTTTTCAAATTCATATGTATACTATAGCAGTAACCACCCTATTAAACAAAAATGGAACATTATTAAGGGCCAAATGATTAGGGCAATATGGATGACATCTGAAATAGAGGATACTAGGGTTGAATTAGAATATATACAAAGTTTATTTGAAGAAAGGGGTTACCCTGTGGAGACTATTGAAAGTATTAAAGAAGTACTGAAAGGATGGAATGAGAAATACATACCACTTTTATTGAAAGGACAGAATAATGATGGAGAATTGGTAGAAAGTCAACATAAGAGCAACGGAAATGTGACAAATAAAACAGGGGATGTGTATATGACATTAACTTATAACCAAGATACAAGGGATATAAAGAATATAATATATAAAAACTGGATATTATTTTCATCCATGCCTAATAGTATAAATATTTTCCCTAGAAACTTGAAATTTGGGTACAAGAAGAACAGGAATTTAAAAGTAATTTTTGAAAAAGAACAAGAAGGAAGTAAGAATAAGGTTGGAACGTACAAATGTGGCAGGTGTCCGCAATGTCCGTTTGTATATAATCAAGGGATGTTAGAATTAGAGGGTATTAATATGTCAATTTATCCCAAGGGATATTACAATTGTCAGTCTAAGGGTATAATTTATTTAGCTAAATGTATAACATGTGGTTCATATTATATAGGGAAGACAGAACAGAGTCTGAAACATAGGGTATATGAACACATGTATGACATTAACAGAAAGAGAGAAACTAATGCCCTTTTCAGACATACAGCAACATGTCCTCAAGCTGATTTTAAGTTTTGGGTCATTGAACTGGTCAAAAGAAATGAAAGGGGTGGGGATTGGGAAGCCCAACTGGAATTAAGGGAGTTAATATGGCAATTACAGGTGGACACTTGCAACCCACCAGGCTTTAATGACCATATTTCACTTGTGCCAGCACTTAGAATTAGAGAAAATAGATATTAAATACTAAATAATTAATATTCAGTTATACAAACACAATGATGTATTAGCCATTTTTAATATTGTGTAAAAATGTGATTAAGTATGTGCAATATGCTTTATATGTTTTATATGTTTTATATATTTATATATATATTTATTTATTTAATATGGAATACTTATGCAAGTATTTTATGAACGATTTTTATAAAAGTTATATAAAATCAAATAAGCTCAATTGTATTTAAGTAGGTTGATGTGTTTTTTAAATATGAGTTTCAATTAACTTATGACCAATGGGAAAGGTATTGGGTCTATTTAAGTTGTAAGGTGGGATGAGAGAGTTGACTCTGATGATGTTTCCGGGTTAGGAAATGAAAGTGCTAAGTCCGTTGATGTGTTTTCTGCTGCTAGTGTGCGTTTTTGTACAATAAAAGTGTTTGGACTATATCAGAGGTGGACATTTGGACAACAACTGGAGTTTTTTGGATTTATTGGTTGTGACTTTGAGTTCAGGTATTCTACTTTGATTACTAGTACTAATGCTGAACCTGTTATTCTATCAACTTTCTGCTTTTTAGGGATGATTATTCCTCATGGCTTTGTCCATATTCCTTACTCTGATGGCTTGGGAGGTGTACACTATTTGCTTATGCTAAACCTGCTATTCTATCAACTTTTGGCTTGGTAGGGACGATTGTCCCTTACGGCTTTGTCCAGATCTCTCACCCTGATGGGTAGGGGGTGTAATATTCAATTCTGACTTTTTTTTTTAAATGAAAATGTCTGTTTCCCCTTAGCTCAATTTTGCAAAGCACTTCTAAGCCAAGCTACGCAATGCTGAAACAGGACCTGTCTGAGCAATAATTAGCAGTGCTCAGCTCTGCTTATCTGGCTTGAGCATTGCTAAGAAGTCCCATTCTAAGTAGTATTCAACTCAGCTAAGTGGAGTTGCACACTGCTAAGCACTGCTCAGCATTTGCCACCTTAAGCACTTCTCAACTCAGCTTAACGGGTTTGTGCACTGCTCAGCTTGGCACGGCATTTTTGAAAATGATCCAGTGACGACAAAGGGTAGAAATATGGTCTTATTTAACACACACAGGTGTGAATACTGGCAGAAAAATGATGAGGTTAAAACTACCAACATAACAATTGCAACAAAACATAAATTAAAGGTCATGCTTCTAAATGCTAGGAGTCTAAATGTGAAACTGCACTCATTGCAAACAGTCTTAACCATGGAAAATCCTGACATCTGCACAGTCACAGAAACCTGGTTCAAAGTTATGGAGAGCACCCCAGCCATATCTGATTACTCATCCTATCATACATTCAGACTCCAAAGTGTGGGTAGCAAAACCAAAGGAGGTGGAGTTTAAATATATATTAAAGACATACACACCTCCAGGCTGGTCAAACTGTATGATGCACATGAGACACTCCAGGTGAAGTTAACTATTGACAATACCCCTATACAAATCATAGCTAGCTACTGGCCCCAAACCTGACCCAAGATGTCCTAACTGCCTATCTAGACCTGTTTGAATATATCCAGATTCAACTCTTTACCCTGACACTGGATGATTTTAATAACCCAGACATAGACTGGAAGTACTACTTATGCCAGAACACAAATGGCCAAAGATTCATCGATTTTGCCACTGCAAATGCTTTGGAACAGCTAGTCAATACCCCAGCAAGGGGTGATACTATCCTGGACATGGTATTAATCAACATGGGCTTCAGGCCAGTTATTTTACATTAAGAGGGTTCGTGGTCTGCACTCTTGTGGGAGGAGAGGCTGGACTCTGCCCTTCTCAGCTGGAAATTTCTGGTTAAAGGCATATAGTGCTTGCATATTTGAACTGCTTCTTACTGAAATTGGTACACCTTGTTTGCTGTAGAATAGACTAGATCCAGGCCTGCTGAATCTAGCTTTGTTTGTATAACTTGAACACTAATCCAGGCATTCTTTAAAGTATTCAATTGTATTTATTACTGCTTGGTAGTAACTTGATTAAAGTTTAGCTATCATTCTAAGTCTTTTGGATTAAGCACTTGGGCTTAAGACCAGTTGTTTTACATTAGGAAGGTTTGTGGCCTGCACTGTGGTGGCAGGACAGGTAGCTTACATCCTTCTAAGTTGGGAACTGCTGATTGAGGGCTCAGTGTCTGTTACTCTAAAAGTGTATTAGTTCTGGTTTAAGCACTTGGGTTTCAGGCCAGTTATTTTACATTAACAAGGTTCATGGTCTGCACTCTTGTGGGAGGAGAGGCTGGACTCTGTCCTTCTGAGCTGGGAATTTCTGGTTAAAGGCTTATAGTGCCTGCATATTTGAACTGTTTCTTACTGAAATTGGTACACCTTGTTTGCTGTAGCATAGACTATATCCAGGCCTGCTGAATCTAGCTTTGTTTGTATGTTTGTTGTTTGTTTGCTTGTTATCTCCCTGAAATGCTAATTCCACTTAAAACACGGCTTTTCAGCACTTCTGGGGATCCCTAGTGAGCTCTGCATTGCTTACTGTACTTATTTCCTTGTTTCACTTGAAAGAAAGTTACTGTTTGTCGTTTTTGCATTTAAGATACCTGTAACACATTGCATTTAAGTTACCTGGCACTTGCTCACTAAGTCAGCACTAAAAAATTAAAAGCACTACGCCCTCACAAACTCCCCCTGAGTACCTTGTTCCCCATTGGCCCTTTTTTCAATTATCAAGAAATTCCCAATACTATTCTAGTATGTCCAAAGGTCAGTTGTCAATTTCCTCTCTGGTCCAGCTGGTGAATCTGGGAATCTTGAGGCAATGTTACAACTGCCCCATGTACACGGACAGCCCTCTCCTCCTCCCAACAAATTCCAACACATGTGAGAGATGCAACCATATAGCCAAACTAGACGCTAAGCTCTCTCAACTCAGTACTGGCGTAACCAGTCAGGAGGAGAAGGAAACCACACTCACTACAATTCCAGTCTCACATAAACTTACCACGACAGCAAACCAAACACATAAACACACAAAAACATACTTGGAGGCTCTAAATAACAATCTGCCTGAGCAGCAGAGACCTCCAAAGCAGACACCCAAGCGACCGCTACCCCAAAACAAAACAAGTGCAACACATAGCTCACAAAGCCAGTGTGCTGAACAGTCACAGCCCTTAAGGCTAAACAACACACCTGATACACTTGTAATAGGTGACTCTATCGTCAGGAACACTAACGTCCCGCTCACCAGGCTGAACAAGGAGAAGGTCACGGTGAGCTGCCTGTCGGGCGCTAGGATCCGTCACATAACACAAGCACTCAGGTCACTCCAAGGCAAGTACAAATATGACTCAGTCATTGTCTATGCTGGTGTGAATGACCTGAGATGTACCTCCCTGGACTACATGAAAAGAGACATAGAGGAGCTCTCTGAGCATGTAGCCCAGGCTGGTATGACCCTGACCTTGAGTAGCATCTTACCCTCACCAAGAATGATGCCACAATATGAAGACAAGATGATCAATTTCAACAATTGGCTTAAGTATTAGTGTCATTCAAAGGGGATCCATTGCCTGTCAGCTTGGGATGACATGCTCGACAAGCCATGATGCTTCGCTAGGGACGGCTTGCACCTATCACCCCTGGGCTTTTGGATATTGGCAAAGGCTCTTGCTACCCCCATAGTGCCTTTTTAAGGCAAGGCTCAGAAGACAAACCCACCTCCATAGGTATCACAAGGGATAAGAAACTAAGAGTAACGCTACTCAACGCCAGAAGTCTAAACCTCAAGATGCACGCACTCGAAACACTTCTTAGTATGGAGAACACCGATATCTGTGCTGTAACAGAAACCTGGTTCAAGGCTCTCGAGAGCACCCCAGCACTACCAGGTTATACCTCATACCATGCTTTTTGGCCCCAAAACTTGGACCGAACCACAAAAGGAGGGGAAGTATCAATATTCATCAAAGATACCCACACCTCCAGGTTGGTGGCACAGCACGAAGCATCAGAGACTATCCATGTGCAACTAACAGTGGGTAAAACTGCCTTCCAGTTTATAGCCTGCTACAGACCACCCTCCCAAACCCAGGAACCCCACTCGGCCTTCCTGAGAACACTGGAAAATATGAAGGTCTCTCCAAACACCATTATATTGGGTGACTTCAACTACCCAAACATAGACTGGGAGCATTACTCTAGCTCCAACACCCTAGCCCAAAGGTTCCTAGAATTTATAAACTCAAATGCGATGGAACAACTTGTTACCACTCCCACAAGAGGGGAAAACATACTGGACCTGATCATCACCAACATGGGGACTCTATGCTCCAGACAAGAAGTATATCCCTCACTGGTAAGATCAGACCATAAACTAATCTCACTGGATATTCACATCCCGACCCCACCCCCTGCCCAGAAAACCACAGTGAAAAACTTCTCTAAAGCAAATTTCACACTCCTGAAAACCGATGTGGAATCCTTCAAAGCCCCCGGGCCTGTGGAAAATACGGCCCAGACTGCAGAATCCTTTATAAATGCATTCTATGAACACCTTCAGGAATGCATGGATCATGCAATCCCAAATAAAACCAAGACCCAGTCCTCCAAAGGCAGATGTCCTGTCTGGTGGACCCCAGTCATAAACAAACTATACAATAGAAGGAGGAAACTACTACATGATAGAGCAAAATCCCCAAAAGGGACGGCATCTCTGATTAGTATTAGCAAAAAACTACGGGCACTCATAAAATAGTCTAAGGCCAGCTTCGAGAGAAAAATTGCACAGGACACTAAGGATAATCACAAGGCTTTCTTTAGTTATGTTAGGAACCTGGGTGGGAATTCCCAGATATGCTCAGAATTAGTCCAAAATGGCAAAAAATACACCGAACCCACAGGCATTGCCAACATCCTAGCTGACAGGTTCATCGCAAAATTCTCCCCCCTCCCCACCAAAAGGGCAAATATTTATCCCAGCAGAGTGCTGCCCCCCTGCCATCTCAGATGCTCATGTAAGAGCCGCCCTCTCCAAAGTAAAAAACACAGCATTAATGGGACCAGACGGTGACCCGGGTTGCATCCTACATGAACTCCAAGAAGAGCTAAACCCAAACATAAAACTACTGTTCAATCTCAGCCTTACTACAGGATATGTACCCAAAGAGTGGCGTACAGCAACAGTGGTCCCTCTCCACAAAGGTGGTGCCTCAACGGATCCTGGAAACTATTTCCCCATAAGCCTGACTAGCTTGGTCTGCAAATCTATGGAAAGGATCATCATGGACCTCATAAATAAAGATATTGGGGACCTACAGACACTGGATCCTACCCAGTTCGGCTTTGTTAAGGGAAGATTCTGCCTCTTAAACCTGGTTGATTTCTTCAAAACAGTCACCAAGGCCATTAACGAGGGGAAGGTGGTCCACACAGCCTACCTGGACCTCGCAAAAGCCTTCGATACAATACCCCACTTGGGCATTATAGATAAGCTCACCAGCTTAAATATAAACCCCTATGTCACTAGATGGGTTGCAAACTGGCTCAAGGACAGAACCCACATGGTTAGAATTGCTGGAGCCATGTCAGACTCCAAACCAGTTACAAGTGGCATCCCACAAGGCTCAGTCCTGGGACCTCTCTTGTTCGGTATATATTTCTCGGAGGTACAGGCCAACACGGAAGGACTATGGCTGACCAAGTTCGCAGATGACTGCAAACTGGGTGCCATAATCGACTCTCCAGCCAACACAAGCATCCTCCAAAAGGGCCTCATAGAAACAGACAACTGGTGCCAGAGCCATGGCCTCAAGCTAAACACCAAAAGTGTATAGTCATCCCCTTTGGCAAAACAAAGTGCCCACAAATTACCACATAGGTGGTAATCCATTAAGTACAGAAGAAGTAATTAGGGATCTGGGGACCCAAGTTGATAGCAATCTCTCATTTGACAACCACGTGGCCAAAGTGGTTAGAAAAACATTTTATATAGCCCACCTAATCATGAAGGGATTCACATCTAGATCAGGGGAGGTAATTGTGCCTCTTTACTCATCCCTCATCAGGCCCATAATTGAGTACAATGCCCCTTTTGGGATGTACCTTACCAGACACCTGCAGCAACTGGAAAGACCCCAAAAGTACCTCACCAAGGGGATCAAAGGGCTCAAACAGATACCATATGCTGCCCAGTTAAAAAAACTCCAGCTCTACTCAGTGGCATACTGCCTGCTCAGAGGCGATCTGTGCCTGATGTATAAAGCCATGTCCAACCCAGAATTAATGACATGCTGCACCTCAGAAAATCCAAATCCCATCGAGCCATGCGCTCGAGAGACTTGAACCTCAGCGCTGAAATAAATAAGACATGCTGGAGGGACAGATTCATAACCCAGAGGCTCCCTTCACTCTGGAATAAAATCCCAGTCCAGGTTAGGCAGAGTCCCTCATTGACTCTCTTCAAGAGGAAACTTGATGAGTGGATGGGAGATCATAGTTTTACCCCGGGTATCACTTCTGTGTCACTGTTAGACAGAGGCACAGTATACTAACCTTGAAAAAGGGCATAGCAAAATTCATTTAAAATGGGTGGCGAAAGCCAAACACACTCTGGCTAGGCTTATAAATGCCCTAGGGCAGATAGCCTAGTATGAACCTATGAACCTATGAGTAAACACTGCAGCACCCCTGCAGTATCATCCTCCCTTGTAAGATCAGACCATAAAGTGGTCATGTTTGAAGTCACCATCTCCCTCAACCCCCTCTAGCTAGGGTCAAACAAAAAAACTTTTCCAAAGCTGATTATATTCTACTGAGGGATGGTACAAACAGCTTCACAGCCCCTCCCCCTCGCTAGGAACGGGCACCAGTGTCCAAAACTATACCAAATTACTATATGAACATTTATATAGATGCATGGAATCAGGAATACCTGACAGGACTAAACCATCCTCTGCAAGGAAGAGTAAGCATGTCTGGTAGACATCTGCAATAAATAAACTCTGTAACAAAAGAAAAAAGTGCTGCCCGGTACCAAGAATGAGCAGGTTTCCAATTAGAAGCAATCTCTCCTTAGACTAAATAAGCATATAAGAGCACTAGTGAAATCCTCCAAAGCAAACTTTGAGTCTAGATTGGCCACATCGACTAGAGACAATCATAAGGCCTTATTCACATATGTCTGCAATCCCAAAGGTAGCACCCAGTTCTGTTTAGAACTGGTGGTCAAAGACACCACATACACAAATGCTGTAGATATAGCAAACCTGCTGGCTGACAGATTCAGCCCTCTGTCCCCCCCATCAGTAAATCAGGACATTCACAGTACCTCCCCCTTCCCCTTATATCTAGGGATCAGGCCATCACTCCTCTCTTAAAGGCAAAATATACAGCCTCTATGGGACATGATAACATTCCAGGCTGCATCCTACATGAACTCAGGCAGGAGATTGCAGGAGCATTAGGTGCCCTATTCAACCAAAGCCTGACTACCGGCTTTGTCCCAGCTGAGTCAAGGACAGCCACTGTCATCCCTTTACACAAAGGAGGAGTATCCAATGTTCTTGGAAATTATAGATCCATCAGCCTAATTAGCCTGACCTGCAAGTCCATGGAATGGATTATCATGGACCTCAACCTCCAAACACTTGATCCCACACAGTTTGGCTTCATGAAGGGGAGGTCATGTCTGTTATAGTTGCTCAACATTTTTGAGAAGTCACCAAAGGCATGGATGAGGGGAAGACAATGCACACCACCTGCCTTGACCTGGCTAAAGCATTTGACACTAGTCTCCACTTGGAAATAATAGATAAACTCTCTCAACTAGGCATCAATCTGTATGTTACCAGCTGGGTAGTTAACTGGTTCACTGATAGAATCCACTTAGCCAAAATAGGGGAAGCCACCTCAAGCAGGAGACCCGTATCGAGTGGTTTCCCCCACGGTTTGTTCTTGGCGCCTCTGTTATGTGGGATATACGTTTCTGTGGTGAAGGACAAAACCAGTGGGTTACAGCTGAGCAACTTTGCAGATAACTGCAAGGTGGTAGCTGTCATCAATTCTCCTAGTGATGTGGACATCCTCAATGGAGGGTCTCGCCAAAACAAATGACTTGTGCCAGAAACATGGCCTCAAGCTGAATACAAAAGAATGCACCATCATCCCCTTTGGGGAAAGTGGTGTCACCACACATTATCACATGAATAATTTCCTAAGCCTCCAGTCAGCTGTGAGGGAATTGGGCACCCAGATTGGTAGCAATCTGACTTTTGATCACCATGTTGCTTCCATTGTATGTAAAGCTTCCTCCATGACCCACCTCATAATTAAGTGATCTCATCCAGGGACAAGTAGGTCATAACATCCTTGTATTATTCACTTATAAGGCCCATTATTGAGTGCAATGCCCCATTCAGTATGTACCTCACAAAACACATGCAGCAGCGGGAGAGACCACAGAGATTCTTCACCAGGAGAATCCAGGCCCTCAAAAATCTACCATACACAGATAAGCTAAAATCGTTATCCCACCACTCTGTGACATACAGACTCCTCAGAGGTGACCTCTGTCTGGCATACAAGGCCATGTCCAACCCAGCCCTGATGGACTTGCTGCATATCCGTAAGACAAACTAAACCCATGTAACCTGCACACAGGGACTTAACCTGGTCTGTGACATGAATAGAACTTGTTTGTGGGATAGATTTGTGTCCCAAAGATGTGGCCCACTGTGGAATAGAGTCCCTCTCCATGTCATGCAGAGTACCTCTCTAGACCTCTTAAAGAGGAACCTGGATGACTGGATGGGAAACAGGACATACACCCCTGGGATCACACCTGTGTCCCTGCTAGACAGGGGAAACAGGTGCTGGCTTTGAAGGAACATGGGTAAAAGTCTTGGCTAGGCCTATAAGGGTCTCAGGACCAATTGCCTAGTATCATCCTATGAACCAATGAATCTATTACCATAGATGCTTGTTTGCTGTAATTATTTCAGACTGTCCTGCAATGTTGTCTAAAATTATTCCCTGTGAGTCTGAACTCTGTAGTTACTGTATTGATTGAGTATTGTATTGTTTCTTTATTAGTTAGTATTAAGTATAGCTAAACCTTGTAATTGTGTCTGGTCTGTATAGAACTAAGTAAGCTCTTAGAGTACTTGCATGTGCATTTGGTAACACTGTATAGCCCACACCAATAGGCTCAGTCTTGGTCACACTTACCATTTGGCTAATAGGCACATCACACAGTAGGATTCATCACCCTTTGGTAAGGGCCTTACAGTAGCTGATAAAAAGCTGGATTGTGGCAGTCAGAACTATGTTTAAGTTTGGTCAAAAGTGACCATAGCTGGTAAACCTGTGCCAGCCTTTCCCATGAGTGTGTGTATGTGTGTGTGTGTGTGTGTGTGTGTGTGTGTGTGTGTGTGTGTGTGTGTGTGTGTGTGTGTGTGTGTGTGTGTGTGTGTGTGTGTGTGTGTAATTCATTAATCAAATTTCAAAATGTGTGTGTCAGCTACTTGGGTAGGGACACAAAAAACAGGTCGGACAGAGAGGGTGATGGATATTTTGGCTTAGGTGCTCTGCTGGAATGTTAACCATCGTAGCTGTGCCAGAGGGGAGTCTTATTGGGGATCTAGAGAGAGAGGGAGAAATGAGCCCCAGACTGACTGTGATCTCTGTGTGCTCTAAAGGGTAATTGTACTTTACTGTGTGTATATTCATCATCCTCCCATTCTGTATGTCTCTCACTGGTGATAGTAGTGATGATTGAGGCTCCTAGATTACTGGGCCAGTGAGGGGGTATCACACTGACAGTATGTACTGGTGGATACAGCTGGCAAATCACATCATGTACCATCCTTGGGCCTGTCTCAATCTGCCAATGTCATACAGGATTATTTCCCAGATTGTCCAGGACTCCCTGATCCTTCCTTACATATTCTGGCTAGGTCAGTGTGTACCCCACACCTATATCTGAATGCCTGACACCTATGGCTAGCATACCTGGTGAGCCCCTGAAACAGGACAGCAGGTTATAGGTACTAGTAGTGGGGGGATGCTGGTTCTGGCTGAGCAGCAGTACATACATACATACTGTGCATGCAATGTAAGGGAATGAATACAGTACCAGATATTCATGTACCATTACTGTGTCCCCAGGGATCTGGCATGTCACAGACACATTCCCCAAACTCTGTGGACAACCATCATGCATTGTCCACATGGTTTGCAGGAATACACATTTGTCTGGCAGGGGGGGGGTCTTCATCTATCAGGCACATGTACCCAATTTGCAAACATCTGGGTACTGCAAATGTCAGACAACTATGAGGAGGTCACTTTGCAGCACATATGCACTGCTCTCTGTTATTGTGTACCCCAGATGTTCCTGGAATGTCCACATGCACCTGTAGTATCACTCACCTATTTGTCAGATGTAAGCTGGATGACATATTATAGTAACGTTGCCCATAGTGGACACCCACCAGTTGATGGCAGTGATGTCTGTGGACACATAACAACACAGTCTATCACAACAGTCAGCCCATGTGTGCTAGTCCTGGTGCCATCTCAGGTTACTAGGCTATGGGCTGTGAGCATACATATGCCTAGTCCACATGTTAGCACATGCATATGCAAGGCAGCAGCTGATGTCTCCATCCAACAGTGATGCAGGTGGAAGTCCAAGGGCGTATGTGCTTTTAACCATCCAGCTGTCCAGGTTACGCCTGCAAAGGTTTAGTTAGCTACCCTGCCTGATGTGGACAGGATGCCCATTCCACTGCAGGTTGCTTGTGTGTGATACACATGTGAGCTCTCCACAAAGCAGCCCAGGGTGTGTGTGTGTGTGTGTGTGTGTGTGTGTGTGTGTGTGTGTGTGTGTGTGTGTGTGTGTGTGTGTGTGTGTGTGTGTGTGTGTGTGTGTGTGTGTGTGTTACCACAGTGGAGCATGGCTTGCAGTTGTGCAGCAGTGACAGCAATATGAGGTCTGTGATTGCCATGCATGCCACAGTGACATAACCCCTGAGGAGTATGTATGACGGGTAGAGGGTTGGCATTATAGCTTAATAACAAGACAGGCCATTCAGCATCTACATTGAAAGCATGTTTATATTAATGTTAATTTTACATTTTTATATTAATGTTACTTTTATTTACCGATGTAGTTACTGACATTTGCAAGGAACACATGCCAGGCATCAAAAATATAAACCGGATGCATTTAATGTTTGTAAAAAAGGTCAAGTTTAAACATAGCTGAGCAGTTTTGCACAGCGTGGCATGGTGCTCAGCAATGCTTAAATGAAATAAGAGGTATATACAGCAGTCTATCAGCAGATCCTCACTGGCTGAATGATTAGGGCACCAGCACTTATACATTAGGTGCAAGGGTCGAATAGTGACCATTCGGCTTTTTACACGTTATAGGGAAATGTTGTAAATGTTTAATTTGTTTTGTATATATTACAGTATGTTAACTGCAGTGGTCCAGATTCGCCAGAAGCCCATTTACAGTGGAGACCCGAGTGTAAAATTCCCAGTTACACACAAGTGTCCAAAACTATTACAGTTACAGGAACAGATAATGTAGTTAAATGCATACGTTTAGGAGATATAATAAAATAGATGCACCTATGAATGAAGTAGCATTACTGAATAATATGTTAGAATACTTTTGTATATATTTAATCAGTAATTAGCTAACTATGTGAAGCTAAGCGCAGCAACAAAATAACCAGACCTGGCAAGCCTCAAACCTAGGACCTTCTGCACCAATGTCAAAACATTGCACCAGTATGTCAAATCTCCTGTGGGTATTTAGTGTTTATTTTAAGATATATCATGGTGTGCAGTGATGTAACATTAGGGAAAATGTATACCCCTAGCAAGTATTGAACCCAAGACCCTCTGCATCAAAGTCAGAGCAATGCACCACTAGGCCAAATCAGCTGTGGACATTTAGTGCTCATTTTTAAATTATAACTTGCAGTACAATGATGTAGCATTAGGGGAAAAACTACACCCCTACCAGGTATTAACTCCAGGACCCTCTGAATCAGAGTCGGAGCAACACACCACTATGACAACTAAGCTGTAGGGAATTACCCCCATTCCTATACATATATCATAAGTCACAGTGATGTAACAATAGGGATAATATACACCTTCACCAAATATAGAAACCTGAAACATCTGAACCAAAGCTCAGTGCAATTCACCAGTAGGACATCACACCTCTGGGGAATTACTGGTGTTTATACCAAGACAACCCAATCCCAGTGACACAACTTCCACATATAATGGCATACATGACAGCTTACTTTGGCCTGTGATGCAGACACCAACCCACTAAACAGTCAAATAAATGCTGATGGATGTACAGGATGCCTATGATATCAGGTACACCTGACAAATGCACAGACTGTTGCAGAATGTCAACACCTACTTATGGTATGGTTGTCGTCAAACCGATTCTGTGTGCTGAAGTACTAACAGGTCAGTGCAGATTGACCTTACAAACTCATGACATGCAGGTCAGTATCACATGCCATAGACATCCAAACACACATGTCCATGCCACTCCTGTGTAACACACAGTATGCATGCACATATATCCTGCAAATACACCTCCCATAATAATGGCTTAGCAACTCTGTCTGTTACATTCCTAGCATGTCTCACATCAGAACACTCACAGTCCAGTGTATTGCACAACATTTACATGCTTGCAATACTACATAGAAATAAATACTAATACACAGGAGAAATGGTTGCTGACAGCATAGTCACTGCCACCCACAGGAGCACATCAAAGGCCTTGAGGGTGGGATACATGTCAGAAATATGTACATGTGTCCTAAATGTCCCCTACCACTCACCGAATGAGACTACTACTTAACATACATACCTGAAGCTCATACCACACCTGGACTGTTATGGGTACACACACCCTGGCCATGTTGTGACACAAGAGCTGACACTGTCCCCTCACTGACATATAAAGCATGCAGTACCCCAATGTCACCACAGGATTCCTGGCCAGAATCCAGCAGCTGTGGCCTGCTACACATGCAGCAGTCTGTCTGGCTAACAGCTACAAATCTAACATACTTGCCAAACACCTAGAACAGGACATCCACAATGCAACCATACATAAAGTGTTGGTGGGGGAATTCTCAGGTGACAGAGACAAGGGTCGCAGTCTTCCCCTACAAACATACACAGCTGATATACCAGCATCAATTGCAGCAGCATGCCCATCCAGATAGGATATATGACACACACACATCTGCCTGTCAGCTCACTGACCCCAACACACATTGTTGAACAGTACACTACTACACAATCTGAAGGTCTGTTAACAATGGGAACACATATCGTGAAGCACTGTGGAAATAACACAACAATCCATACATTGGACAGTATCACTACATACCCTTTATGATGCTGTAGCTCCCACACCTCAATAATATCCTACTCACAGGCCAGGAAAAGTGGAGAGGCCTACATGAAGCCCTTCATTATAGCACTGTATTCCCATGCCATTGGTTAATGATAACGCAACCCAGCTGTTTGGGATGCTAGTAGCAAGTGGGAGTCACTGACTGCTGCACAGGCAATCACCTGTTCCTGATCATTACCTACAACAGGCAAGCAACTGCCTATGGTAAACAGCACTGACACCTTCTTCTTGAACACAGGTTGCCATTTCCTGGGAGACCACCACCACTTGACTTCTTCCACAAAGGAGTACAGCAGTATACCAGGTGTGTCACACAATTACACATATAACTGAATGCTGATGGAGGGATGCAGACTTGGGATATAGAAATCTCAAAGGTAGGTTTCAACAACATTTAATGTAATGACATGTTGCTGTTATTCTGCTGTCCAGCACTTATGGCCATCACTTACGGCTATGCCAGCATTGATATATACCACACCTCTGGCCCCTGAGTCACCATAGCAATGGTCAACTCACGTATCACTGATACTGGATTGTCTGTTGTACAATAGTGACAGTAAGTAGTGGTTCATACAGCTGGCATATCACATCATGTGCTGTCAGTGAGCCCCTGAGCCCCTCTCAGTGTCTGAATGTCATACAGGCTTAGTTCAAGGATTCTCCTGATGTTCATGAACATTCCTGATGTAGTCTTCCTAGGTCCTGTGTACTCCACAGCTGTATCACATTGCCTGACACCTATTACTAGCATTCCTGGTGACTCCCTGCTGCAGGACAGCAGGTCATAGGCAGTAGTATTGGGGAAACACTGGCTCAGCCTCAGCAGCAGCGGGCACATAGGGGCCATACAATGTAGGGGAATGATTAAAGTAGCAGATATTAATGTACCAATGATATGTTCTGGGGGTGTGGCATGTCACACGCACATTCCCTGAACATTGGGGACAACCGTCATGTATTGCCCAACTGCCGTGTAGAGATCCACATTTGTCTGGCAGGGGGTCTACATCTAGTCTGGCAGGAGGTCTACATCTATCAGGCACATGTAAACATTCCACAGACATATGGGTACAGCATATATCGGACACCTACCAGGAGAATACCCCACACCAGATATACAGTGGCCTCTGTTATTGTGTAGTACAGGTGTTGCTGGTATGTTCTTGGGCACCTGTAGTAGCTCTCACATATTTCTTGGAAGTAGTCCCGATGACATGCTACTGTAATGTTGCCCAAAGGAGACACACAACAGTCAATTGCAGTGATGGGTGTGGACACATAACAACAAATTCTGTCACAGCACCAGGCCATAACTGGTATCGCTGGACCATATGACATTACATGGCATATGGGCCCTGAGCACCCATATTCCTAGGCTGGCAGTTAGCCCAAGTACATGTATGCCAGTACCTGCTACCCCAATCCAATAGGGACACAGGTGCTATCCCAAGGGTGTATGTGGAGTTAACCATCCATTGATGCAGGTTCCACCTGCAATGGTGTTAACAGCTAACCTGCCTGATATGGACAGGGTGACCATTCCACAGCAGGGTGAGTGCGTGGTACACACATCCGAGCTGCCAACAAGCACAGTTGCTGTCACACACTGGGTTGATGGCATGTGTGTGTGTTAACATATTGGGGCATGAGTTGCACCTGTGCAGTATTCCCATCATTGTGGTTTCTGTGATTGCCTTGCATGCCACACTGAACTCACCCCTCTGGATTATGTATGACACCAGGTAGACTGTTGGGCTTATAGGTTATCATTCTATAGTAGATGTTTGAGGCCCTGGTATTGCCTGGTGGAAAAACTCATTGATGTCGCCCAGCTGCTGCTTGTGCTGTGTAATGTGATTGATGAACAGGGAATCATAGACAAAACAGAGCCTTATTGGGAGGAATACAGGGATGTTTACACCCCATGTCCCCTGATGGCATGCCCATATGTATGCCTTGGGTCATGTAGCAGCATTACCGTACAACAGGTGCAACCTTGTAGTGATAGGTCTTGGTGCCATACACCTGAGTCCACAGATCCCTCACGACCGATTGGGTGCCTAGGATGTATTTAGTACTGTGATAATATGTGTGGATATCACTTTCCTCAAAGGGGTTGATAATGGATGTTGTGGTATGCGGCTTGAGTCCATGTGTCTGTTAACAGTCATCTATCTGTGTGAGACCCTCCTAGTCTGATATCCACATCATTACTGAATCTGGTGACAGCACACAGCATGCAGTCATCTGCAGACATGGTTTTACATGGGGTAATGAGTGTTCCCTGCACCTCAGGTGTGTACATCACACATAACAGAGGGCAGTACACAGAACAACAGGTTACTCTGCAAGATATGGGTAAACCGCTTGGGAGGATTCTCCTATGTGGCATAGGTGGGTCATGTCTGCGCACCACTGTGCTACCCCTATGATAACATATGGTGTGATGTATACATGGAAGTGTTATATCTATAATGGGTAGGTGGGTTATGACATCATAAGGTTTGTCCAGGTCAAGGTAGGTGGTTTGTAGTGTCACCCCCTCATTCATGCATATAGTGACTGTGTCATACAGGTCAACCGAGTGTAACAGACATGACCCCTTCCTGGACAATGCCTAACTGTACGTGATGGAGGGTGTGCAGGTCACTAATGTCATGGTTAATGAAGACCAGTATAAACTGTGCCATGGCCTTGCAAAACAGCATAGATAGGCTGCTTGTTGTATCATGTGACTGAGTGGTGTACACCACACCATACTCTGGAGAGGTGACAGTACTCGTCAATCAAATGGCAGGGACAATGGCAGTGGGCATCCCTCCTTTGAATACAGTACCCTATGGTGTTACAAGGTTATGGTTTGGCCCATGTAGGATGCACCCTGTGATATGGTTGTGTCTCATGGCAGATGTACACCATGACGTTCAGCTAACAGTGTTGAACTGTTATCCACATTTAGGTGATGGGTGAGTTTGTGTTGACATCATGATGTACTGATGGGTAAGAAAGGGGGTGGCACCTACACTGACTGTGTCAGCCATCCAGTATACCATACCAACAGCACTGGTATAGCTAGTGTCCATGACCACCACAAGTGAGCAGATGCAGGTGCACCCTGTGCTGTCGCAGACATATGTACAGTAGGAGGGAAGGACTGTCTGTAGTGGATTTAGAAAAAGTAAGCTCACTGTTTGTGGTGCAGGTGTGCAGTACTGATCCCATTTTCATGTACATGCTATAGAGACATTGTTTCAGAATGGGCAACTTAACCTACTTTGTGTCAGATAGTGGTATATTCTCCTTGTTATGGACAGTGTGTATTGCAGATGTCTACCAGACAGGTGTACATATCCTAGCAGATGAAGGTGCATGCCTGTAGTGTATAGTATACTTCACCCATGAATTGAAATGCACATATAGCACTTGTGTGCATGTGTGCCTATTGCTGCCAGTCTTTGATGAGGTGTTGGGGCTGTGTATAGAGCCTTCAGGAGGATGTACTACACATTGGAGGTGTATGCATGGCTGACAGTAGCTAGACATGTATTGTAGGAGATGGTGAGTGCAAATGTGACCACTTGATGTTAGTGTTGTCATAGATGATGACATTGTACGTATGCTGCAGTGGTAACCTCTGTTGTGTATTGTAAACTGCACTACACCTTCAACTCATGTGGGTTAGCCCCTGGTTGCACTGAGGTATTTGTAATGGGACTGATGGCATCTCTCTGGGCAGTTGTGTGCTGTCATGGGCATGCCTTACAATGCATGTTACAGTAATTGAAGTGACGCAGGTCCAGGGTACAGACATGACTCCTAATACAGTTGATGATGTCCATATAGGCAGAATAGGATTACTGGTCACATGTGGTGGCTCGCAGCTAGCTGTCATCTGCATAGGTGTGTTCTGTCAGTGGTGAACTACCCATGCAGTGTTCCCAATGCATCTTACTGGCTGTACAGCGTGGAGGTGTTTATGCATCTCATATTTACTGAAACACCATGTCCCATGCCATTACCTTCTTCCCTTTTATGTTCTGAATGTATGATATGATGTTTGGCCAGGTAAGGCTGGGGTGCTCTCTGCAGCTGTGAACTATGGTGTGCATGACTGCACAGATGTCTGCAGTTCCCAGGGTTAAGAATGCCTGCATTGAGGTCTGAGTCATGTATACATCTCTACTGTCTAGCAGCATGGCCTTCAATGTGTGCCACACTGACAGTTGTATGTTGGTATTGATTACCTCACCAGAATTACTAATGGGGTCACTATGTGGCTGCTGACAACCAGTGCCAGACCCATGAAGACCTGTGAAGACAGATGGAGGCCATCACTTGCAGAGCATTGTGGTCTGGTTATCATATCATCCCACAATCATAGGTACTGGTACACAGGGAAAATCACATGACGAAAGGGTCACATGTTAAGGCCAACCATTTCATGATTGGATTATGCCATCTGTCTGGGTGACAGTAGAATGCTATTTAAGGCTAGGCACATACCTACCTCATAGGTTCATAGGTTCATAGGTTAGTACTAGGCTAACTGCCCTTGTGAGCCATTGTAAGCCTAGCCAATTATCTCTTGTGTGACTCAAACCCTGCACCTTGCTCACTCTTGTCTCACTGCAAATAGTCCAGGACTGTGCATGTCATGCCAGGAACATGCCAACCATTTCATGATTTGGATTATGCCATCTGTCTGGGTGACAGAAGAATGCTGTTTAAGGCTAGGCACATATTTACCTAGGCTACATAATCAGTGTGCTCACTCCTGTCTCACTACAAATAGTCCAGGACTGTACATGTCATGCCAGGAACACCTACAGGTACTGTGACAGACTCATGACAGTACCGGTTTGTGATGGACAGCTGTGCATATGCAATATGGTGGAGTGTGTCACCTGCCTCAACCTTGATGCAGGTGAGTACGGTTTGCATGATACTGTGTTTGACATGAATGGGGTGTGCTTTCCTGAAAAAGGGCAGCCTGTGGTAGACAAACATCTTTATTCAGCAGATAATTTTGCTGTCTCATATTTGATTTTGGCCTGTTGTGCTGGTAATATCTACAGAGTTATGCTCACATATATGGGGCAGCCTATGTATTGTAGAAATGACCGAGGACTTAACAGAGGTAATGTCCACATTTTGCCTGGATGCAGTCCCTTTACCAATGTGTAAAGCATGTACAAGCCTTTTCTGACCACTGCCACTACTTGCCTGAATGTAACAGTGTTATCCTCCTGAGTACCCAGGTCTGTCAACACTGTCTGTGTGTTAATGGTGTAGCCCTTGATGTGAGACATAGTGTGGCCAGGTTTATGATGGTGCTGTTGTCTGCATTCAGCTTAAGTCCAGGATGTTGGCACCATTCCATACCCACTGTATGACCCCATAGCAGTGTGTTAAAGGCAGTTTTTGTGTCTGTGACAGACAGGACACTACATACAATGGACACAGCCTTGGACAGTACCTATATATGTGAGTGGTGGCCGTTAGCATTCATGCCTACACACGTATGGGTCATTGGGTGCAGCAACTAATCACAGGACCTCCACAGGTCTACATATTGCACACACATATGCAACACAGATTGGGTTCACCATCTTATCAAATGTGGACTGTGTTACATGACTTGCAGTACCGTGACAGTTGCTAGGACATGTCATACCCACAGGAAGTGCAACTGACAGAACATCCCTAAGTTTGCTAATATGACAGCTTCTTGGAGTCACATTACCTTTGCATATGCTATTTTTTCATAACATTCAGGTGCTTCTGATGTGAAACAATTGCTTTATACAACTAGTAGACACTGTTAAGGGTATGTTTGTTGCCCTACACTTTGGAGACCTCTGTATTGCTTGTGTCATCACAGGTGACACCTGGCCAAACATGGACTGCAACCTGCAGGGTGGGACACATGGCAATACCTCTCTCCTCTATATATTGTTGCAAAATGTTTGCCACATATGTTTGTTCCAATCCCCATGACATTGTGTTTTTTGGAACATATGTGGCAAAACATGACAGAGTAACAATAAAGAATGATAATGTATATTGTCAGGTCAGAACACATAACCTTCATGGGATGCTTGCTAATGCACAGGCTGCTATACTGTCTACTTTTTATGTGTGTCATGGCAGTATGTAAAGATTGAGCCTAATATTTGGCCTTTGTGCAACTCTTCTGTATGGCTTTATCCAGGTGTCCTTCTATGATGGTTTGAAAGGTATGCTGGTGGCTCTAACACAGTCACACCACTGCAAGGGGATATACATAGACACACACACCAACCATGTACTACCATTGTTGGGAGTACAACCCTTAGCTGGCTAGTTTTACCTATGTGGCTGCTATATACATGACGCAAGCACCACAGAACCCATATAGTGTAGGTGTGTCTGCCACTACTATTCAGGTAGTCGACATATGCAGGTGGTGTAAGAATTGCCACTGGGGGTTGCAAGGCCCTAATAACGTTAAAACCATCTCACCCACACACACACAGTGCTGAATGTGGACATGACTTGAAACACACATGCACACAGAGGGGCACTCTTGTGTTTAGAAGACCTACCTATCTAGTTAACTACACTACATATTGATATAGGTATTGCATGCCCAACAGTGGTATTGATTTATAAAATGTGTAAGTTTGCTTCTAAGGTGGATGACATCTGTAGGCCCTGAATAGGTTGCCAGTGGGAGAGTTAACAGGGTGGAACAGACACACTAAATGGTATAACCATCACACACACAAATATATATATATATATATATATATATATATATATATATATATATATATATATATATATATATATATATATATATATATATACAGTACTACAGTTGCCAGATTTGAAAACCTACCTATCTAGTTGTATGTACTATAGCACTACTCAGTTATCATAAATGCCACAACGCTTTTATGGCTGAAGGTGCTTCTAAGGTGAATGACATCAGCAGCCCATGTAAAGTAGGGCAATGGGGGGTTTACTGGGTGGAACAAGCCTCAAAATGGTATAACCTTCAAACACACACAGACAGACAGACTCAGATGCAGACACCCACATATACACACAGTTGGCAGTATTGAGAGAAGAACCCCTATCTATCTAGTTATATGTACTATAGTGCTACATACATATTCCAAGCACCACAAAGCTTAGATGGCCGAGGAGTGTCCAAAGGTGCTTCTAAGGTGAATGACATCAGCAGCCCTTGTAAAGTAAGGCAATGGGGGGGTTGCTGGGTGGAAAGGCCACAAAATGGTATAACCTACAAACACACACAGACTACGATACACAGTTGCCAGTACTGACAGTAGAACCCCTACCTATCTAGTTGCATGAATTATAGTGCTACATACTTATTGCATGCTCCACAACCTTTATGCATTTGAAGAGTGTCTGCCACTGTTGTTGGGGTGGATGACATCAGTATCTCTGACAGATAGGTCACTGTTGTGGAGGACACTGGTATCAGAACCACTAATGGGTGACTATTACACAGACATAGGCCTATTTGGTGAGTGTGTATACAGATGTAAGTTTAAATGATACAGAAACACACACAAGGTGGGTGATGTGAGTTTATAACCCATACATCACTACTATTACACAATGGAGCTCATCAAAGTACTTGCACATGCCACTGCTTACAATTTTTGTTCAAATGTCTCTACGAGTACATCACTCTATGGTTTTCAGAGTGTCTGTCTCTCTCTCTCTCTCTCCATGGATGGTGCCCACTGACTTGTTGTCATGACTGACACAGTAATGTGGAAAACTTTATATCCTGGCAGTACACTGACCTGTCCCACCTTACTGTTGTACTAGGCAACATGTACGCTACTCAGAGCTGTGTACAATCCATATGTGTGGCCCCTTGTCCTTCTACCATCCAGCTTTCCTGCAGTAACATATATTTCTTCTGGACAGTCTGTATAACCCCTACTGTAGGTGTAGCTGACAGGCAAATTTGTTGCCATGGTCAGTCTGGAACCATGGACCATGACAAACACAGTCCGATAGTTAGACCAGTAGGTCTCAACAGCCACCAGTAAGTGTTGTGTACTTCCTGACACTATTAACCACAAACATACAGAGCACATCGACCCTTGAATATTGTAGAACTGGAACAAGGTATCAAGTTGATGGTGGCAGGCCTGGGAATATGTGATCTGGTGCTATTACCTGACAAACCTACATGTTACTGCAGTTCTATGTGAACACAGGTCCGTTGGGGGGGGGGTCATACAGTTCAACTGTACACATCTTCACTGACTGTCTAGATGCCAGATGTTTGACTCATATTTTGGTTCCATTTTTCATTACACATATGGTTGTGTGCCAAATATTAGTGAGATCATTTAAGATTGAAGTTAGAAAGTTATGACAGTCATTTGAGTTTCAGACTTCTTGCCCGTATTACAGAGAAGTCATGTTACTGTAACAGTTGTTATTGCATCAACGTTCGATGTTTGTAAGAGCAATCTTTATGGCATGTGCCTATTTTTGAGCCTTTGCCACACATTTCTTGATGGCTTTGTACAGCTTTACTGCTGTTGGAGGTTTGTACCTATGTATGGGACTCTAACATTGATATCCATGCATTTGTCCTTTGACCCTGCTGTTTGTAAACCCCTCACACAGTGCAGGGTATTTTGCTGGCACAGGGCTTACTGCATATTGTGTGGTGGGCAGAACCTGACAGTGTATGCCTGTTGTCCCACATAGCTGTCCATTGTTTGCTGCTATCCCAGTAATCCATTCCATTCCAATGCATACATGCAGCAATACCATATATATGCTACCACATAGTTCTACACCATTCATTTATTGTTAAGAAGGGTGACTTACCTTGTAGCAGTAGCAGTTGCAAGGACAATGCTTCAGGGCTGAGTCTGTCAGATGCACACTACACAGCCTACACATGGTAAGGTATAGATAGTGTGATGTGTGTGGTATCCTTTTTATTGTGCATACAAGTACTGGGCATGCCTATGTCTGCCTACAGGGACAGGTTGAGGGGGTTCCTCCTCCAAGTCCCCCTGTACTTGTGGTGACCTTGGCACTGGTAAGGGGCTGTGTGTCCCTTCCCTGTGAGGTTCCTGCTGCAGCTGTTTCTGCAGGATCATACTGTGTAGCATGGCACATACTATGAACATGTTAGCACATGTGGCTGGAGAGTACTGCAGGGCTCCACCTGATATGTCAAGACTGTGTAACCCTGACTTGAGCATCCTAAACAAATGTTCTATGATGTTCCTAGTTTGTGCATGTGCCTCATGTCATTCTTCAATGTGTGTGTGTGTGTGTGTGTGTGTGTGTGTGTGTGTGTGTGTGTGTGTGTGTGTGTGTGTGTGTGTGTCAGTGCATAGCCAGCATCCCCCACAAGATGGCCATATGGGATGTCCCCCCTGGCAAATGGCTGGCACAGCTGTGAGGAGTGCCAGATGTGGGAGTCATGATAACTGCCAGGGCTGCCAGCACACACACTGATGATAATGGCCTGGGCATTGTACACAATCTGGCAGCTGATGAAGTGATAGCCCTTGTGGTTGACATAGACTCTACCCTCTTCACTGAGTGGTGCTTTGATGTGGACATGCATGCAATCTATGGCACCCAGTACCTCTTGGTAGTTTACTACATGGTGGAAGAGATGCATATTGCTGGTCCTCTCCTCAGGGGTGCTGGAGAAATATATGTGAACACTGTCATGTCTTAGCATGACATCCAAGAACTGGTGAAGTACCCTGGATGTGTATGCCTGTGACACCCACATGATGTCCCCAGTAGGTCTTTGAGAAATACCTGTTGCAAGTATTCTAAAGGTTACACATACCTTTGTTTCCACTGGGATGGGTTCCCTCTGTTGGTTCTGGGTCTGAGGTGAGGGAAGCAGAGCTTTGTGAGCTGCTGAAGTATGTCCCTGTCCACCCTGTAGTGCTCTATCTCCAGCTCATGTAGCCCCTGAAAGCTTACCCTGGGTCTGAACACTCTTCTCCTCTGCAGTTTGGGCTGGTTGCCAGGATCATCATCATCTCCACCCTCAGTCCATAGCACATAGAGATGTAGCAAAGCAGCAGCAGCCCCTATCATTTTGTCAGTTAAAATTCCTAAGTGTGTACTCCAGTGGTGCTGAGTATGTGAGAAAATCAGATTGAAGGGTGTTTGCATACATTATACTGGTGTGCTACAGATGCTGCCTGTGTGAATGGCTGACTATGATACTTTCCTCCTGCCAGCTACATTATTGAGGGGTTTGAATGGGCCACTGCAAGTGGCAGAGGCCTTATTAGTCATTTATAGTTGACTGCCTTTTGTCTGCTATTTCTTTTTTTCTCTATTTCCTCCAGTTTTAAGCCTTTAAAACTGTTGCATCTAATGGGAGCATTGCTGAGTAGAAAGGGCCCTCCCCTGAACACAAGCAAGCTCAGCCTTTCTGAAACTAGCTAAGCATAGCTAAGCAGCCTCAGACTCACCCCCTTGTTTAGCTGTGCTTAGCTGGTTTCAGAAATGCTGAGCAGTGCTTAGCGGTGCACAAACCCACTTAGCTGGGCTGAATTATGCTTAGAATTAAACTTTTAAGCAAAGCTCAAAATGGCAAAGTTTTCATTTAAGGAAATGTACTAATTGGGCATTAATTAGTCATAACTGACATATTATTAATTGTATATGTTTTACATTATATGACTTCCCTATGTGCTTTGATTACATTAGCTTGGGCTGTGACTGTACTGTATGGGACACTTGTGTTTACATGGGTAAGTTTACATCATATATCCACTGACACTGGAAATTTGGACCAGCTATACTACCCTGGTTAACAAATATCAATTAGTACATCATTAAATAAAATACAATTATTTAACAATGCTTTGTCATGTGAAAGCTGAATGGCCTATCTTGATATTCAAACCATGAACTACTGTATGCAAAGCCAGAACTCTAACCACTAAGCTAACAGAGCTGTCCAAATTTTCACCTATACATTTCTATATAACTCTTTCATGATACAAATGCAGTGGGAAAATACAACCATTTTAAATATATACATACATATATATATATATATATATATATATATATATATATATATAAACCTGTCATTCTATCAACTTTCTAAGTTTGTAAGAGCAATATTTAAAAACTATCCCTATTTCTGGCCTTTTGCTCCACTTTTAGTACTGCATTTGTCTGGACTTATAAACTCCAATGTGTTTACACCAAGCATGACACAATACCTTTTCATGTCGGTTGCTGCTTCTACTTACACCACTGCATTATAGCCCCTACACAGTTAGGTACCTGCAGACATAGTAGCCCATTTTGCTATTCAGTAAACTTAGCTAATTTGCATACACCTAATTACCTTTACCCGAGTTACAGCACTACAGGAGGGCCTATGTCCTTCCCAACCACTGTTACTAGTCATAGTATGAGTCTGCATGCTGGCCAGTATAATGGGGAATTTACTTTTAGCTTAAATAACCCCCTTTAATTATTTTAATTTTATATTTTGTCAGATCCCATGCTTGGGCGCCCCTGCTTTCCACTTGCACATAGCATATGTGCACGTAAAATTAACCTTTGACTTTTTATATTTTGCATCAGTTTTACATGCCAATGGCCATAGTTTTGGCCATTGGCATGCCTGATGCAAGTAATACATGTTTTACTTTGAGCTGTCATAGCCCCGTTTTTTTTTTTTTTTTTTGCAGTGTTGTAAATGGACAGTTCCCGCATACATTTTTTATGCAGAAGACACGGCTACTACATGGATGCCTGTTTGCTTCCTGGATTGGTAAATCACCTCATTTGCATGGTTTTCACCAGGAAATGAGGTGATTTACACACCACGAGCACGTCCATTGTTGAACAGTGCTGAGAGGCTCAAGCATGCCCCCAACACTGTTTCCTGGCTCTCAAAGGCTCCCAACGCTATGTTCGAGCTGTGACACTATGCTTTCATGGAGATTAGCTCTGTGTAAGCTTTAATGAATTGTCATCCCATGAATCTTAGTGAAAAAGGCTCATGGTTTAATGTTTAACGTTTCTGAATACCACCAATGGTTTATACTTTGTAATACTTACATTGTTTCTTATCTTTTGGTCCTCTCTTAGTATGGTTTATTTTGCATTAAATTTGCTTTTTCTTAAAATGATAGAATGTTGTTTTGTTAGGGTCAAGTTAGTAAATGTTTAAGTTGCACTATTTTCCTTAAAATGTGGCTTTAACTGACTAGTGGGAGGACCTGAGAAGTATATTTTTTATTTAAGGTGCACATGAGAAATGTCTAATCTGTGTGAGCTGCCAGGTAAAACATCTCTGTATTTATTTTGAATTTCTTGGTTTATAGTTTGAAAACTTAACATTGTTTCACATTTTTGCTATAGTTTTATTGTAATTTCTTTTATATGGAAGTTATTGGTTTACTTTATTTTGTTCTTGGCATTTAAATATTTTTATCGGGGCCATAACCAGTTCTTTATGTTGCATTCTTTCACTGCAAAAGAATAAATTCTGTGTGAAGTGTGGGAATGTGGGATGGCTGAGAAGTAGCATTTTATCAAAAAAAACTATTCAAGATAAATTAAGTTAAGTAGAGTAGGGCAATATTTAACTGGTGTGTGTATATTAATTTCAGATTTCTTTGTTTATAGCTTGTAGACTTACACTGCATCATGATTTTCCAGTTTGATTCCTTTAAATTTGTATATTTATATATATATATATATATATATATATATATTGGGGGGGGTTAAAGGAGTTCTTGTTGAGAGCCATTTATCAATCTTCTAAACTTTGGAGGTGCTGAGAAGTACACATTTTTATTTAAAGTAAGTCAAACAGGACAACATTTAATTGCCATTAGCTGTCAGGTAAAGTTGCTCAATGAGCATTTTGGTTTATATTTTGCATACATTTATTTTTATTTTATTTATTTATGCTTTGTTGACCAGCTTAGTTATATCATACAACTGGCTTCTTTTCAGGAGAGACCTGAAGTAGTATTCATACTAAGAAAGGAAATAGCCCCTAAGTTTTGGAAGAAAGAAAGTGAAGCACTCCCAAGAGCTGGTAGATGACACTGGATGGCTGTTACTGTTGGGGAGAAGGGATATTTTGCAACATACTGTAATCCTGTTTGCAGAAAATGAAGGACTGGGAACACAAGAACTAGTAGATTTGATGAACCATGCAGAAAGTTAGGAAGGAGAGGAAGAGTTATGGAGTGACATTGTAGAGAGAGTATTACAGGAGGAACAAACTGAATTTATGGAAACAGGAGCAACAGCTGTTAACAGGACAACACTGCAGGTATTCCCATTTGGTAAAGTAGCCAGTTTTAAGAGTTTACCTCTGCAGCAGAGTATTTTATTACAAGAAAGAAGTCATACAAATGAAGCAAGGGAAGGAAGAATGTACAAAGGAAATGAACAGGGATAAAAGAGTTGCAGTTTTGCAACAGCCACAGAGAAGGCAACCAGTGGTAAGAATAAAAGCTAAAACCACAGCAGTGACAACTGGCATGGTATTACAGACAGTATTATTTTGTCACTAAGGTTTTACATGAAAAGTATAAGAGCATTAATTCATTTGGGAGACAAAAATTTTGTTATGTGACATTTACAAGCTTTAACTTGCTGGAACAATTATGACTGAGACTGAAAAAATAAATACAGTAGTGCCATGGAATGACTATTTATTTCAGAGCTTAGGACTACAAGTACAAATAAAATAAATGTGCAATTTAGGATTTTAAATATGAATGAGCATGAGTTAAAGCTGTTTTTCTTTCATGATATAGTAAAGTATACAAAGTAAAAAAAAAAAAAAAAATATATATATATATATATATATATATATATATATATATACATAATGAAAGAAATGCATGGATTGGGGGTTGGGAAGTATGGGGTAACAATGGAAGTTTAGGATAGGAAAATTCCACATATGTCAAATATAGTAACTGTGAATGGTAAGAAACTGTTGGATACTGGGGCAACCTAAAGCATATTGTTTCTCTGAGGATGAAAATAATTTAGCACATGACTTTATCAAAAGAGAATGTGATTAATGAGGGGAGAGGATACATATAGTATAAAACTGTAAGCCTGTTGGTAAAACATATAAAAAAATGGACAATTATATTCTGACTGTCCCTTATTAGAAAATAAAAGAATAGAGAAAAGAGAAGCTCAGAAGAAAGGCAAACACTGCAATATATTACTATGGAAGATGATGAAAGAGAAGGTGGTATAGGAGAAGGTGATACTGAAGAAAATTTAAACAATGAGGAGAGAGAGAAGAATAACAATTCAAAGCAGTATTATTTATATACAGAAAGGGAACAGATTAGCAATTTTATAAGGTGAATAGGAAAGAGAAATGGAGACAGGAGAAAAACAAGAGAGTGAAAAATCAATTGGTTGCAGACCTAAGAGAAGGGAAAGAAAAGATAAGTTCTATTAGTAAAATACTTACAAAAAAAGTTAAGGGAGGATATAAGAATTTTACAATTAATTATAAAAAGCATTCAGAATGTTATAAACAGTTTAGTGGTGGTGGAATTGTGTAAAAAATAAAAATGGTTCTAGATAGAACTAATGAAGAAGAGAAAATGAAACTAATATGGGCAGTATGAGGTGGGAGTAGTAGGAAATGAGACATATCCTGGAAAAATAATTCTTACAAAAATGAAGAAACAAGAATACTATGTGTAACAGTAGTACCAGGAAGGATAGTAGTATGAGAATGACGAAAATGTATAAGATTTATATTGATTTATGCACATACTAATATGACAGATTGAAAACAGTTGTTTGAAGAATTTAAAAAAAATGTTTCTAAATATGTCAGTAGTGATGGTTGGAGATTTTAGCTGTAAACCAAGGAAAGAAAGGAGGATATAACACAGAACAATAAAAAGTTCAGCAAATTAATAAAATGTGAAGCTTTAAAAGCAGGACCTAGAGACTGGACATATAAAAGGTGACATTTTAAGACTGAAATTGGTTATACAGTTTATTCTAAAGACAAAAAAGAAATAATAGGGACTAGAGTTAGCAGAGTTTTCAGATCATGGAAAAATATTGGCTAGAGTATGGAAAGGCAGAAAAATAACAATGGATGGAAAACTGATAAAGAGATTGAGAGATTAACAAGGAGGAAGAATGGTTAAGAGAGAAAGAAATATTACTGGAAAATTATATGACAATGAGACCATTTTATAAAAAAATGGACACAATGGTAGTTAATGTATAAGAGGTATAAAATATATTTAGAAGTGGAAAAAATAATATAAAAAGAATACAATAAAATATAAAGACATTTTACAAAATAATGAGAAAGAGCTAAAACAAAAAAGTGATAAAATAGAAAACTACATGTTTGAAAATAAAGGAGAAAAAGTAAAAATTATGTTATATAAGCAAATAATTTATTTTCTGCAAAGAAAGAAATAAGAGGTTCCCTTTCTTTAGCAAATAAGAAAAAATGAAGGTAAGAACAATGGATGTTATTTTGGATCAAAGGAGATATGAAATACAGACAGGAAGATATTATGGAGGCGGTAGAGGATTTTGTAGAGAAAATGTGTGAAAAAAGATGAAATGGGTGGCAAGAAAGATGGAAAACGAAAAAAATATAAAAAGTAAAGCATTGCTTTAAAAAATGATAAACAATAAAAGAAATAGAGAATGTGATAAAATAAGATATGCATGAATCTACACCAGGATTGGATGATATAAACTATGAGTATTTTAAAGAAATTAATAAAGATGAAAGAGATTTTTTTTAATATTAAATGAATGGCTGAATTACTGTATAATAGAAGACAATACATGTAGTGCAGTGATAAAATTTATATGGAAAAAGGTTGAAAGAAAACATAAAAAAATGGAGGTGTATAACACTAGGGAATACTGTCTATAACATATTTATGAAATTATAGAAGAAAGATGAAGAAATTATTGGATGAGGGAATAGGGAAAGGGCTCTATTGTATATAAGGAAGAGAGGTAACAATTACAGTGAAATAGGTAGTAGAAATGATACAGAAAGAAAATAAAGAAATGGAACTGATAGCAGGTGATGTAGCTAAAGCTTTTGATAAAGTGAGCCATAAAACAATGTGGCAGATTTTACAGGGATAGTGTATAAAAAACATTACTGTTATAGATATATCTTATGAAAATTCATGGGCACACATTATGATAAATGGATGGATGGGAAAAATAAATATTTTGAGAGGAGTAAAACAGTGATGTCCATTCCAAAGAACATTGCTTATTTGTATTGGTAATACAAGAAGTTCTACGGACATGTAGGCATGAAATGAGGGAGGTAAGATAAAAAATAGAATGAAATGTTATATTACCAATATGTATGACATATGTAGATTATTTCATTCTAATGGTAGAAACAAGGGATGGCTGAGTGAGATTGTATAAAGGATCTAATAGCTGCTATAGTTTGGTCTACAGATAAACAAAATGAAGTGCTAGGGTTTTGGTAAGATAAAAAAGTAAATGAATGTAATATATGTCACATGAAAGGAAATACAAATTTTAGGAGCAAAATTTGGTAAATATGAAGGTATAACAATTTAGCAGAGAGAAATACTGGAATAAATAAAAGTGTTAGAACGTGGAAAATGTTTTAGTTATCTTTTCTAAAAAGGACACGTTAAATATTTATGTATTACGAAAGTAGCATATTTAGAGGGTTATGGTTCCACTGCAATGAAAAAAAAAGTTATTAGACATTTCTAGATTCATTTGGTATTCAAGGCTGTATGCTGGGAGACAATGAGAGGTACTTTATAACAAAAAGAAGGTGGTTTGAAGTAAAAAAAAAAAGAAAGAAAAAAGAAAAAACAGTGGTGCATTTAGGTGCATTCATGCAATCATTTTGAGTTATCAGAAACATACAGGAAAGACCAATAGAAATGATATAATAAATATAAAAATGTATGGGAAGAAAAACAGAGAAAAGAAAAGAAAACAGACAGGCCTGGGTATTCAATAAACTCCACATAGGCTTAGCATGAAACCTACACAGAGTTTACATTTTTGAGGTGTTTGCAGCAGTGCTAATTCCATATGCATACCGTGCACCATGTTTAAATGTAAATAAATGTGGTTTCATGGCTAGTAACAATGTTGCCCACCGGGAAATTATGTAAGGCAAGACAGACAGCAGCAGACATGTAAACCTGTTTATCTACGGGCAAACTAGGTCTGTATATTTGCACAAAATGCCACAGTGATTACCAGGGTTATTAATAAAGCAATGCATATAGTTCCAACACATTACATGAGAGTGTATACAGTACAGAGTTGTGTGGAAACCTGTTTCAGGCATACTGAACAAAAGTTGGGTAAATGATACAAGAGTGCATAGACTACATTATAAATAAACAGTCAGGGTAAGTGTGTATATTGAATACGAACATACAGATGAATTGTAGGAATGAGCACCGGGAAATAGGACAGGTGAAACATGATAATGTACAGTAGGTTAGGGCATGTCAATGAAGAGAGTTGTAGAATGAATACTAATGACATATCAACATGATACAGTATGGGCTGCACATTGAATGTATATGGAAAATGTACTGTCACCCAGGATGATGCCACAATATAAACAAGAAATGACTGACATCAACAATTGGCTTAGCTGCTGGAATCAATCCACTGGGATCCAGTATCTCTCAGCCTGGAATGAGATGATTGACAGGCCACATTGCTTTGCCAGAAATTATCTGCACCTTTGTCCTCTAAGCTGTCAAATACTGACAAAGTCACTTGCCTCTCCCATAGTGCCTTTTTCAGGCAATGTCAAAGCAACAAATGTTCAGACTTAAAAAAATTCACTGGAGGCAAACTCAAGGTTCTGCTGCTTAATGCTAGGAGTCTAAACATGAAGCTGTGTGGGAGGAAATTGCCAATCTGCTAACAGACAGATATAGTGCAAAATTCACCCCCCCGACCCACAGTCCATAGCTCAAAGCATACCTGACAACAGCCCTATGCCAAGCATCTGTAGAGATCAGGTCATATCTGCACACTCCAAGGCTAAAATTTTGGCCTCAGTGGTACCAGATAACATCCCAGGTTGCTTACTAAGCAATCTAAAACAGGACATAGCAGACTCAGTTAGCATCCTGTTTAACCATAGCCTGAGAACTACCTTTGTTCCAGCTGCATGGAAAACAGCAACAGTAATACTCTTGCACAAAGGGGGGGCCATCAACCAAGCCTGGAAACTATAGTACCCTAAGTTTAACCAGTCTCATCTGCAAAGGCATAAAAAGTATCATCATGGGAATTATCTACAAAGACGTAGATGGCATTAAAATTATAGATACAAACTGATTTGGCTTTGCTAAGGGTCAAGCATGCTTATTAAGCCTAGTAGACTTCTTTGAGAAAGTCACTAAAAAACTGGCTGAAGGTAAAACAGTACATGATACCTATCTTGACCTGGCCATGGCTTTTGACACAATCTCCCACTCAAGTATCATTGAGGAACTCTCCCAGCTGGGGATCAACTCTTATGTCACTAGATGGATAGCCAATTGGCTTACCAACAGACACACACTGTCAAAGTTGACGAATTAACCTCTACCACTAAAGCCGTCACCAGTGGCATACCACAAGGATCTGTGCTGTGGCCTTTACTGTTCAGAATGTATTTTTTGGAATTCCAGGCTACAGTAGACAGCCTTTGGTTTAACATATTTGCTGATGCTTGCAAATTGGATACAATCATTGAGTTTACCAATGATGTTAACGTATTACAGGAGGGGCTAACACAGACAAATGATTGGTGCTAAAACCACGGTCTACAACTAAATGCAAAAAAGTGCCATTATTATTGCCTTTGGCGAAATAATTCCTTGTTAATTGCAGTATTAACAACACCCCACCCCTAAGCTCCAACCCACAGGTCCTAGGAACACAGATAGATAGCAATCTGAACTTCAACCACCAAGTTTCCACAGTGGGAAGGAAAGCCTTCTACATCATGCATCTCATATGTAAGGGCATTGCATCCAGGTCTGAGGATGATATAACACCACTGTACTCGACCCTAAGGTAAACATTTTTACAGTACAATGTTCCCTATTGTATGTACCTCACCAGACACCTGCAACAGCTGAAGAGACCACAGGGGTTTCTGAACAATAAAATACAGGGCCTCAAAGTTATGCCATGGAGTACATGGATAGACTGAAAGTCCTATCACTGTACTCTGTATTGTATTGGCTTCTGAGGGTGACTGTTGCCTGGCATACAGGGCAGTCTTAGACCCTGCTCTGATTTAAATGCTGCACATCTGAAAATCTAATGACACAAGAGTCAGTCACTCTTGGTATCTTAGCCTATCCTGTGAGATTAAAAAACATGCTTGAGAGACAGCCACTCCTCTGGAATAAACTTCCAAATCACATGAAGCAGAGTGTCTCACTGACCCTATTCATGCACAACCTAAACAAATGGATAGGAGACTGCAAAATCACCCTGGAGGTGGAACCCATGTCCTTAATGGACAGGGGTAGTTGGTGTTGACCACAGACTCACTCTGTGAATTACATCCACCTAACAAGGACAACTGGGGATAATTACATCCACCTAATAAGGACAATTGGGGCTACTTGGGATGAACATAATTAGGCTTGTAAGGGCTATAAAACCGCTAGCCTACTAACCTTGTCTCATAAGTGATAGTTGTATGTATAGACATGCAAGTAGCTTGCTGTCAGATTAGAACACCTATATATGTAGTTAAAGCAGATTGCAAACACAGTAGTTTAATGTTACTGCCACAGCACAAGTTTGTCTTGAATACACAGGATGACATAATCATTGTATATTACAATGAGATGTTTGGCAGAATGTTGGGCATAGTTGTGGGCTCACATATCATTCAAAAAACTGCTTATTTACAGAGCACAGTAGTTAACGCAAGTACCATATCACAATTCTAGGTTTTATAGTGTTGAATAATAATTTATAGATGATTACATCAGCAGAGTCTGGTGAGAGGAAGAAAGTAATAGCAGTATCCCACATGCTGGTGTAAAAACTCTGTCTAATGTTGAGCAAGTGCACAAACTCACACACCAGCTGATGGTAGTGAGAATAGAAACCCCCACCTATCTAAGTACACCAACTTAAGAACTCACCATTTAACATAAGTGCCACACATGAGCCAGACTTGAAGAGTGTCACATAACACTTTATAAGCGATGACATCCGCAGTGTCTACTGAGATGAAGATGGTAATAGCAGTATCCCATATGCTGGTGTAAAATGCTCACTCTAATCTTGAGCAAGTGCACAAACACACGCACACACACCAGTTTATATAAGAACCCCTACCTAAGTGTATAGACTAGAGATTTCAGTACTTAATGCAAGTGCCATGTCACAAGTCTAACTTTTACAAGGCTGCAGGACAATTTATAGTGGCTGACATCATCGGATGTGATAGAAGATGTTGGGAGACCTGTATGAAATTAATCTGTAGGCCTTATCAGCTGTTAAAATATTAGTACTCTTTATGATTGTAGTGATGACTCTTTATGATTGTAGTGATGACTGCAGGATACACAACTATGGTCTATTGACTAGATACACACACTCACACACACACACACACACACACACACACACACACACACACACACACACACACACACACACACACACACACACACACACACACACACACACACACACACACCAATTGACTGCAGTGAGATTAGAACCACTACCTAAGCATAAAGATTTGAGAATACAGCATTTAACACAAATGCCATGGCACAAGTCTGACTTTTGTAAGGCTGCAGGACAGTTAATAGTGAATTACATCATCATTAACTGTTTGCGGGAAGATGTCAGGATATCTAGCCATGTACAGCGGTCGAGATATTACTTATGCATGTCACCAGACTGATGTGTGCAAAGTGCTGAATATGGTGCTGTGTTTCCAATGTGCAGGTATATTTTAAGAGACAGCTTTATAAACAAAATGAAAACAGCTGTCCACATTGCTACAAGTACTGGAAAATCTGAAAGTTATTTCCATTATAAAGATGTGCATAGTATATAAGAAATCATCTATTTATTTTTGTAGTTTAGTTGATTTATTTGTGAACAAGTACTAAGAGATAAAGTTTGAAATGCATGGGTGAAGGTAACAGATAGCTCCAAGATAAATATGTTTTCTTTCCTTAAAAATTACCTTCCCTTTGTTTGCATTTTCTATATGTACTTTCATGGGATGAAGACAAAATGGACAATAAACATAAGTAATACATGCTATTGTGCACTTTCCATAGCATACCACCAAGCAGCTGGTTTGCACGATCAAAGGCAAAGTATTTGCTCATGCAAGATACACATTTCTATTGCTTTCCCTGTTTGTGCATAGTTAAGCAGTAAGCAGACATGAGCCTCAGTGATAAAATTATGAGAGTTTGGAGTACTGAGTGTTTGAAACACACCTGCTACTTATCTGATTCTGTTGCAGCAAGTGTAAATGCACTGACACATTTCTTTAGGAGCCCAGATGATATAGAGCTTGAATCCTGGTATATGTAATAGTTTTACATATGTATGTATAGTGCAATGAAATAATTCTTTACTATATATGCCCTGTGTGCTACTGTAGCACAGTCTGTTTAAGGTGCATTGCACAGAGGTAACTACAACATTGAAGAACCATTCAGTGTTGCTTGGCATTGGTGAGTGATGTCAAACTCCACACAAAGAGGACAAAAATGAAGGGATCCATTGCTATTTTTTTTACTTATGTGTGTTGTGTGCAATTCCATTTTTTGACCACATTAAAGATGTTAAAATGGATAGAGAGGAAAGTGGTGAAATAGGGGGGAAGCAGGGGAAGAACAAAGGGAAAGAAATATAGGAATGTGCAGGATGGAGGTAGGAATGAACAACAGCTATACACTTCTTCAACAGTGTAACATGAAAATATGGTACAAAATTTAAGTTAAATTTGAACTCTCACCCCAACAAATAGGGTGATAACAGTGCAAGCATTTTTGTATAGCCAATTGGACCATATCAAGTGTGTCAAAAAGACATGTGCAAAGTGGAGAGCTATGTATGGGATGATTTTTTTTTTTTGTAGGACAGGTACACACTTTATTAATGTCAATAAGAGAGGAATGTTGGTGAGGGGACATAGGTATTTCTGGGTCAAGTACGTAGGGTAGGTGAGGAAGCAGATGCAAACAAATAGGACAAACAAGACAAGACACAGGGATGGTGAGGGACACAAAAGGTTGTGGACACCATGATTGGGGTTTGGGAGGTGACAACAGATGCCCATGGTTTGCAAACATGGGGACAGTGAAAATCTAGTTCTCACCTGCAGGACTGTCAGCACTGCCCCCTTACTCTGCTGGCTGATGGACTGCTTGATGTCTTTTGCTATGGACCATAAGGGACATCAGCTTCTCCATCCAGTGCAGGCATGCACCACTTGTGGTATGTATGACCATGCGCACCAACCCTGACATCTCCTTGTAGGTGGAAAAATCCCCAACTCTGCCAGTACTCCCAGAGGTAACACAGCAACAGCTTCTGGGGTAGTGCTACTTGAGAGTGCAGATAGTGCAGGGCAGTCGGTGCTGGAGCCAGTGGAGTGGGGGCAGGATGAGCCACTCGGGTTAATCTACCTCCATGTGCTGTAAAGCATTTTGTGATTTTATGAGATGGATGACATGAAAATGTTTTGATGACATATTAAAAAAGAAAGTGTGATAAGAGTTGGGATGAGACAAAAATAAAAGAGATAAAATTAGTACCATCATATGTGGCATACAATGCATTATCAGAATAATAAAGAATTTTATTTGAACTTTTACATTTTAGTATACTACTTAAGAACTACAAACTATAAGTAAGGATTGCTCAAAGTAATCCTTGCAATGTGCATATATTCCACATATGCTTGGTCCAACTATACAGATTAAGTTAACAGCAGGGCATTTATGCCACCTGTGTAGAAATTATTTTTATGTAATATTTTTAAAAGATTTTACTATTTCATGTTTGATACTTGTGGCATTTGAATGCACAATGTCTGAATACAGTTTTAGACTTGATGCCTGCAGTTGGCTTGTGCTACAGACTGAAACATGTAAGCTTGAATTTACAATTAGGATATGCATGCTTACTTTGCTACAACTGTATTGAAAAGAAACAAAAATTAAAAAGGTAAAATAATACATCGTTTGTGCTACATACATACCCCCTGCTTTCCTCAATCTGACTAGATGCTCAGCATGGGCCTCTGTATTCACCATAATCTTTGCATTGTTTGTGAAATTAACAAAAGAGAAAAAGAGAAGAGCATTATGCATACTAGTCTTGCCTACATGCAGCTTTCTATCTACTATAAATTCTCTTTATCAGTATACTTCCACAACTGTAAGATGTCAGCAGTCCTGAACTCATCCAGTCACTGGTTGAGTGTATCCCTCTTATGCCTTTTCAGGTCATTAAAATGATGCCTATGCTGTTCCCTGGTGTGTGGAATGTCAGTCATATTGGAGAGAGCCTGGGCCAGACTATTCCAAACCTCAGACTTGTACTGGGAGCTGGTATAGTTTCCCCTGCAAAAACCTTTGGCTGTGGCACTTTACAAGGAGTCCAGTGAAAATTCTGGACTCCTCAACACCCTACATATGCACCCTAAATTGGGTGCCTTCTCTTCTACTACCATACATGTCCAACCAGGGAGAATGGCAATAGCTAAGAATGATTTCCCACCAATGCCTGTTATCATGTTTACTGGTAGTCTACAAACCCAAACAATGATGCCAACCACATTTTCTCACTGTTAAGTGGAGAGCAGTAGCAGTGGAAAACAGAGAGGAAAGTGGTTTTGTAAACTGGAAGGTTAATGTGACAACTTGGCATTAGACTGAGGGTTGTTTGCTGCTGTAACTGTTAGGTGATTTAATTTTGCAGGAAGGTACTGGGGGCAAAAATGTCATGACCTGACACATTTTTGGTTTGGCTTTATACACTGTTAGAATTGATTTTTACAATGTGGGTTTCAAACCTATGAGTAATAGATAAAACATGTTCTTCCATAGCGGTGATTTTTCATCCTTGCTACAGACGTGCTTCTCAGACATATTTATTAATTTTTTATATATATATATATATATATATATATATATATATATATGTATGACAGATTGAGGGGTTAACCATGTATGTGTGTGACCTGACAAGGTTTTAGTTAATACATTCATGTGTGTATGAGTCTTATTGAAGTCTGAAGGCCATCCAAGGCCAGATAGCACAATTATAATTATAGAAGCATAGTAGTCAGTATACCCTCAGTCAAACATATAATTCTATGAGCTCCACTGCTATACATACTTATTGTTATTTATGATTATCTTTAATTGCTTTTATGTGATATTTAATATAAATTGAAATGGAACAGCAGTAAAAATATTTGGATTTTCATGCATTAGAACACAGAATCACCTGTATTGCAGCCCTACACTCAAATCTGCTGCCAGTGAAATAGCTAAATAACAGTTTCATATTTTCCTATTCAATATTAACTTCTGTGTGTTAACTGCCATGCAGCATCACTTACCATGTTTGCACATTGCCCAACATACTTGATATAATGTATCCATTACAAATTGTCTACTGTCTGCTTCCTCTCTGCAGGTGTTCAAGACCTGCAGGTGTTGGGGTAGATTACTAACTGCAGTGAAGCATGATAGAAAGCAAAAGATGCAACAATGTATCCTTCTTGAAATTGAGAATGTCTCCATCCTGTCTTCAAGTGTTCTGTCTGCTAAGTTTGTGGGCCATTAGTACAGGTTTGCATGATGGTAACCATCTCATAAATGAGACAAGCAAAGCTAAACTTGTTTTAGCCTTGTGAGCATTGTTTATTAGGTTTCATCCTTAAAATACAAGGGTGGGACTTGAACATGATCTACAGATAGTATATGCTGTGTGGATCAATGTGTTTAGCAGATGTGTTACACACACAGGTGATTCACAGTGTAGTTGCTGTATTGGTAAGTACATTACATGACATTTATTGTATTTATCCATTTCCCATCTTTGCATTAAGCTGCACACCTTCAAGTAGTGGTATTAAAAAAATAGAAAAGAAATCTATAAAATAAACACTACAAAATATATGTTAGTACACATGAAAAAAATGTTTACGCAAGTCTGGATTTGAACTCTCACACCAATGAACCTCCACAATACAGTAAGCATGTCTTCTCCCTCTTTGCCACAGAAATAGCTTGCAGCAGTCATTGAAAATCATTGTGCATACAAGCAAGGCCAAAATCATCCACAGTATTAACAAGCCATATGTCACTTGTACACTTATAAGTTGTTTGTACATTTATTAATGTCAGATGTAGTGCAATGAATGATTACACAGCCATTTATGAGTATTGTTTGCAGAAATGCAACTTTGTTTTATCTCTGTATGGTGTTCATTCTCTTGTCTGAGCAGTAATCTGAGACATGCAGTTTGTAAGCCATTTTGTATCATTGTCCTTAAAATGTACAGTATAAGAATATTAAATGACAATAATATACAGTTTTCAATAAAGGCAGGGGAGTTTGGATATTAGTGAACATAAACTGAGAAATGTGTGGAGCTCACCTCCATTTAAACCTTGATACAATTACTTCTACACTTTGCAAGTATACTGAGTCTGACACACCCACTGTAGGTATGGGAATCTGAATTGCTGCTGTGTTTTGCTTCTCCCTACCAGCAATTATTCACAGTTTCAATTCATCAGCAACAAACTTTGAGTATGTGTCTGCACTATTTTACATGTGCTACACAGCACCAATAATTTGAGATTCAGCAATTCTAATAAGTTAACACATCATTTGCATCTTCACAGTGCTTACAGGCCTGAATCTACACTATAAAAAGGGAACCATGTAGCTATGGAACCTGAAGGTGAGGAGACTTGTTTATGTGGAAAACACAGAAGAAGATTGCTATTACTTTGGATTTATCTGCACAGAAGACTACTGATCTTGATGAGATATGATTGCATTTTTTCAGTTATATACTGGATATGCTGACATATTTCTATGTGTCTATCTATCTATCTATCTATCTATCTATCTATCTATCTATCTATCTATCTATATGTGCATTACCAAACACTTTTATCTGTATGCACTGCTTAGAAGTTTACTGATGCTATAGGCATTTTGTAAATGTCTTATATTGACAAAAACACAGGGAAGTAAGCCTTCTAGGATTGCCCATAGGCACCTCTATGGGAGTGCTGGTCACAGGTAAAGGTGACTGGCGACTGCATAAAAATTAATGTTATGTGTTACATGTGCACACAAGTTTTTGTGACAGTTTGTTTGCTAGCACTTATAACAATTCACTTATGCTTTTTTCATTTGTTTGGTATAGAAATGTCATTTGCTTGTTGTTTTGGGGGTGAAGGTGCCAAGTTCCATCTCTGAATTGCACAACTAAAATGTTTTTATAAAGCTTTGCTTTGCTATTGTTAGTCCTTGTTTTAGACAAAACATTTGCTAATGTGAGACTGTTATATGTTACAACATATTTTTATCCATCTATCTATCTACCCCATTGCTATATTTGAAACTTGAAAGTAGAATTTTTTTCATTTCTTCTGTGAGTAATATTGAAAAAACTAATATGTGTGACATCTAAGCAGGACATTTAGTTATGTGATATTTATGTGTAATATTCTTCTTTTGTGTTTTATGTCACCTAGGACTATGGCACTCAAGCATACCAATCCCTGAAAACCACCCTTCTGTGACCCCGAGACAAGATCATCCAACCATTTCAGCAACATGGTGCCTTTCTGCTTGAGAGAGAACATGGGGATATGTCTGGAAGAATGCAAATTTGGAACCAGATAGTGAATGATGTGGATGCTGTTGAGGGATGCAGCAGGACATATGATCAGGTGCATCATAGGGCCACTGACATGATTTCATCAGCTCAAAGGAGAGCAGCTGCAGTGGCCCAATATGTGGGGGGGGAGCTGCTACAGAGCCACCACTGACACCAAATGAAGAGTTCCTGTCCACTGTCAGTGATCTGGGCAGTTCAGTGGAAAATGCACAACAGCATATGATTGATGTTGGTGCTGCTGCTTCAGGGAGGACAAGTATGTCCCAGGAGGGGCTTCCAGGTAGGCTTACATATATCATTATTTAAATATTTCTTGTATAGAGAAATACTTAAGTTGGTTTAATAAAGTTTTTTTTGGGGGGGGTAGTTATAGATTTATACAGTTAACCACACATGGGGTTGAGGTGGACGTGTCATTCGAGTTTAAGTTAAATGTATTGCTAATGGACATATAAAGGTCAGATTTCTTCCCCCCTGTGTTATTATTATGATGACGATGATGGTGTTCATACATTTTGCTTAACTTCTACCAGGACTATCTTCCCTAGCAAATGTAAAGTCATCTGCACATGGTAAGTCAAACATTTTTATTTCAGTACTGACGAACATTTCACAAAAATATTAATTTATCCATATGTGTGAAGTGGGTGTCAGGATTGTGTGTATATTGCTGTACCATCTATGATAGTGGTACCAATGTTAGTTTGTTAGCATATATTGAATTGCAGTAGTGTAGCTATTGATGACTTAACTGTGTTTGTTGTTTATTATCACAGGTAATCCTGACTGTGGAAGTGTAGGACTCTTACCACCTGATGTCAGAGCATTGGCTGACTCTGGTGATGAAGGTAGCTAAACACAGGCACAGTCAGGGGGTGCAGAGGTTGAATCAGACACAGATTTTGACATTCAGCCGCCCCCTTTAATTCCATCTAACATAGCCAGTAGGCCTACACAAACCCATTCCAGTGAGCCCTCAGATATTTTACAGGTGGAGGGTGAGACACTTGATCAAGGTATTCTGGTTACTGCAGCATCAGTGCCTGTTGACTCTGGCTATAGCCAAAGTGACGACAAGATACCATGAAGGAGGGTTGTTCAGGTTGTTCATAGGAGACCTGCACTCCATCCTTTCCCTGATCCAGGTGTGTCATTCTGTGCCACTCGACATATATTTAGGGCCATTGTGGAGATGCCGTCATGTTCCAATAGGGCCTCCAAGGAAATGCTTAGGTTTGTAGATGTGGCACAGGCTGACATTCATGACTGCCTCCACCATGTTTCTTATTCAATGGATCAGATGAATGACACATTGAAATGGGCTGTGTCTGTGATTGAACATCTGCTGGGAGTGGGATGGCATCCACATGGGCATAGGTCAGCCACATCATCTGATCTTAGCTGATGTGGCTGTGTCCAGTCATACTCCCATAGTGGCACTACTTCCACTGCTCCATAAGTGGTTGAAATGTTTCACACCCTGATGTGGCAGGCCATGCAGTCGTGGTCCTGTGTGTACTCATGAGGAGAGCTGGTCCAGCAGACATCAGTCATGTTCGGCTAGGAGAAGTGCATCTGACTGTGGTCATGGACATGCCATTGCAACTCCTGGCAGAGTCAGTTCTTGGGGTCGGGGACGATAACGATGAACTGTCACCTGTATCATGCATGACTCACACCTGTTCCACATACCAGGGCATACAGCTAGCACAGTGTTCATGCAGTCACTCACACACCAATTTCACCTGGAGTGCCCATACTGACACACACACATAACAGTTAAATGGGTCAGTCATAAGGCTTAAAGCTCATTTTGTCTCAGTGGCCATTTGATACTTTAACCAAATGTCTGCCTGTTTCTCTTACTTACTCACATGCATCCACTTCCTTTTGTATCAGCCTAGGCCTCCTGCCCTTCCACACAACACTCTCTGCAAATAATGACAATTGTGCCATGTCCTTGTTTTCTATCTTTTCGATTCAGGCATACATAAGTCTTATGTCTGATGCTCAGAGTGCATAAGTGACTTAGTGCTTATTTTATCTGTTTTTGTAATGCTGTTTTGCAAATTGCACTGCTTTCTTACAGACTTTTGTAATTTGAATATCCCTACCAAACTCTTAGACCAACAAAGCAGGACCAAGGCATAAACAAATGTGTGACAAAGGCCCAGCAATGAGGATAGTGTTTAAACATTTTAGTCTTACAAACTTAGTTGATGGAATAACAGGTTTTGCATTACTATTTTCATGTTTGTTCTGAGAGAAATGAACTCTGAAATTGAAATGTGTGTCATTATTTTCTAACTTCACTCAATGTTTTTCCATTACAAACACAACAGGCCAAAATATTAATTGAAAATCTGTACATTTTAGGCATAAGGCCCATTACTTGATAGAGGACACATGTGTTCACATGTCAGTGTTGTCAAATCTTGATGTAGCTGCTGTAAACATCACCCACATTATACTTACTTACATTACCAGGTAACAATATGCTAGGATATGCCATTCATTTGTAATCTTAGGTTCATGGGTTCATAGGTGTTTACTAGGTGACTGGACACAAGGGCCTTTTTAAACCTAGCCATGCATCTGAAATCTCTGACAAGTTCTGATACCTTTGATAAGTGTAAGCAGAGGTTTGGGAGATGAACAATTTACAGGTTATCTGTGTTCATTAGAGACATAGGGATGAAATTCTGGTTTCCCATCTAATTGTCCAAATTGCACTTGAACAATTGGATATTCATTTTACTATTCCAGGTTCAGCACTTAGCTTGGAAATATGACTCTGTCTGATGCTAGCAGCACACTGCCATTATATGGATAAGTGTGCCTGGCATCAATGTTACTGTATGTATGTGTGTAGGATGAAGATTTTAGCCTCTTAGAGGGTGAGTGCGTAAGCTGTCCATTGGCTCTTGGCCAGTGCAAGGCCATATTGTGCAAATCTATGTCTGCCTACACCCACAACCCACCCTACACCAACTGCTGGTTCCCCTTCTGACTCCTCACCTGTGTGTGGCTGTGGTGACCTTCCCAGTGGTGGTGGGATGTGCAGCGTTTCCCCTTGCAGTTCCTGCTGAAGCTGTTTTCTCAGGATAATGTAGTGAAGCATGGCAAAGATGGTGAATATTTCTGCACATGTATGGGGATTGCACAGCAGGGGTCCCCCAGATGTATCTAGTATCAGAACTGTGAGTTCAGCAGCCCAAACACACACTCTGTGATATTTCTTGTTTGAGCATGTACCTCATTATAGTGTTCTTCAGATGGTGTGTGTGCATGTCTGATGGATGTCATCAGCCAGAGTTCCAGTGCATAACTTGCATCCCTCAGTAAATTACGCTGTGGGATATCCCCTATTGACAGTTGTGCCAGATATGTGAGTCATGGTAACTGCCTGGGTTGCTAGCACACACATTCAGGATGATTCCATTAGCATTACACTTGACTGGCAGTTAATAGAGTGGTAGCCCTTTCTATTTATGTACACGCTTCCCTGTACCCTGGGTGGTCCTTTGATTTCTACATATGTACTGTCTAGGGCACTCAGGGCTTCAGGGTAGTGTGCTACAGGGTAGAACTCCTGCATAGTTTTGGCTCTGTCCTCAGCTGTAAAAGAAAAATATATGTACTCACTGGCATGTTGCATCATAGCTTTCAGGAGTTGATGGAGGATTCTCAATGCTGATGCCTGTGACACCCCCAGCATGTCAGATGGTGTCTGGAAGGTTCCTGTAACTAAAAGTCTGTGTGCTACACAGTAGAACTCCTGCATAGTTCTGGCGCTGTCCTCAGCTGTACCAGAAAAAATATGTGCTCACTGACATTTGCAATATAGCATTTAGGAATTGATGGACGATCATGGATACTAATACCTGTGACACCCTCCAGCATGTCCCATGTTGGTCTCTCAAAGGTTCCTCTAGCTAAAATGCTATGTGTTACACATACTTGAGTCTCCACTGGGATTGGTTCGCCTTGTTTTGCCATTGCTCTCAGTTGAGGACAACACAGTTTGCAGAGTTTCTGTAGTGTGTCTCTATACACCCTGTAGTGCTCTATAATTTCAAACTCATGCAGATTATGAAAAGTTAAATAGGGCCTAAAAAACAATCTCCTCCTTAGCTATGGTTTATTAGCAGCAGCATATACATGGGCCTGCTGCACATGCACATGCATAACAGCAACAGCAGCCCCTAACTTTATTTCCTTGTAGCCTAGTTTCTGCAGCTGTATTCCAATAGGTTTTAGAATTCACAGGGAAAAACAGCAGTGAGTCTACATGGTTGCTTTATAGCTTGTTGGATATCTTATCCATCTTGGGTTGGTTGATTAGCATATAATTCAGCTGCTTATGCTGTAATTAGCATGGCATGATGTTTATAGTGTTTGTGTGGTTCTACTCAGCATGTAAAGCTACTTACTGAATACAAAATGGTACACTATCATGTGCACGGTTTTAGGGGCCCATGTAGAGAGGAAGAAAAAGAATTTGACATTAAAATGAAATTATGATGCTGATAGGGAAAGAAATGAAAAGAATAGTATAATATTAGAGATTTATTTGATGTACCAATGGTTAATTAAATTTAATTAAAAAAAGATAAAAAAGCAATAAAAGACAAAAGAAAAAGGTTTGACATTTTTTATGAAGCAGAGGTTTTTATGATTATACGAGTGACTTGTTAATGGGAATATGAAATATAATATGATGGACGAAAGAAAATGTGTTGACTGTAGTGAAGAAGAAACAACAAAACATATTTTTTTAATTGCAATAAGAATAAAGAATTTTAGTAAAAATTTAGAAATATAGACAGATGGGAAGTATCGTGGGAAGTAAGATAAAGTAAAGAAATATGGTATTGATAAATAGGATAAAGTACTGTTTGTAACAAAATAAAATGGATGCTGTAAAAAAATGTGAGAATGCGTTATATAACAAGAAACTGAAAGTGGGTGATGCATTAGCTGGAATAAAGAGATGACAGTGGAAGAAAGGGGTGGGCGATAAAGGGTAAATATAAAAAAATGAAAAAGTAGCATTGTTTAATAAAGTTCCTTTCTGTTGATAACTTGTAAATAACATAATACAGTCTACAATAACTTGTAAATAATTTTAAGTAATAAAGAATTCTACTACTGTTTTCAATAAATTCTATGGTATCTTTTATATACACTAGAACTATTACAAACTCAGGCATGTTTGTTAGTGTCTCATCAAAAGGACAGCACACTCAGGGGTGCAGCAACCCCCAGCCCTATTTTGCATGGCAGTGTCAGTATTGGAAAAATTAAATGAACCACCTGATGTAAGAAAAAAAAACACTGCCTTCTGCAACAAAGGTGTATATTCTATCTGTTAATCTACCAAGAATGCCTAGATGCATTTGTCGTCTCCTGTCTTTTACTTTTTGTAGTCTTTTTTTACTTTAAATTTGTTTTACCTGGTTGTAATTAAGCCTATGTAGCAAACATATGTTTACATTCTTTGACTGTATAGGGATTTAGTCTGAATAAATTACGAAAGGATCTGAGAAGTGGCATTCTTATCTGAGTTAAGAAGAACAGAAAAAGTTTTACGCAGTGTAAGCTGGCTGGGAAAGCTGTATTATTGTCAGTATGGATTTTTCCCATGATCCATGCACTTTCCCTGTAATGCTTTTAAAACAAGTCTTTATTGATTTGTCTGCCCCTATATGCATCTGATTTTATAAGTTTCTCCTAGTCTTATCTCATCTGCTCATACTAGTGTCTTAATTATTCTTCTAATATTAGTGAGCAGTACAAGATCATATTCAGAAGGGTGTCCTCTTAGACTGAGAAAAACTTCCATTACCTTCCCTTTCATATCTTCCTATGCACAAGTTGCAAACCACAATATTTGCAACATTAGTCTCCTTTTCCAGCTTACTTTTAAAATCATCTGCATCTGGGATAAGACAAATGATCACAGGGAATTATCAAAATTGCCATTTACCAATCAGCTTGAGATTAATGCTACAGTTTTACTACTGGCTAGAGAAGCAGATGAGGAAAATTCCTAGTCATCCCTGATTAGGCAATATGAGCATGTGTGTGTGTGTGTGTGTGTGTGTGTGTGTGTGTGTGGCTGTCTGTCTGTCTTTCAGTGTGAGACTTTCCTTTTTGGTTTAGTTACTGTTTTTGGGAAAACATCTTTGGTTTAAATTTTGAACTCCAAAAAAAACCACTTAAAAACACAAAACAACAAGTGAAGTGGTAGGAAAAAGCTGGGAAATTAATCTAAAAAAGAAGTAACATTCCAATAACTTCAAACAAAATGTTTAATAAGGTAAGTGCTTTCGGTGGTGAAAATATCCCACCTTCATCAGACCAAAAAAACATCACAAAGTACTCCTTATATAATCATACCATCCAACTAATTAATAATTTAATTACTAAAAACCAATCAGTTAATTATTCAATTAAAAACCAAAATAATAAAAAATACCCTTACACAGTATAAATGCAGTATTATAAACACCATAACAGTAATAAATTAATTATAGATTAAAAATCAACAAAGTATACAAATAATCACATAGTAGATGCTGCTAAACAATCTAAATAAAATAGTAATACATGCTAGTCTCCTAAAATAGCACAAACAGGAAGAAAGAAAGATTCTCTATACACTCAATATATATATATATATGTTATTAAACAAAATATCACTATTTTCATACAGTATGTTTAAATTACATGTTAGCTGCAACAAACTAGACTTAAACCCATATGTATTAACATGCAAAAGAAAACTATAGTACATAAAAATGAAACTAATTAAATATATTGCTTATTAAAAAACCCTATGTTTGTGTAGATAAGTATATATATAAATAACACTGATAATTTATCTACTCAATGCTTTCAGTTTTAGAACACTTTTGATAGAAACATAACCGTTTAAACCAGGGAAAATGTATGCAGCAGCTCTAATTTGCCAATACAACGCATTCTGCTCAAGTAATAGTTGCCAGGGCCCCCCTCTTGGATCTAAAGGGATCTGATATAGTACTAAAAATAAAAATTCTTGGGTTGTAAATTGCAATACATGTCTCGCAAGAGCATTATTAACATCCCCTTTGCCAACAGCATAGCAATGCTCATATACTCTCTGCTTCAATTTCCACTCAGTCTTCCCTATGTAAAATGAGGGGCAAGATCTACAACTTGCAACATAAACCACTGCTTTAGAATCACAATTAAAAGAGCCATTGATTCTGTACATCTTATTATTGATATTGGCAGTGGTGCTCACCTCAATAATCTTACATTGTGTACAATGCCCACACTTACGCATACCTAAATGTGCCCGTTGGGGATGACCATGGCTCCCATTCTTATGATTCTCTAGTAGATTTTTGAGATTCAATCCTCTCCTAAATGTAAAATGAGGTCGGACCCCCAATTTAGTACAAATAGAAGGTTCTTCCAAAATGACCGCCCAATTTTTAATAAAAATTTCCTTTACCCTTTTAGTACCAGAAGAAAAAGTGGATAGGAAACTAAGATGTAATGGTTTATGTTCATTAACTGTTATATCATTCTGTAGACTAAACTGGCTAAGGTTAAGAACATTACCATCAGCTTGAGACCTACTAGCCAAAATGGGTTTAAAATGACCCATTAATCTCTTATTTCTCACTTCAATCATTATATCAACAATTAGATTATAAGGATACCCCCTGCTCAAGAACATTGATTTAAGCTTTTCACATTCCATATCAAAATCAACATCTTCGGTCACCATCCTTGCAGCCCTTACCATCTGCCCTTTAACAATTGCCTTCTTCTGATGGTAAGGGTGTTCACTAGTATAAAACAAAAATGCATTAGAGTAGGTGGGTTTCCTATATATAGAAGCTTTATACTGTTTATTGCCCCTATCGTTAGTAAGTTTCACGTCCAAATATGTTATACTGTCAACTCCTACTTCATATGTAAATTCAAGAAAATCTGTTTTATTTGAAATATGTTGTATAAACCCTTCAACTAAATTAACATCTCCCTGCCATACCAGGCACATGTCGTCCTGGTATCTAGTATACCAGACAAAATTTTTTTGAAATTCACTATCAGTGAACAAATAATTATGCTCCCAATAGGCCATAACACTATTGGCAAAACTTGCCCCACAGGGTGACCCCATTGCCACTCCCGTGTTCTGCAGGAAAATATCTTTGTCAAACATGATATAATTATTAGCCAATATTAGATCTAAATGGGTTTCAACTAAACATATTTTACCATGTTCGGCTTTCTTAAATAACATAAATTCCCTTGTCCATTCACTTCCCAATTGATGGGGAATAACTGTGTACAAGTCTTTAATGTCAACAGTTACAAAGATGTTATTGTCCTTATAATCCAAATTATTAATATTTTCCAAGAAACTCCATGAATCACAGCATATTTGAGTTTCTTGGTTGATAAGAGGTTTTAAAATATTATCAACCAGTTTAGCACATGCAAAAGTAATAGAACCCCTCCCATCCACAATAGGTCTAAAAGGGGGTTCATGGATGTCCTTGTGTAAGTTAGGAGATCCATATATTACCGGAATTCTAGGGGCTGACATAGAAAGATATTGGAAGGTATCTATGTCAATAGAACCTTCCAGAAATAAATCATCTAGGGTACTTCTAATAAAACGATATGCAGTATGAACTTGATTAAGGCTGACGGGAGCATACACCTCAGATTCAAGATGTTGACGCATCTTACTAATGTATGTAGACTGATTCATGAAAACTAAACCCCCTCCCTTGTCAGGTTTCATAACTCTAATATCACAGTCATTTATTAAATCAATATATTGCTTCTCTTCCATAGTGATATTAGTGTTAGATACCTGTTCATGAACACATTGATCTAATAACCTTCTCAAATCTACTTCAGACATTTTTTCAAATAACGAAAGTGGAGGCACAAGGGGGGGATTAAAAACACTAGAAACTCTTAATGTATTAACAAGTGTAGAATCGGCTCCCATTAGAACTGCTAAATTCAATTTACATACGTAAATTTTGAGGTCAACAATCATTTTAACAAAATTCATTCGTTGGTATGGAACAAAAGAGAGTCCCTCAGCAAAAAAATCTACCATACTATAGTCCACAGATAAAGCAGTATAATTAAAAATTTTAAAGTCACCATGTGTACTAAATAAATTTGTGGCTCATTAGATGTAACTGCCATTATCTCCTCCTCCTGTTCTTTCGGTTGTTTCTCCAGTTCACCTGTTGTCTCTGGTTCGATCGATTGTTTGAATTGTTGTGGTTCAAATTCCTTCCCATTTGAAAACCCTGATTATTACACAGTACATTAGAACCGTTAGTATTATCAACCACTTGGTTATGGGATTGAGGTTGATTGTTTCTAATTCTTTCACTTCTACGCAGGGGTACATCTGAGTTAGAATTAGACCTAATAACCACATTATTGTCATTGTTGTTATTACTATTAGAAACATTATCAACTCTAGAAACCACATTGTCCTGAAATACATCTGTGTGTGTAACCGGAGGGGGGGGCTATGCTTTGTTTTGAGCATATGCTAAAACGTCTCTGTCAATTTTCTTCTTTTTTGTAGTTAACAATTTATTAATAGTAGCATCAATGCTGGAATATATCCTGCAATAGTCATATTTATACTGCCCAAAATTAGGGTCTTTACAAATGGAGTGCTCCAAAATTTCAAGGTCAGTTTTGATAGTAGCAATTTCAGTGTTGTAGAAATTAACTAGAGCTTTAATAAAATCCACAGCTTGTCTATCGAATAATGCCAAAAGCTCCATATGGAAGGAAGAATTAGCAACTAACCCCACAGGGTATCGCCACTGTTGTAGCCCTTTAGGGATAATTTTTTTAGCTAACCATTCATCTAAGTAAGCAACCTCAAGCTGGAGCTTACGACATTTAAATAACTTTTGCTCGAAAGAACTGAGTAAAACTGTTAAACTACTCACATTACATTGATCGTTAGATATGCCCTGTTCACTCGATGAATGAGCAAAAAAATCCCTGTAATCCAGAAAACCAGTCATGCTGGGGATGCTGTTGTCGGTGTTAACCACACCATTTAGGCTATTGACTGTCGAACGCTGCACAGCAGTATTCGCTTCCTGCCCAGGAGTGGTGTTCCCTTCCTGTACACCACCTCCAGTACTTCCTGAAGGTGAACGAGGCTGTGGTTCTCTGAATTAAGGAATCATGTGCGGAAGACTTGGCGGACCAGCCAGACCTGGATTATTGACATACCCTTCCGATTTTATGCTATTCTCAAGTCTTTGGGAAAGTACATCAACCTTCCCTAGCAGCATGTTAACAAGTACAGTCAAGTTACCAACAGCGTTCGCCTCACTAGAATCTTGACTGTTATCCGTGGCAGCATCAGTGTTATTAAACAATTGCGAAAAAAGTGGTTGCGACCCGCTTTGACCATCTCCACTTCCACTTGCCATGACCACAAACAAAATGAACTCCAAAAAAAACACTTAAAAACACAAAACAACAAGTGAAGTGGTAGGAAATAGCTGGGAAATTAAGCTAAAAAAATAACTTCAAACAAAATGTTTAATAAAGCTTTTCGGTGGTGAAAATATCCCACCTTCATCAGACCAAAAAAAATCACAAAGTACTCCTTATATAATCATACCATCCAACTAATTAATAATTTAATTACTAAAAACCAATCAGTTAATTATTCAATTAAAAACCAAAATAATAAAAAATACCCTTACACAGTATAAATGCAGTATTATAAACATCATAACAGTAATAAATTAATTATAGATTAAAAATCAACAAAGTATACAAATAATCACATGGTAGATGCTGCTAATGTGTTATTTATATATATATTCAGTGTTATTTATATATATATATACTTATCTACATAAACATAGGTTTTTTTTAATAAGCAATATATTTAATTAGTTTCATTTTTATGTACTATAGTTTTCTTTTGCATATTAATACATATGGGTTTAAGTCTAATTTGTTGCAGCTAACATGTAATTTAAACGTACTGTATGAAAATAGTGATATTTTGTTTAATAACATATATACATATATATATATATATATATATATATATATATATATATATATTGAGTGTATAGAGAATCTTTCTTTCTTCCTGTTTTTGCTATTTTAGGAGACTATCTAGCATGTATTACTATTTTATTTAGATTGTTTAGCAGCATCTACTATGTGATTATTTGTATACTTTGTTGATTTTTAATCTATAATTAATTTATTACTGTTATGGTGTTTATAATACTGCATTTATACTGTGTAAGGGTATTTTTTATTATTTTGTTTTTTAATTGAATAATTAACTGATTGGTTTTTAGCAATTAAATTATTAATTAGTTGGATGGTATGATTATATAAGGAGTACTTTGTGATTTTTTTTGGTCTGATGAAGGTGGGATATTTTCACCACCGAAAGCGCTTACCTTATTAAACATTTTGTTTGAAGTTATTGGAACGTTACTTCTTTTTTAGCTTAATTTCCCAGCTTTTTCCTACCACTTCACTTGTTGTTTTGTGTTTTTAAGTGGTTTAAATTTTGAGCCATGACAGCTCAGTGCTTTACTGTGCTGAACTAATGAACTTGTTGTCCAGTACATTTATTTATTTTTATTTTGCATTTTTTTTTTTTTAATGAGAAAGTCTGACTGGGCAGAGTTGCCTGTTTTCAGTGGAGGCCTGTGAAGAAAAGTTCCATTCATAATGACAGTGCATAAAAATATATATAACAGTACAATATATCAGGTCAAAGAATAAAACAAAAAAAACTTACAGCAATTTATAAAAGAACTTTACAAGTTTGTCATAGATCCGCCATGAGTGCTAGTAGTACAAGGCACAGATGAGAATATTCACAACAGTTATACTTAACAGCAGTGTTAAGCTAAAGAACTTAATACATAATTCCCCGAACATTGTCTATTGTAATTTGGTGTATAATGATCACGTTTAAATATCGAAATGTATCTTTACTTTTTCTATGTGGAGATTTTCTCCCCGGACCTCTGCTGAAAAAGGGCCTTTTCGGCTCAGTCAGACACCCCTGGTTAACAAATGTAAAATAAAATAAAATAATTAAATTACAAGGAACTGAATGGGTTTGAGATTGTTGGAAGACCTTATAGCAGATGCAGTTATGGTTCAAGATATATAGGACATACACACATAGAGCAGTGGTGGCTGGTGACTTCAATTCAAGGGGGGGTGCAGGAGACAGCTAAATAGGTGGGGCCAACAGGAAGGTTTGTGTTCAAGTAGAAAGGAGTGGGGCTATGCTACAAAACACAAAAACTGGGGCTTTAATAAAATACGCTGGCCAGGGTGCCACTGCCAAACCGTCATTATGAGAGTCCAATCAAGGCAAAATGAATTGTAGAAGAAAAAAAATATTTTAATGCGTTGGCTACATGACAACTTACTTAATATCTAGATGAAAACAAAAAGGTTGCATGGCATGAAAAAATAAATTAGTTTTTAAATACATTACTGGAATGCCAGGCAATATCAAGTATAAAAAAAACAAGCAGCATTCAACTCAAAACATTTCTCCTTGCACTGCAGTTCTAATTATAATTTATATTCAGCTTTATAAAAGTACCAAGTAACATGCGGAAAGTAGCAATACCCCCACATGTAAAAATGTTTCTTATCCAAAAAAGACCTGCTGCCTGACAACAACTAATTACTTGTTTCATAGGGGAAAACATGATCAAAGTAAAAAATGAACAGCAAACAAGAAACAAGCTCAAGATAAATTGCTTAAAGGATTACTGCACAGTTTATGGTCCATGCATGATAAATTGGCATTCTGTTTAGTTAGCAAAGATGACTGCAAGTCTCCAACAAATGCAATGAGCTTCTGAAGATGCTGTAATCCTGTCCTTTATTACAAATACTGTCATATGCATTTCAATAACTAAGGTTTATATTCTATCTAGTTATGTAAATATTTTCTGCATGGCAACAACAAAAAGGCTTTCAAAGTTGGTAATTCTTTAACAGTATGCTTATTAAAGCTTACTTGCATCTTACAGTCTCAGACAAGATTACTGATGGTCATTAAAGCATTGCTACCTAAAAACCGAGCAACAGCACTGTAACGACATGCATTTTCTGAATAAGAAGAATCAAAAATCAACAGTATAAAAATATGACAGAAAACCAGAACATTCTGCAAAATCAAGGACAGATGAAAAGCCATTGTAGTACTTGTGTCTACCTTGGATGGGGAATACTCTGCACATTTATACTGTATAACTGCTCCTTGCTTTGCTTGGACACATCCAGAGTCACTACATGGTGGAGTGGGTTGCAACAAGTATGTCACAATTTGAAATGTCTCTGGTTGATGGTGATGGCCCTGACACATTTGTCATACCTCTCAGCCTCAGACCAAGAAATCTGGACAAAGCCATAAACAGGAGTGGGACAAAGGCTCAAAAATAAGGACAATTTTTAAATATTGCTCTTATAAACTTGGAAAGATAATAGAATAGCAGGTATTGCATTAGTATAAATTTTCAGAAAGGTATGAAATCTGAAACTCAAATGTCTGTCATTATTTTCTAACTTCAAGTCTTTATTGGTTTGCCACTAATTTGCCAGAATCCACAATTTAATGAAAAGCAGACCAAAAATATGATGCAAAAATATAAAATAGTCACACAATACAGCTGGGAACCTGTCAAAGAAGGGGTACATTTTTAATATTGGTACTGTTAAATTGAGCAGCTGACAAAATAAGAGAATCTACATGCATTTCTGAAATTAAAAGTAATCTATAACTCTGATCATTACAATTATTTATTAATTGCAAACCCTCCACGTTTTCTTCCAAATTTGCCATTTTGTGGAGGGATTATTGGGGGAGAGCAACATTTTGAGCCAAAATCTGGCACAGTTGAGAGGTTTGGATATACCTAATTCTATAAAGTGATTTATTTGCACGTGCATCTCATCCACTTAACACAGGAAAACTGGACAACGCCAAAATATTGGGGGAACATACAAACAGTACTAAAACTTGCTGTTGTATAAACTTAGTTGACAAAACAACATATCTTGCTTTAGCATGCATTTTTCTAAAGAGTATGATGTCTGAAACTCAATGTATGTCATTATTTAGTGACTTTATTCCTAAATAATTTGCCAGAAAACCACAAATTTTACGAGGAACAAACCAAAAATAAGAAGCAAAAATCTATTCATTCTGAAAAAATCTGGACAGTTAAGAGATATAGTTCATCTAGGGCTGTCTGAGTTTGCCTCCCTTTCCCCCTCACAAAATCATGGTCGAATGGGGCCTCCCCCCTGCAGTTATTCAAAAATCCCATTACTTGGCTATTTTGTTCCATTTACCATAAACACTATAATGTGCATACTGCTTTACTTCTACAATGATTTGGATTTAATTTAAAAGTTTTATTTTAACTTTTACAGCACAAACACTAATAGGCATCTGCTGAACAAAGCAAATGCAATCTCACAATGAAAAGAGACTTAGCATTAAAACTTCTCTGCCCTTGAAATTCACATTCATTGAAACAGCATTGAAACCCACATTCAAAGAAAATACATCTGTCCAGTGGCAGATAAAGATTAACTTTTGGGCTGTTTTCACATCATAAGCCCCTTGCACAGGAAACATACATGTGTTCTTTGATACACCTTCCCTATTGCATGAAATTATATCCATTGTATAATACAATACAGCTGTTAGAGGCCATTTTAAATGTATTATTTTGCACATTTTTCCAGTAAACAATGAAGCAAAATGCATGCACCAATAATGACAAAACTGCCCACTTCAGTACATTTCCATCATAAAAGTCTACTCAAATGTCTACAATCCACCAGTATCAGTAAATATGTACAACCTCTGCAGAAGTAAAAGTCATCTAAATAATTCCACATTAAAGAGATCTGTAACTAATGAAGAGGTTACTGCTAGCAAACAACTTTAAATAAAGTGCCTGTTGCCATTGAGGAATAAATTGCTTATGTTAAATTAAAAAATGATAAGCTAGTAATATTGCAGTAGGGAATGGATGGCTAACTGATAACAGGTTCATCGTTACTATGTATCTCCACCAAAGAGGACATTCTCAGGACTGCAGCATCCACCCCCTTTAAAAGTCCAACCCAGTACAATATCAGCAATGCATCTATATACTGTTGGAGTAGAACCCACAGCCTTCTGCATCAAAAGCAAGTACACTACCTGTTGTGCTATTAACAATACAAGCAGACTCAGCATAAGCAGCATTAAACTTATCTTCAAGCTCTCAGCTCCTTGTAAAATCCACTCAACACTCAACTGTCTGTATCTCTCAACTTTGAAGCACAAGGAATCTGAAAAAAGCCAAAATTCATTTGGGGGGGGGGGCCCAAAAACTAGGACACATTTTAAACTTTGCTTGTATAATCTTGAAAAGTTGCTAGAATATAATGCTGTGTTACCACCATGCATTTCACTGCCAAGTCTTGAACCCTGGCCCCTATGCACTACAGTCTGAGCAACATACCACTATGCCAAATCCGCTGTTTCATGAATGATAGGTAGACTTGAAACTTAAATGGCTATCATTTAGTGAATTCAGTTCTCACCATAGGTCTCAACCTCTTAACACAAAAAACCTGGACAAAGCCAATAATGGGGGAATACGGCCCCAAAAATAGGGACAAATTTCAAATATCGATCTTATAAACAGAACATTGCTAGAATAAAAGGTTTTGTGTTACCATGTATTTTCTGAAGAATATGAAGTCTGAAATGCAAATGCCTGTCATTATGTAGTGAATTCAAAATCCAGAAAACCACAAATTTCACAAAAACAAACATATGAGGCAAAAATTTCACAAGTGGTGGTGGGTAGGGAATTCAAGCTCTTGCTACCTGCTCCCATGGTACAGGGTTTGAGTCTAGCCACAAGGTATATTTCAAGAGTTCTCTCAAGCCAACAGGTATATTTAACTGGGGTATTACACACACACACACACACGCACACACACGCACACACACACACACACACACACACACACACACACACACACACAGACACACACACACACACACTCTTCAAGAGACCCAGCCTGCTAACATTGCAGTCTGATCCACTTCCAAGGATCTGCTGTCAATCCCCTCCTGCAGCCCAATAGCACCAGCCGCCCCTGACATAGAGTGCAAGTGAACACTATAACAAGCCTAAGGAATGCAAACATATGGAACAAGATTGCAGATCACCAGATAGCCCATGACACACTTCTTGTGAACCAGCGTCTATTTCTATTTTGGTCAAGGTAAAAGAAGGAGCAGAAAGAAAATGTTTTTTAGCTGTGTGCAGTTGCAGTGAGACCAACACTAGTAAACACCACATAATATCTAGCAAGCAAACCACTTCTGTTTCTTATCCTTTGCAAACTTTGCATAATTTGTCCAATAAAAACTCATATGAAACCATTAATTTTACTCTAATAATGGACTCATGACCTTCTCTTCTTCACTTGCTAATCTGCTACCTCAGGGTGTTTTCAGGCAGTATAGTAATTTCTTCATGTTTACTAACATCACATTACTTCTGGACCACTCTGATTCGGGTCTATATTAAATCATTGAATGCTTAGAAAAGCAAATGATGATTTATTTACCCCAGGTAAGCGAAATCTTACAAACTGGAATGCTTAGAACAGTGATTTTTTTCCTGTGGAAAAAAAAATTGCTGTCCCAAAAAAAAAAAAACACTTAAAACATAACATAAAGTCAGCCCCCACACCCCCCGATGTGGAGGGCTGTGCCCCCCACACCCCTCCTACTTAAATATACAAACTCTGAGATTGCACTACAGTGACAAAAACAGCAAAGTAATGGACGCAGCCAAGCGATTTCTTTTCCAGGGAAAGAATTTGCTTATATGCCGCTTCTTCATTTTGCCTTTTCGTCTTTTCAAGTTCGACCAAGATGCATTTGAAAGAATGTATCTTCGGTCATCTAATAAGAACCCTCTGATTCCATATGTGATAGAATTAGTTGTGACCTGTCTCTCAACTGCACAGAGGGTCAGAAAATAGCAGTACACTTTATCTCTTGCACTGAACTCAATACTCCCAAGCTTTGAAAATGCTTCCATCACTGTTTCCCAAAGGTATTAGTCACAAACAAAGTAGCAGAGTACAAAACCATCATAATACTCTACCCATCAGTCAAAATATTAGTAAAGCATATGTACAGTAAATTGCTGGAATTTATATATAAATACAGCTTCTTGTCTGATAGCATTGTTTCTGTCCAAAATATAATACAGAAACAGCAATATTTTTGCTTTTATCTCAAATATACTCAGATATTCATAAGGGCATGTTTACTCATGCAATAACATTAAACAGGGCCTTATCTAACAGTTAACCAAAGCCTATCAAACTGAGGGGCTATGAATTCTCATCAGAAGTAACATCATGGTTCACCAGTTGCTTAAAAACAGATCTTTTACTGTTTCGTAATCTAATTATTTCTCTGTAACAGGTACAATCGCTAATTGAGTTCCACATTGCTCAGCTCTCTTCCTTACTTATAAACAGTATACTGTGGGACATGCCACATTTAAACCTTTTAATGCATTTATTTGATATTGTATAGCACCAGACACAAAACTATACATGACAACTACGGCTTTGCAAAAAAAATGTGACACTTCTGAAAGATTACTTAGCACCTTGTATGTCCAATCCATTAGGAGCACTAATATTCTACACCAGACAGCAAAAATATGTCGTTGTTCTTAAGGATGATTCACTTTCTTTTTATAAGTGCACTGAATGCACTACTTTTAAAATTTCACTGCAGCTCAAGTTAGCCTACAGTATCTCACATTTACTCACATTTGAAGAACAAAAGACTATAGTTATCAATATCAAGATCCCAAGAACAGAATACAATTTGCCAGCATATTACCTCTCTACCATGCCAAAATATAACACTGCTCCAAGCAAAAAAAAAAAAAAAGATTTTCATCTTCATGCATTTTGCCAAACTTACTAACTGAGATTCAGTAAACTCCATGTGCAAGCTTTGCACAAACATTACATGGAGTTTGCATGTTTGTGCGGTGATGTGTGGTGATCAGCAGCACTCATTGCATATTCATACCGCACACCATGTTCAAACGTAAATAAGCATAGTTTCTTGGCAGGCAACAGTGTTGCTGGCCAGGAAACATGTAACCTTACATGCATAGCAATCCTGTTTAAGTCAGAGCATAGAATGTTTGCAGGTTTTGAGTGAAATGCCACAATGATCACCAAGGCTTAACAGATAATAGTTTTCATAGCTCTCAATCTCTTAGTGCAAAATATCTGGACAAAGCCCAACATAATGGGGTGACAATCACTCAGAAATAGGAACAGATTTTACATATTTGCTCTTTTAAACTTAGAAATGTATTAGAATAACAAGGGGTTTGTGTGAGGATACATTTTCTAAAAGATTTGTCTGAAACTCAACTGTATGTAATTATTATGTGACATCAGTTCTGAGGCAGAAAACCACAGGTTTTATAAGGAACACATCAAAAGATATATAAGGCAAAAATCTGGACATTCTGTGAAAATCTAGGCAGTTCAGAGGAATGATAGTTATGTACATGGCCCAAACACAGTGCAGGACTGTATATACAATGCGGAGTATTGTGAAATTCCATTCCTGGCATTCTGTACCAAAGTTGTGTAAATGATCTGTAAAGCTACATGGACTGCCATGTAAAATAAACACTCAGTGGAAGTGTGTGTATTGAATAGGGATACACAGATGAATTGTAGGAATTAACACAGGGAAAGAGGACAGGTGAAACAACCTAATGTGCAGCAGATGAGGACATGTCAATGGAAGGCAGTTCTAGCAGCAACACCATTCACATATCAATATGGTACAGTGAGGACTACACATTGAAAATGTGCATTATGTGACTGTCACACAAGGTGACATAACAATGAGGAAGATATGTGAGATCAACATCCCTACTTGAAAAATGCAGAGGACATTTATCAGGGATGTGATATCCAACTGGTGTTGGGTGCATATTGTAAAGCTATGCAAACTGATTTGCCTGAATACAAGCAGAGGTCTCCACCAAGTGGGGCACAGTTAAAGGCTCATGGAAAACATTAAAAGAAGCAGGCACAATCATAGACAATATCATAACAATAGCACCAGTAATCTCATGCCTCTGACATAAAAAATATGATTTGGAGGGATCAGAGTTGATTCTGCACAAACACACTTGTACAACTATTATGATACATCCACACTCTGAGAGGGTCATCACACACACTGTTCTGGCACTTTAACATCTGCTGGATGTGTTAGGAGGGACATATAACTGTATGCAACATTATGACCAATACAGGCTAGATGACTGGTATGCATGGCATATATATGGCACAATCCACACTGACACGAATGTTACCCATGCAATTAATGTTGTCAAACACCTATGTATGTATGTGTGCATCATCAGAACAGGTAGCGCACATGCATCTGGTGTAACGTACTCTGTTCTAGTGGGCGTTCCACTTACCATCTACCCCAGGACACAGGTGGTCACATACTTATTTGTCTGATTATAGGGTGTAATGTCTACATTATACTTGAGTTGTGTACTTATTTTCCTGATGTAACAAATCCCTCCATGTTTTTATGTCATTATGTTTTTATGTCATTGCAGGTGTTGTCATGTCTGTGGCAGTTATCATTGGTGTGGGTTGATACTGTTTGTATTATACTAACATCATAGTTGGAATCAATGATTGCAGACAGCTACTTAGACACAGGATGTGTATGTCATCTGTGATGCTTGCCACTTTAATAATGGATAGGGAAGGGTGTAGCAGACAGCTCTGATGTGTGGACCTGATCATTGGACTTGAGATATAAGTCACTTCTTACATTTCAGCATATTTAGATGTCAAGTATATGATACAGTGGTCTACCAAATTGGTGATATAGGTGTTTGTGACCACATCTGACAGTGCTGAGTGAATACTGAGGTCAGTGTGGATTTTTGTCAAATGCCTTGGGCTTGTCAAGTTCAAAACGATGATAGTGTTGTCATCACACATGCCCTTAATGACCTCTTTGAGGACATCTAACAGATGTAACAGACATGTTGTAGCATTAACAACTCACACAGGTCTGTTGCACACAGCCAAGATATTACTAGTATTCATTTAGAAAAGGTCCAGGATGACATGTTGGTCTACGTCACAGAGGAGGTCAAGATGTGTCTATACATGAATACATTGGGTGCTGCATCCCCAACTCAGAAGGATGCATGTTGAACACCCTTCTACAGGAGCATAGTCTGTGTGGAGGGTGTGTTGAAGTGCTTATTCATCCATGTTAGGAAGGTGTATGTGATGTGTCATGTGATAAGCAATCTGTGATGTTGTCACAGCCCATTTATTCTATGTGATAGGCCTGCATGAAGGGAAGACAGTGTATACTGGCTATCATGATTTGGACAAGGGTTTGAACACAATCCTCCATGAAGGTATCATTGAGAAACTCTCCCAGCTGGGGATTAAACCTTACGTCATTAGATAGGTAACTAATTGGCTCACTGACAGAACACATACTGTGAAAGTTGTTGAATCAACCAGTACCAGTAGAACTGTCACCATTGGCATACACTGGGTATCTGTGCCTGGCATTTTACTGTTTGGAATCTATTTCTTGACAGTTTAGGCTAAAGTATACTACATTTGGTTTACCATTTTTGCTGATTCTGACATGCTGGGTGCAGTCATTGAGTCCACCTCTAATGATAACATACCACAGTAAGGGTTAATACAGACAAATGATTGCTAACAAAGCAAAATGGTCTACAAATAAATGCAAACATGTGTCTTTATGTTGTCCTTCTGCAAATTGGAATCCCCTGTTAATTACAACATTGAAGACAGTTCTACTATGCTTAAACCAGTGATGCAAGCACTGGGAGTACATGTACATAGGAATCTGAACTTTGACCACCAAGTGTCCACACTGGTATTGAAAGCTTATGTTGTTGACATCATAAGTCATGCCATCATATTCACATCTGAGGATTATATTACAGCACTGTACTCAAACCTCATCAGAACACTAATATAGAGTATAATGCTCTGTTTTGCATGTACCTCAACAGACACATGCAGCAGCTGGAGAGACCAAAGGGTGTCTCACCAAGAAAACACAGGGCCTACAGACCATAGCATGATGTATGTGAATATACTGAAAGCCATGTTGCTGTAATCTGTTATTATATCGGATGAGGTGACTTCTGCCTGGCCTCCAGGCAAGCCTCTGACTCTGCCCTAGTGTGAACTCTGCACATCCACAAATCAGATATAGCTATTGACATCAGCAGTGGCTGGTGAGGAGAATATGGCAATAATATTGTCCCACTTGTTGGTGTAAAAGGCTCTCTCTAATGTCAAGCAAGTGCATATACCTCAGTCGGCTGCAGCAAGAACAAAACCCCTTCCTATGTAAGTACACAGACTACACAGCTCTGTAGTTAAGGCAAGTGCCACAGCTCAAGTCTCCTTTCCAGTGTCTCAGACAGCACTTAATAGCTGATGATGCTCTATTCTGTATATACCTTACCATACACTTGCAGCACCTGGAAAGACCACAGAGGTTTCTTACCAACAGAATCCAGGGCCGCCAAAAGTTGACATGCATGGAAAGGCTGAATGCCCTGACACGGTACACTGTATCATACAGGCTTCTGGGAGGGGACCTGTGACCAGTCTACAGAGCAGTCTTGGACCTTGCCCTAATGGAATTACTACACAACCACAAATCAAATGGGACAATAATAACTCACTCCAGGAATCTCAACCTAGCCTGTGATATTAACAGCACATTCTGGAGAGACAGATATATCTCCCAGTGATTACCACTCCTTTGGAATAAGCTTTTCCTCCTTGTGAAGCAAAGCTCCTCAATCTTGGCAACTAGATAGGCAACCATAAATTCATCCTGGGGGTGGCATCTATGTCCATCATGGACAGGGGCAATCGGTGCTGATTACAGAATTGCACTGTTCTGCTGAAAATGACCATCTAAATATGGTCCATAAGGCTACATTGGTGTTTTGCATGGCTACACTTGTAAAGCATCTAGGGCCATTAGCCTAGCAGCTTTCTATGAACCTATGAACATATGTGGCAATAACAGTGACCCACATGCTGGTGTAAAAGGCTCACTCTCATATCAAGCAATTGCACAGACACACACACACACACACACACACACACACACACACACACACACACACACACACACACACACACACACACACACACACCAGTTGACTGCAGTGAGAATAGAACCCCTGCCTATCTAAGTACACAGACTACAGAACGCAGTAATTTATGCAAGCACCTTGGCACAAGTCTGACTTTTGCAGCACTGCAGGCCAACTTATAGTGGATGACTGAATGTAGGAGAGAAGATGCTGGGAGGACTGCATGAAATAGATGTGTATGTATGTGCAAGTATCAAAATACTTTTAATCCATGGGATTGGAGCAGTTACTGTAGGATATACACTTCTGCTCTTCTGGCTAGACATACACATACGCACAGTTGACTGCAGTGAGAACAGAACCCTTACCGACCTAAGGTACACCAGCTAAAAACTCAATAATTTACACAAGCGAGCATGGCATAAATATGAATTTTACTAGGCTGCAGGCTGACTTACAGTGTATGACACCAGCACTGGATGTAGGAGAGAAGATGTTGGGAAGCTTTCATGAAATGGATGTGTAGGCATGTGAAAGTATCAAAATACTGTCAATCCATAGGATTGGAGCAGTTATTGTAGGATACACACTTCTACTCTTCTGTCTAGACACACACACACACACACACACACACACACACACACACACACACACACACACACACACACACACAGATAAACACACACACACACACTTGACTACAGTGAGGACAGAACCCCTACCTGTCTAAGGGACAGAGACTACAAAACTCAATAATTTATGCAAGTGCCACATCACATGTCTGATTTTTGTAAGGCTGGAGAACAACTTATAATGCCTGACATCAGCACTGGATTTAGGAGAGAAGATGATGGGAGGCCTGCATAGGTTCATACCTTCATAGGTTCCTAGGAGATTAATAGGATAACAGCCCTAGGGCCTTTACAAGCCTAGCCATGTACAAAAATGAGGTAGACATATTGAGCATAGGTAGAGTTCATTATTAGTAGGGTAATTTTGTGATCAGCACTGACTGGCCCTGTTCATGAGGGACATAGGTGCCACTCCTGGGGTGAATTTATGATCACCCATCCAGTTGTCAATTTTGTACTTGAATAGGGTCATTGAGGAGCACTGTTACACATCCAGTTGGAGTCTAATACAGAAAAGCTGCAATTTCTGGGAGATATACCTGTGTCTCCAGCATGTTCTGTTTATGTCACAGGCTAGGTTGAGATCCCTGGAGCAAGTTATTTTTGTCCCATTTTATTTGAGGATGTTCAGAATTTACATTAGGTCAGGGTCACAGACTGCTCTGTAGGCCAGGGCCAGGTCTCCTCTCAGCAGCCTGTATGATACTGAGTACAGTGACAGGCCTTTCAGACTTTCCATGTATGTCATGACTTGGAGGCCCTGAAATTTTCTTGGCCAGTAAACTCTGTGGTTTCTGTAGTTGCTGCAAGTGTCTGGGGAGGTTTATAAAGAATGGAGCACTGCACTCAATTAGTGTTGTGATAAACGTCGAGCACAGTGGAGCTATGGCCTCACTGGTTTTGGATGCAATGCCCTTAGTTATTTGGTGGGCAATGTAGAATGTGTGTCTTACCACTATGGGCACATAGTGATTGAAGTTTGGAATGCTATCAAACTGTGTTCCCAAGTCTCTCAACACTGAGTTTGAGCTTAGAGGGGTGCTATATATAACATAATTAGCAAGGCTATTTTTTTTCCAAAGGGGACAATGAGGCATTTTCTTGTGTTAAGTTTCAGTACATGAGTTTGACACCAGTCATTTGCCTGTGTCAGGCCTTTCTGTAATATGATAACATCGTTGGGGGACTCTATATGATTGTGCCAAGCTGACAGTCCTCTGAAGACTTGGTAAGCCACAGGTCATCTACCTTTGCTTGGACTTCAGAGATATAGTTTCCAAACAGTAGAGTGCCCAGCACAGATCCTTGTGGTACTCCACTGGTAACTGATTTACTGGTGGAGGTGGAGTCCCCATCTTTGACAGTGTTTGTTCTGTCGGTGAGTTAGTAATACATTGGTTAATCCCCAGATGAGCAAGTTTTTCTGTCATACCTAAATGGAGGATTGTGTCAAAGGGTTTGCCTAAATCAAGATAGGTGGTATGTCCTGCTTTACCTCTTGCAGTGCTTTGGGGACATTATCAAAGCAGTACACTAGGTTTAATAAGCAAGATCTACCTTTGACAAAACCAATATGGGGTCAGTTCAAGATTGTTGAAGGTCACATATGTCCCTGTTTATAAGGTCCATGATGAATCTTTACAGAGACATGCAGATAAGGCTGGTTAGGCTTATGGGTCAATAGTTCTCAGGGTCAGTTGATGGATGTGTAGGCATGTTCAGCTGTGAAGATAGTTCTACTGCTGCATGTTTCCAGATTGATGTGCATTGCATATCACACATTTGATATTAATTTATGTAGTGTAGTTGATGTATTTATGAAAAAGTACTGGAGACACCAGGATTGCAATGCATGGGGGGAGGCAACACATGGCTGTTTTGCAAATATGTGATATATTGTTCAGTTTGTTAAGTTTCCACATGTAGTTTCATGGCATAAAGAGTAAGTGGACAGTAAGCAGCAGTAACATGCTAAATTTGGCTTTGCATAGCACAGCAGTGAGCAGAGGCTATGTGTGATGGTTAGCAATGTGTTTTCAAATGCAAGATGCACATTTTCATTATTTTGCTGATTGTGCATAGCTAAGCAGTGCAAATGTGAGCCACATTGCTAAATGTCTGACAGTTAGTACTGAGTGAATGAAACACACCTGCTGCTTAGCTGACTATGTGCCAACATGTATAAATGCACTGATACATTTTATTTTAGCCCAGATGATATTGGGTTCAAATCCAAGTGCATCTATTACTTTTAAATAAACAGTGATAATGCAATGATATACATTCTTTATAGTACATGTATTGCTCTGTGTTGGCAAAGCACAGTGGGTTTAAGCAGCATTTCACAGAGGTAACTACAGCACTGTAGAGCTGCTCCCCATCACTTGGCATTGGTGCATGATGCCAAACTCCAAGAAAACAAAGAGGCCAAAAAGTGAAGGGATCCATTGCTTTTTCTGCTACTTATGCATGTTGTGTGTTATTATATTGTTTTAACAGATTATAGGTGTTAGAATGGGATAGCTAGGAAAGTGGTGAAATGTGAAGCAAGCAGGGGGAAGAACAAAGGAAAGCAATACAGGAATGTGCAGGAGGGAAGTAGGAAAGAACCATAGCTATCCATTTCTTCAACAGCAAAAACTGATAATGCATGCAGAATATTAGCTGAATTTGGACTGGCACCTCCAGAGAAAGGGGTGACAACAACATAATCATATAGTATAGCCAATTGGACTAAATCAAGTATGTCAAGAAGACATGTGTGTGAAATGTAGAACTATGTATGGGATGACATTTTTTTTGTGGAGCAGGTCCCCAATTCTTTTTTTTTAAATTCAGTAAGATAGGAATGCTGGGTAAGGGATATAGGTATGTCTTGTTCAGGTAATTTGGGTAGGTGAGGAAGCAAATGCAAACATACATGACAAACAAGACAAGAGACATGGACAGTGAGGGACATGAAAGGTTGGGAACAATAAATAAATGGCTGGGTAAGTTTGTAAAATGGTGTATGAAGAAGTTTGGTGATTTTAAACCTGACAAAAGTGCTAACCAATAAACAGTATTTTACTGGATTTAGCACCTGTGGTTCACTTTCTTTGCTGCTAATTTTTTGTTCTTCCATTGGGGGGCACCATGATTGGGGTGAAGGAGGGCACAACCCAGGCTCGTGCCCATCAAACTTGGAGACAATGAAAATTGAGTCCTCACCCACTGGACTGTCATCATTGTTCCCTTACTCTGCTAGCAGCTGGAGTGTTTAATGTCTTCTCCTCCAACAGACCATTAGGGAGAGCAGGCTCTACATCCAGCATAGGCATATACCAATGGTGCAGTGCAAAACCCTATGCACCAACAGTGGCATTTCATGGGGGGGTCATGAAATCTCCACCTCTACCACTGGTCCTGGAGGGTACCACTGCACCAGCTGCCAGGGCAGTACTACCGGAGGGCCAGGTAGTGTGGGTGCAATAGAGGCAGTGCTGCTAGATTGGGTCCCAGACATGCTGTGCATCTCCGCTGGAGCTGGTGGAGCAAGGGAGGGCTTATCCACTGTAGTTTGCCTACCTCTCCATTGCTGTGGAGCATTTAGTGATGTGGTACAGATGGCTGACATGTTGAAGACACATAAAAGAAAATAAAAAAGAGAGATAAGTGTTGAGGTGAGAGGAAAAAAGAGATAAAATTAGTACCATCATATATGATATGTAATGCATTAACAAAATTGTACAACTATTTTATTTGAAGTATGACATTTAAGTATATGTTCCAGTTATACATATCACAGTTAACAGTAAGGCATTTGTACCACTTGTGTAGAATTTAATTTAATGCAAATATTATTAAAGAAATGCAGTATAGTTGGGATTCATGGTATTTGAACCCATGACCTCTGACTACAGTCTAATATTTGATGCCTAAAGTTGGTTTGTGCTACAAGAGTGAGTGCATATTTGCTTTTACATTTAGGATATGCATGTTCAATTTGCTATAACTGTATAAAAAACAATTTTATGATTAATGTGTAAACACACAATGACAATTGTCTTGTGCTGTATACATAACACGTGCTTCCCTCCGTCTCTCCATTCAAGCAACATGAGCCTTTACATTGATCTCACTTTCAGTATTAGCTGGGGAAAGAAAAGAACAGAAGAGCATTATGCATATCAGTCTTGTCTATATTTAGCTTTTTAACTATTATAAGTACTCTCTTATGATCATACTTACGCAGCTGTGGGATGTCTGCAGTCTTAAATTCATTCAACCAGTGGTTGAGGGTATCACTTTTACACCTGTGTAGGTCATTAAAATTATGCCTACAGTGCTCTGTTTTGGGCTTTATACAATGGTAAAATTGATTTTGAAAGTGAGGGATTCAAACCTAGGCATAAGGGGCAAAATATTTTCTTCCACAGCATTGATCTTCCATCTTTGATACAGAAAAAGTGCTGCTCAGACATAGTCAAGAATCATTCACAGAGATAGGTGACATTCTGAGGTGTTAACGTGTATGTGTGTGACCTGACAAGGTTCTAGTATATAAATCCAGTTGTGCATGTGTTATACAATTGTGAAGGCCATGCAAGTCAAGATAGCAGAATTATATTTACAGAAATATAGGAGACATTATACCTTCAGTCATACATCTGAAAACACAATAAGGGTGTCGTATCCATCATACATGTAATTCATATCAGCTCTGCTATCTAATGTGCTATAAGTGAGATTAAAAATGTATGGAATATCCTGTGTTAGAACCCAGGACCATGTGTATGGCATGTCCTACACTTACACCTGTTGTGACAAGAATGTTTAAATAATGCTTGTCTATTTTTCAATTCATTCCTATAAACTCACTGAAACAACAGTAAAAATATTTTGCACACGCTATACTAGAACCCAGGACCATCTGTACTCAAGCCCTACACTTGTACTTGCTGCCAAAGGACAAGTTACATGATGTTCCATAATTTCCTACTCATTCTTAAGTTCTCTGTGTTGACGGCCATACAATGCCACTTAGTGTGTTTTGTGAATGGCATATCCTTGACATTGGTGCTGTTTCAGGGACATCAAGTATGTTCCATTAGGAGCTTCCAGGTAGGCTTTAATATCTGAATTGTTAAATACTGTTCATAGTAAAATATTTACATCAATATGTTAGTTCTGTTTAAGAAGAAATTGGCTGGGGGTTGAATACTGCTATAATTAACAACACATTTTATTTGGTTACACATGGGGCTTAGGTTGGGCTTGTCACCCAAGTTCTTGTTGAAAGTATAGTTAATGGACATATGAAGGGCAAAACATTTTACCCCCTGTGTTGCTATTTGTGATGATGTTGTCCATACCTTTTGCTTAATTTCTTCCAAGACCATTTGACACAGGGAGCATACCATTATCTGCACATGGTAAGCAAAACATTTTTATGTCAGTACTGATGAGCAGTTCAAAGGAATATTTTAGTTTGTGATGTTGATATCAGGACTGCTTCGTGTACTGCTGTACTGTAATAGTGGCACCACTGATAGTTCGTTACCATATATTGAACTATAGTAGTGTAGGTATTCATTTTTTCCTGTGTTTATTGCTAATCACAGGTGATCCTGACAGTGGAAGTGTGGAACTTCTGCCACCTGATGTCAGAGTATCAGCAGACTCTGATGATGATAGTGGCAAAACAGAGGCACAGCTGGTGGGTGCAAAGGTTGAATCTGAGACTGAGGCTGACATATAGTCATCCCCTGAAATTCCATCATACACAGCCAGTAGGCCTATGCCTATGCCTACCCATTTCAGTGAGCCCTCAGATATTGGACAGGTGGAGTTCAAGGCAATCAATCAGGGAAGTGTAGTTACTGTGGCTTCAGTGCCTCTTGACTCTGATCATACCCAAAGTGTGGGGAAAGTGCCACATAGGATGGTTGTTAGGGGTGCTCGGAGGAGGCCTGCTGTCCATCCTCCACCTGATCCAGATGTCTCTTCATGTGCCTCTTAGCATATGTTTAGGGCCATCATGGAGGGAAAGGCAAGTTCCCATAGGTTTTACAGATAAATGTTTAGGGTTGTAGATGTGGCACAGACTGACATGCATGACTGCCTCCACCATGTTGCCAATTCAGTGAATTGGATGAATGATACGTTTAAATGGGTGGTGTCTGTTATGGAACATCTGCTGAGAGGTGGACAGCATCCTCTTGAGTGTAGATCAGTCACATCATCTGCTGTTAGCCAACGTGGCCATGCCCGATCATGCTCCCTAGGTGTTTGAGCTGTCCACACCCAGATGCGGCAGGCCATTGGATCATGGTCCTGAGCATCCTCATGAGGTGAGCTCATTTAGCAGACATCAGCTATTTTCAGGTAGCAGTAGTGCATCTGATCATGGGCATGGAAGTGCCAGTGCATTTCCAGGCAGAGCCAGTTTTTGTGGTTGGGTACAACAACGATGAACAGCCACCTCTACCATGCACAGCTCACACCTGTCTGACAAAGACATAGAGCTAGCACAGAGCTTGGCTGTTTTCATGCAGACACTCACACAGCAATTTAGTTTGGAGGACCCATACAGACACATACACAACAGTCACATGGTTCAGCAGTGAAGCTTAAAACTAATTTTGTCTCACTGGACATTTTTACTCACACACACTCAGAAACCTTTTGTATCAGCCTAGCACACGTGCGTGCACACACACACACACACACACACACACACACACACACACACACACACACACACAAAACACCCTGAGCAAATGATGATAACTGTGCCATATCCCTGCTTTCTGTCTTTTGGATTCAGGGTTACATAAGATTTCAGAATTCTGAACTTAATTGTAGAGTTCTCGTTTAATTATGCTTGTGATTTTCCTTAATTGAATTTTTATTGAATAATTGTGCTATTTATATGGAGTGTTTTTTTTTGGGTGTGTTTTCTCCTTTGAAGGCATTCCAGCTGAGATGTCAGAGAGTGAAGAGGGTGAATAAAATACTTCTGGATTCTGCTGGGTTACTGGTCTTTCGGTTGTTTCTTTATTTTATTTTATTTTGTTTTGTTTTAGTTGTGTATTAATACATAAGATTTGTGTCTGATGCTCAGGGTGCATTTGTGATGACAAATTTTTCTAAATGTACCTTTAACTTATATTAGTCTTAGAAAATTAGACAGTTGACAGCATCAAACATGTTTTCCATCATTATTGTTAATGATCTTGTGAAGGTTGTGAAGTCTGAAAGTGAAATGTATATCATTACTTTCTAACTCCTCTCCTTAATGATTTTCCAGTCCAGAAGTATGGTGCTAAACTGAGGGCATGCAGTGACCATTACTTACCTTTGAGAGGTATGATTGTGTGAATCTTTGAGGCCTGAGGCCTACTACTTAATAATAGACATATATGACTTAAATAATTCCCTGCTGTCACATGTCAAGGTCATTTCTGTACAAATCACCCACCTTTTACTTGCTTACACTACCAAGTGACAACATGCGAGGAAATGGCAGTCATTCATGTTATTGCACAATACACTCCAGGTTCAACACTTACCTTGTAAATCCAGCAGTTGCAACAGTTTTAGTTCAGGGCTGCCTCTGTCTGATGTTAGCAGTACACAGTCATTATATAGGTAGCGAAAGATTCTGAGCATTGTCTGGCATGGATGTTACTATATGTATGCTGGCAGGAGTAAGATTTTAGGCCCTTAAATGGATGAGTGAGTGTGCTATCCATTGTCTCATTTCCAATGCAATGGCAAATTAAGCACTCCTACGTCTGCCTACACCCACAGCCACTGCTGGTTCCTTCTCTGACTCCTCACCTGCATGTGGCTGTGGTGACCTTGCCTTTGGTGATGGGATGTATGCCTCTTCCCCTTTTTCATCCTGCTAAAGCTGTTTTCTCAGAATGATGTTGTGCAGCATGGCACATACTGTGCATATTTCATTATTACATGGACTGTACTGCACGCCTCCCCCAAATGTATACAGACACCAGAACCATGACTTCAGCAGCCCAAAACATGCTCTGTGATATTTCCCGTTGAAGTGTGTGCCTCATTATGGTGTTTTTGTGCCTCGTTATTGTGTTCTTCAACAGGTGTGTGTGTGTGTGTGTGTGTGTGTGTGTGTGTGTGTGTGTGTGTGTGTGTGTGTGTGTGTGTGTGTGTGTGTGTGTGTGTGTGTGTGTGTGTGTGTGTGTGTGTGTGTGTGTGTGTGTGTGTGTGTGTGTGTGTGTGTGTGTGTGTGTGTGTGTGTGTGTGTGTGTGTGTGTGTGTGTGTGTGTGTGTGTGTGTGTGTGTGTGTGTGCGTGTGTGTGTGTGTGTGCATTTCTGATAGGTGTCATCACCCTTGATTCCAGTGCATAACTTGCAGCAGCAGTTTGCATTGTCACCTCTCAGCAAGAGGTTCTCTGGTTCTCTGATTCAATTCTTAGCTGGGTGCCTTCTGTGTGGAGTCTGCGTATCCTCCCTGTGTTTGTGTGGGTTTTCTCTTAGTGCTTCGGTTTCATCCCACGTTACAAAGACATGCATTTGGAGTATTTTTTCCCCCAGGCCTCCACTGAAAATTAGCTCATTCCAAGTCAGATTTTCCCAGTAAAGAAATGTTAAATAAATAGATAAATACATAAATAAATGACCTTGTAGGATATCCCCTCTAGTGAATATCTGAATCAGTTGGGACGTCTGCCAGATATGTGAGTCATGCTGACTGTATGGGTTGCCAGCACACATGTTCAAGATGATTCCCTTGGCATTACACATGACTTAATTAATGGAGTGGAAGTCCTTTCTATTTATGTAGAGCCTTCCCTGTTTCCTGGGTGGTGCCTTAATTTCTACAAGTGTGCAATCTATGGCACCCAGTACTTCAGGGTAGTGTGCCACAAGGTAGAATGCATGCATATTTCTGTCCCTATCATCAGGAGAATGGGGAAAATATATGTAGTCACTAGGATGTTGGAGCATAGCATTCAGGAATTAATGGAGGATTCTGGATGCTGATGCCTCTGACACCCCACCATGTCCCCTGATTGTCTCCGAAAGGTATCTGTAGATAAAATTCTAAGTTCTACACATACTGTATATTTGTCTCCAGTGAAATGGGCTCGTCTTGGTTTGCCCTGGGTCTGAATTGAGGACAACAGAGATTGCAGCATTATTGTAGTGTGTCTCTATACACCCTGTAGTGCTCTACAATTTCCATGTCACATAGATTGTAATAAGTTTACTAGGGTCTGACAACTCTTCTCCTTCTTGGCCTTGGTCTGTTAGCATCATCAGCAGCTTAGACTTCAGCTTGTTGCACATACCCATAAATTAAAGCAACAGCAGCCCCTAACATTTTTTCGGTGTAGACTGTTTTCCATGGCTGTATTTCAATAGGTTTTGGAATGTGCAGGGAAATGCAACACTGAGTCTACATGGTTGCTTTATAGCTTGTTGAATAGCTCCTCCATCTTGGATTGGTTGATTAGCCTACAATTCAGCTGCTTATGCTGTAATTTGCATGCCACAGTGTTTACCTTGTTGTGCGGCTCTGTGCAGCTCTACACACTATGTAGAGCCACTTACTTAATCTAAAATGGTTTACTACCATGTAGGCGATATTGAATCTAGCCATTTGATTGTCTTTCCATAAAAAAAATGGCTGCAAGTTACTGCTAGAGCCAAGTACTTGCTTAACATTCTTACATTAAGTTACTTAAACACAGATAGGTCATCACTAACAAACACATTACCCAGTCATAATACTACTTACTTACTTACTACATACTAGCATGTTAGCACCAGTCTCAAACAAACGGACCCCAGTTCACTTTAGCAGTCTGTAAAACAGGCTTCAAAAAACTAACTCCTGCAAGCTGTAGAACATTATTAAATGAGTTCACAATATTAGATGATCTGTTAATCTTAAAAAATAAGTTAAAATCTCATCTAGCTCAAGAATGAAAATTCATCTGACAGCCATACAAGGGACTCACACTTATCTTTATCGATACCTACTCCCACACATACCCGTATTAGAAACCACCAAAACTGCAAACCTGCTCTCCTAAGGATTCATTGGTCTGGAGAGAGTTTCAATGTTTTTTTATTTGTAATTCAATGGTTAGGCAACCTGACACTGCACTTAACGAGTGAACAAGTGGAAGGTTACTTACTATAACTATGGATCTAGATTTAGAGACATTATAAATCCTTCAGAGCCCTTTACTGTCCTAAACAATAGTGTAGCCTTGTAGCTGCCTAAATAGGAATGAATGATCTTAGCTGCTCACCATGGAACAACGTCAAAAGGACATTGGTGCACTTTTCTCCCATGTATCCAAGGAAGGAATGTCACTGGTGATGAGCAGCATTGTATCATCATCAAGAATTATACCTAAGATCAAAGATGCGATAATTGGCTTCAACAATTTGTTAGCTAAGTGGTGTCATTTCAGAAAAATGCAGCAGGTCCTGCCTGAAATGCAGAAGCTAACAGACCCTCCTGCTTTGTCAAGGGTAGACTGCACCACTTGACTTAAAACTTTCGATATCCTCTAGTCTCTTTTTAAGCAAAGTTCAGCTAATGGACACACACACACACACACACACACACACACACACATGCACACACACACACACACACACACACACACACACACACACACACACACACACACACACACACACACACACACACACATACACACACACACTGTTACTTAACAAGTTATAATTCAAACAATACCAAGGTAGCACTACTTAACATTTTAAGATTGCCTTTCTCTACCTTAAAGATATAAAATAACTTGTTTCCAATAAAAAGATAGCACTCTTCTTTACAGCGTTCAGTGTCTACCATGTGGTCAGAACTACAGCATACCAAGGTCATGCGTACGTGGATGCACGTGTATGTATATATATATATATATATATATATATATATATATATATATATATATATATATATATATATGTGTGTGTGTGTGTGTGTGTGTGTGTGTGTGTGTGTGTGTGTGTGTGTAGATATATATATATATATATATATATATATATATATATATATATATATATATAGGGTTCAACTTCTAAATCTTGAAATAACGTAGTCTCGAATTTCAGTATTTCGAGACCAGAATGTTGACACCACACAAAACTGAAACTACAAAACAATGAAGCTGAAAATATTGTAAACATAAATAAACTCCAAATCCTGCCCCCAAATATACACAAATATACCACATAACTCAAACAAATTAACATTACCATAAGTTTTTGCAGGGGTTGAAAGCCCTCCTGTGCCCCCCATGTGTGGGGTGGCTGCTCCACCCACACCCCTATTACATCTAAATACCAACTCCGAGGTTGCACTAACTAAAAAAAAATCAAATAAACACAAACATACTATTAGTTGCCCTACACTCCCATTGCAGTCATAGTTACACTCACTAGTAACACCCACACACACTACATTGTGGTCATTAGCCTAGTAAATATCTGCGAACCTATGAAATCGTTTGCGTTTTACTCATTCTGTATATGATACTGTTGATTAGAAGATCCGTATATATTTTCTGCACTTTGAGCTCGGGTCATGGCTGAAAAGGGTCAACAGACCAGCCCACTTGCCCAATGAATAAAAAGTGATAAATGAATAAATGGATGTAGCACTCTAGGTTAAGTTTATTTCTTAAGTGGGAGGGTGGCCTAATGGTTAAGGTGTTTGCCTTACAAACACAAGGTGCAGGGTTTGAGTCTCACAAGGGATAATTGGCTAGGCTTAAAATGGCTTGCAAGGGTAGTTAGCTTAGTACTAATCTAGGAACCTATGAACACATGCTCTAAAATCACCACATACAACACTCACACACATATACATTCTGAACTACTTACCCCAACCTACCCCTAAAACTCCTACAAAAACTAAAAACAAAGTTCTACCCAAAACCCTACAAAATTAAAACACCTACCTGAATTTCTGTACATAAACGAACATCAGATGCCATAACACAGCACCCTTAAAGAGACAGTACACAATAACATACATAATAGACTATACCTAAACCACATTCGGGAAATTCAGATTCTACAAAGGCAGTTTCGAAAATTTGCACTTTCAACATTCTGGTCTTGAAATTTGAGATTTCAGTATTTTGAGATATAAAAGTGGACCCAGACATAGATACATATATATATATATATATATATATATATATATATATATATATATATATATATATATATACATAAGCACATATACACATATATTTATTATACCTATTATTTTGTTACAAATCATGCATGCTACTGTGCCTGAGTTTCAGTGCATTTTGCATATTGCCCATTAGCACTGAAACAGAATTACTGCATGGTGACTGGTTTTGACTTTGACACACTCACACTCTGAACTGCTTCAAGCTCCTGTTATAATAATTAAAGTAGTATTGACAGCTAACTGAAAAAAGTAATCTACCTGTCTGAAAAAGATGAAGACATGGGGAGTATAAGACATCCATATGAGGGTATGCAAGAAATGGAAGTGTGTTATGGCTTCATTATATATGATCATCCTTAAAATATATGTGTGTGTGTGTGTGTGTGTGTGTGTGTGTGTGTGTGTGTGTGTGTGTGTGTGTGTGTGTGTGTGTGTGTGTGTGTATATGTATCTTGTTTCTTTTGGATAGCTAAGAGGAGGGAATCTATTTATGAAAATTGTCAGCCTAATAACTGAGGACATTAGCTGTCTGTGTAATATAAAGCCCATATTTCCACATATAATTGATACTTTTCAGGATATATTTATATGTAATCTTCTCTTTCAATTTGAACAAGCTCGATTTCTTAGCATGTAAAGAATTACCCAGAGGTAAATAAGAAATTATATTAGCCATGCTGAAATCACTATCCATCCCTTAAGTGTGTCATTATCTGGGTTTGATGTAATTATATATTTTACTAGAGCCTAAATGTTTCTTTGACTATTTCAGGATTAAATAACATCCATATATTTTTAAGGTAGAGGTAGCATACAATTAGTCTGCCAGTATCAGGGTTTATGATCCACAATGAGTATAATAATTTAGTGACTGACAGATTCTGTTATTTCAAATTGCAATATGTTGTTCCTCTGTTGTGACTTACGTTAGCTTTGTTGTCTATATCCACACAGATTGAAGGGAATTACCAGTATTAGTGTTATTATTTTTACAGAAAAAAATCATAGCTAAGTATGCTTGTTTAAGGTTAGCAACATTCTGTGCTGCATCCCTAGTGGCATAAGTATCAAAGTAATTATAAAAACCTGACCAGCTCCATTCCTATTATACCATAAGCTATAAACTCTGCAGCAATACCAGAATATGAGTTTCCCTTCTTTTTCTTCTGCTTCTTTATTTAAACTCTTAATAAAAAATATGAAAACAAAAGAAGCTTTGAGCAAAACTGTGCATTCTCATAAGTTCCAAGTCAACATAATCGAGACAGAGCTCATTTCCACTAAGGTAGCAAAACAATATCACTTGGTCAAAATAATTTGCAGATGCTTGTACCTATGAAATTAAATGAATATATGATGGGTGTCATTACAGTCTGCCTATGATTAATATAATTTCAGAGTAATCAAAAAAATCTCCAAAGGAATGGGTGCCACAAAACCAAGAACCAGTAAAATACGAACCAGGCACCCAAAGAGGCAGGAGGTAATAAAGCCACAAGCCTGTTGGTGAAAGCCTCTTGGTAATTTCAGAGTAAGTTTCAAAACAGCAACCATATTAAATAAATGGCAGCCATAATCATATTCCAAATGTCTGGCAAGTATTGCAACTGTAAGATGAAAGAGATAGTGCAAGTTTACAAAAGTAGCAGCTGAATAAAGATAAATATTAAACAGTGTGGCAATAGCGGGCAAAGGAACATGCAAAGGGTAAAAAGGGTTTGTGAGGCAAAAATATTAAATGGTAAGATGATATGCAGCACATGGAAGCATCAGAACTGTCTACAATTAGGCAATGGTAAAAAAAAAGAAAAAAATAGACCTTACCATAACATATTTTTTTAACTTTAACTCTGATTATATTAAAGTTGATCTGAAAGTAATGCTGAGGAATAAAGGAATGACGCACCTTTTCAGAAATATATGAAATCTGCATGAATTCCCTGAAATAGAAAGTGTCATTGTATTGTTATAATGTTATATAGAAAAATATTCAACTTTTCAAGACGTGATGGTCCTATAAATAATTAATAGAATTGATAGGGCATTGTAAACTTTCCTGAAATAGCTAAGAATTTTTTCTCAAGTAGCATCCATGTATAGCTATAACTGAAACAGCTACTGGATATCATAAGTGATTAAGCATCATCCAATATTGTTCATAAAGCAAGAGGAAATGTATTAGTTGAAAATTCTGCTAAAATGACTAAATGACTTTCAGTCCACCTTTATAGCAATATATTTAAATAAGCCATATATATATATATATATATATATATATATATATATATATATATATATATATATATATATATATATATATATATATATATATATACATACACATATATTTATTGCAAAAATGAACAAGAATCTGACCTCCAATCAATTTATATTCATTTAATACAAAGGCTCACATTTTTTTCTCTTATTTTATATGTATTTATTTATTTTTAATTTTAGTCATTTGGTAGCTTGGTAAGCTAACTAGATACAAGCTTTTTTTATCAGTTTTATCAGTGATCTAGGAATATTGTCCATTGAAGAGCTTTTCTTTAGTGTTACATATATATGTGTATGTGCTGTGTGTGTGTGTGTGTATAAATATATATATATATATATATATATATATATATATGTGTGTGTGTGTGTGTGTGTGTGTGTGTGTGTGTATATGTATGTATATGGTTACACTTTATAATCTCGAAATACTGAAATGTCGAGTTTTAGTATTTCGAGACTATAAAGACAAAAGTGGAGTTACGTGAAACTGCATAATAGCGAATGCGGAAATGTCGCATTCACCATTATGTTTCGTGTACATGATGTGCGGTGCGGTTTGTGGATTTAGCTGGGGTTTGAGGTAAGTGGTGTTTTTGTAAGTGTATTAGGTAGGGATTTTAGTGTGTGTGAATGTGTGTAGTGGTGAGTTTTATGTATTTGTGTGTTTAGTGCGACCTTGGAGTTAGTATATATAAGTGGGGGTGCAGCCCCTGACATGGGGGTGCATGGGGGCTTGCCCCCCTACTTTTAGCAAGATTATTTGTGTGTTAGTTTTGTTGTGTTTGTGTGTGTTGCTTTGTTTTTTTTGTAGTGTTGTCAGGTAGGTGTATTTCTGTTTGTGTGGTGTAGTGCTTTGTTTGTGTTACGTTCGTGGTTTGAAAGTTTGCGGTTTTAAAGTTTTGGGTTTTTGATTTTTTGACTTTATAGTCTTGAGATACTGAAATTCGAGATTTCAGTATTTCGAGATTATAAAGTGAATCCATGTATATGTGTGTGTATATATATATATATATATATATATATATATATATATATATATATATATATAAATATATATATATATATATATATATATATATATATATATATATATATATATATAAATTATTTTAATACTGTACAGTTCTTTAACATTCTGAAGATTGATAGACTGTCATAACAATACAATATCCGGGTTGCCCGATAGTTATTACATTTGTTAATGAGCAGTAATTACATTTTAGAAATCCATTTTAAAGAATTTAGTAACTGCACAGGCAGAAGATATGCAGACACAGAACTTGCTTACAGTTAATGCCTGTAAAATGAAGTCAAGTCTGATATTTGGGGTATACTTTGTTAGGGAAGGCTAGTTCCCTTTTTAAGTTCCATTCCTTTGGTAGCACTAAATTAGGGGGACTCTACCCCTTTGTTAGGATGCAATGAGTAGTGTTTTTATATTTTTATTAGCACCCTTTTAGCATTACATAAAGCAAACTAAGTGGTGTTAGTGGCCGTTTTACATACCAATAACATTACTAAAAGAAACACCACTGCAAACTGCTCAAAGTGACATACAGTGGGTTCAGTATGAAATTATATGCTTTATGTAACTAACAAATTTGTTGTTACTCATTACCATGTTTTTTTTAGCTAAAGTATGTCTGTGCATTCCTCTTACACTGTGGGTAAATATTAACTGACAATCCCTACAACAATTTTATCAGCCAGCCAGAAAACAACATATGCCAGTTTTCTTAGCTGTATGTATCAGATTTCTTCAAAGTTTAGAAAATAGTTTGCTTTCTGCAAAGCCTCTACCCTTTCCCCTGAGAAAATGCAATAGGATAAAAATGGAACAGAAATGCAATCAGAGTTATAGTTGAAAGGCTATACGTTTTGGATTCTTCTGTAGTTGTTGAAAAACAAAAGTGCTTTAAATTGCTGATAGGAGGCAAGATAATCTAACTGGGTGCTAAGAAATGTTTGTCAGACACAGACACTTGGGCATGGAGCTAGTTACAATAATAGCAGATGTACTGTAGTTTAAAGGGTTAAATATATGTTATTAATGAGTTTCATCCTGTATTGTTGGTTAGTCGCCTCTTAGAATTTACCTGCATACTGTGAAACTTCAAGTAGGTCACTTAACCTACCATGACATCAAGATAGCTACTTTCCAAAAACAATTATGCATAGTGGACCTACCTTGAAATCATATGAATTAAAATAGATTTGTTATATAGAGGGATGTCTGGAGAAATGCCATATGGGATATTGAACAGAGGAAGACTATAATATTACAGTTACACACCATCATAGTAGAAGTCTCCAACCACTTATGGAGTGAGTTGAACTTGGTAATGTCAACAGATGCAAACAGTGCTCATGGTGTTAAACAACTGAAATGTTTTAGGGCAAAAACTAGAGCCAAATAAACAAGGGGCTGATGGAGTTGCAGCTTAAGGCCAACACTTCTAAAACAGGCCCTACTTATTTTACTCCAGGTTTAGTCTGAACTTCTTTGCTCTTGTCAAGACAAAATAAATAGACCTATTAGAAATGTTCAGCTCCAGACCATTTGGCTCATAATCCAGCATTGGCAATAACAAATATTTCCACTCATGATAGTTGTAAAATACTCAACCTTCTCCATTAAGACAAATTTACTGTGTATAGCGATCCAAAGATATACAAATCTACCAACTTCCTATAGTACTGTTCACAAACAATTTTGTAATTTAGGGAATATAGTACTTCTTTCTAAGGTAATATAACAATGTTTGACAGTAGTACTACTTTTGCTTTTTACATACTTAGGAAGAGTTTATGCTTCACAATGCTATTGCTTTTCTTTGCATAACAGGAAAGGGATCACATTACTTATCTTGTGGAGAATGCTGGATACATTACACTAGCAATTAACAGAGATGATTAAGGCTATGCACTGTTAACTTGCTGTTTCTTGCAATATAGAGTTTGACTCTATGAGCCTTTATTTGCCTACTGTATGATTCTGAGCAACTTACTTAACCAAAAGGTACTCTGGATTAATCAGCAAATTGAGCAAGACTCTTCATTGGTCTCCTGGACTACATGTCTGGTAACTACTAAAAACTGTTTTATCAGCCCAAAGGACATGAGGTAGTTAAGCTACAGATGATTGTTAACAAAGATGGAATATAATATTAATAGAATAAAACCAGTGGGATTTGTCACTTTCCTAACAGGGTGGATATTTACATATACTTATATCTATGTATGTTATAAATGAACACTGATTATTCAATTAAACCTTCCTTCTCACTTTAACTAACATTTTATATTGTTAATGTTTCATGGAAGATGAACATTATCTATGAATAGTTATAAGTTATGGATTACTAGAATAATGTTTTCGTGTGTAGGGCTGCTCTTAGCCTTAGTGGGCAGCATAAATAATCCTTCAGCTTGTCACCCCAATTTTTTGTTGAAAACAAATACTTCAAATATTAACAAGTCCATATGTTTTTTTAAAGAGCCCTGCACTGGTTTGACAATTTAGATCACACAAGCTACTGCTCACATTCAAGCAGTAAAGGTGGTTTGACTCCAGGTGAGCCACTTCAGAATTCTGTTTTATAATGACAGCTGAAAAGTGTAGCTGGATCACAATGTCTAGACTGACAGCTTAATTTAGTTCAATATTTTTCAAGTTCCTTTTTGGATATGCTTGCATGGTGGTAGACAAGAGTATGTTTGAAAGTCTGGATTCAAATATTTGAGGAAAGATGAGCTTCCAGACACTTCAACATCCATTCATCAATATCACAAATACCTTCTTCACAATGGATTAGGCAAAATCAATTGATATTCATTTCAAACTTCAATCTAGAAATGTTCATGGATGTAAAGATGTGTGTTTAGTCATTTCCTGTTCCAAGTAACTGGATACAAAAGCTTTAGACATATTCTTAATCTCTTTGTGTATTCAGATTTCCCTTTTAGTGACAACTTTTTTTAACAGTGCAGACAGAAATTTATGGTATTTCTTCAATACATCTGACAGGGAAATACTTGCGTGCCCATAAGACTTGAATATTTTCCACTGAAAGTGCAAATGCTTTTTTAGCAAACACTTTCAAACTAATGAACATTTACTGCTGCTGGTGTCATCTAGTTCTCTATTGCAACACCTGAAGGTACCCAAAGTGTTCCCATCTCAAAGTATTCTATATTCTGTAATTCATTCTGTAGCATGAATTGACATTTTGGGTAACAGAACTAGAGATAATCCATTTTCATTTCCAGTAATCCTGACAGCTCTGTATTCTGTTGGATATTATACAGGTTTTCAGTATTATTGCTAGTCTCTGAATTCTTTCTGTACCAGACAATATAAACATTATCGACAGTGGCCAGGTTGAATTTTCTATAGCAAAGACCATGATGGAATATCTTTAAAATCAAATTTAAACACATGATTCTTTTTGTAGTATGAAAATTAATTTTTTTCACAACCGAAGAAATGGTTATTGATATACAAGCATTTGGCCTTTCATCCTCTGTAGCTGTAACATGCTGAATCACTGAACCCATGGTTTAAGCTGAGGCATCACTACCAAATAATACTAGTACTAGCACTTGGTGAAGGTATACCATACCATATCACAAGCCAGCAATCTCCACACCTCCTGAAAACATTTTGCTCAAATTGCTTCCATTTTCATGACACAGTGCAATTCATCAGCCTATACAGATGTACTATTATAGTAATCTGGCTACATATGAACTTTCCATAATAAACACTCAAACCAAGAAATGCTTGCAATTCATGAACTACTCCATGCATTTTTTGTGTTAAGCTGGCAGGATTCATTAATATCTATCACTTTCTCAGTGTAAGTCTGTATTACTTTTTTATTCAGAACACGTGCCTGATATTCAGGTTACAATTTACCAAACTCATGTTTTGATATTTTATTGTCTTATCTTAGTCTTTTAATTGCTGCAGTACAATATACATTGTACATTATTGTGATGTACACGTTCTGTGTTATCTCTAATCAGCAAATCATCCAAGTATATGATTACATTCTAATCCTGTTACAAGCTTTACATTATCCTTTCAAAAGCCGATGTTAAGCGGCCTGTTAATCGCAATATGTTAAAACAGACACATAATTGTATTCATTTATCACCAAATACCTTTTGACTCATCAAGAAGTACTTGTTAAGAAGCCAGATCTACTTGAAAAACATGCCTGGGATTCAATAAACTCCATGTAGACTGTCAGAAGCCTACACAGAGATTACATGTTTGCACGATGAGCAGCAGTGCTAATTGTATATGCATGCCATGTATCATGCTTACATGAATACAAGCAACATGGCCAGGAAACTGTACAGAATGACATGCATGCATAAAGAAGATGCATACAAGTTTGCCTATGGGCAAACCTGCATTGTGAGATTGCGTGGAAATCCACAGGGTGAAAATGCTGCAATAACTGCAGTATTAAAACAATATAGAAAAGTGGACTTAGTGCTGTGTACACTAAAATTATTTGCAGACTGAAATAATAGATGGTGAGGTGAACAGCAAGGGCAAATTCAATGAAGCATAAATACACTAGGCAGGGAAAATGTGCTGATTAAAATGGCCACAGACATGAATGACAGGAATGAAGAAAGAGGAAGAGGGCATGCAAAATATGATAACGTACCCGAGACAGGGTACGTCAATGTATGTACTCTTCCAAGACAGTAGCATAATATTAATCACATATTTCTATAGCATGGTACGTACTGCTGTTTACAACTCCTGTGCAAGTATATCACCACACACGATAACATATATGTGACTGTCACACAAGGTTACATGTCAATGGAGATGAATGGTTGTGATATCAACATCACTGACATGCTCACTGGAGAGTATGTTTAACAAGGATGTTATATACAGTAGGGGATATGTGCATGTTGTGAAGATCTGCAAAATGCTTGCTTGAATATGACTGAAATTTCAGCATACCTCACAGCCAATCATGGAGACAAGCAACAGACTCATGTACAACTGTTGACAGAAGCAGGCACAATCAGAAACTATTTTAAAATATTAACAAAATTAATCTGTGACATGGCCAGAATATGTGAGCCTATGTTAGTAGGTTTGCTACCAAAATGTCACAGGACAAAATAATTCCTGCTCAGAACACCAAATAAGAAGTACAAGAAAAAATTCAACAAATCACAATGTTGAAAGAATTCTCCAGATTCAACATTAATGTCAAACACATCATGTGATGTCTGTGTTGGAGCACAGGTAAACTAAACTCTTACACCTCACATCACATTTTTGCAGGAGGCAGGCCCCACTGCACCCCCCCATGGGGGGCTGTGCCCCCACACCCCCTACTAACTATATATTCCAACTCCGAGATTGCACTACAATGAGGAAAGGGATGAATTTCACAAACCACACTGTACCACGATCTCTGTAAAATACTTTGAGTTCATATCAGTGAATGCACACTGCATTTGCTGATATGAACGTTTAACACAGAGATGTTCAGCAAGATGGAAATTCGAAAATCCATGTTTCGAGTTATCCATCTGTGGAGCATCTCGGTTCACAATTGTAATAGTAAACCATGTTATTATACATGTTCTGCAGGAACAGATGTGTACAACTATAATGATTGTCTGTATTCTGTAAGAAGAATTCACCACCCCTTTTCCAAAAGTAAACTGTCTTTGAATGGGTTAAGTGTGACAGTTTCAAACCTAGAGATGAGTTCAGGGTAAATCCTGGTGATTTTAGAGGTCTGCATAACACATTAGCCATAAGCCACATGTGCAAGTATCAAACTCATACCATTAATGTTGTAAGTGACCTCTGTATTTACTGGGTGCAACACAGAAACATGTATTGCACATGCATCTTATACAACACCTTGAAGGGAAGTCTGCACTGTCAATTCCTAATAGGTATGCATACCAAATAATAGTTCTGTATGGCAACAAGATGTGTGCAAGCTCACTGTGCCAAATGTAATACACTTGACTAAAACACTTTCCCTAGCTGATATAGGTTTCGACCATAAGGATAACAACACTTACAAACAACGTGGCACTATGAGTGGATTCCCTACACACAGCTCTGTATTGCATGCATCTGACACATGTAATAGCAATGGATTTTGTCTGAAGCATCTGCAATTGACATGTGAATTAAGAAGTGATGCAGTATAATGAATGGCACAGCAGAATGTGAGACTGATGCCAGTGCATCAACTATGACCACATGCACAGAAACTACAGCACTGCAAAGTCTAGCATCAATGACTGAGGAAGCTGTCACTGTGATATTGTTCACATACCAAACAATACATGAAGCACATTGTATAAGCACATGTCAAACCTCAAGACGTGCCACATGATTACTGTCCCCCTGACATTGCTAGTGAAAATGTTATACTGCGATGAAATCCTGACATTAATGCATATGTGCTCATACAAAATATCAAGTCATAATACAGATGCGATGCACTGGTATGTCCATAATGCTGTAGAGTCACACCTATAGGTGTACCTAGGATACAGCTGGACTTCATAGGTGAATACTAAGCTAATGTTCCAAGATGATATAAAAGCCTAGCCATATTTAACATGAGTATGACAATTTTAAATAGCTATGTGAACAAAGTTCACACAGTTATGAGCCTACGCTATGTTATTTAAGACCAACTGTCTCTATCCATGAGGGGCATGGGCACAACACCAGGAGTACAATTATCATTAACTATCCATTCTTGTATGTTGTACTTGAAGATGGTCAGCAAAGGTCTTTATATGAATGGCAAGGATGTTCCAGAGAAGGGGTAGTGTCAGTAAGATGCTTCTAGCTCTCCAACATGATTTATTACATCAGAGGCTAGACAAACACCCTTGGAATGAGTGACCCATGTGTAGTTTGCTTTACCAATGAGCAAAGTATTTATTAGAACTGGAATTTAGGCTGCATTATAGGCCAGTCCAGACACAAAACAGCCCTTCGTAGTCTGTAGGGGGAGAATACAGTGATATGGGTTTCAGTCTTTCCAAGTAGAACTTGTTGTTTACACCATGTATTTATTTATTTTATTTAAAATTTGTTTACCGGGAAAGCCCAACTTCGACAGAGCCAATTTTCAGCACGGCCCAGGGAGAAACCCTCCAGATCCATGTCTTTGGAATGTGGGAAGAAACCAGGACACCCAGAAGAAACCCACACAAATGCAGGGAGGACATGCAGGCTCCACACAGTAGGCTCCCCAGCTGAGAATTGAACTGGAGAATCTCTTTTTGTGAGGCAGCAATGCAAACCACTGCGCCATCCTGTACAAAATCTCTGGTGTTACTCCAGCTATTGCAGATGTGTAGTGAGTTACATACAAAAGGGTGCATTGTTCTCAATTATTGTTTTGATGAGGGCTAAGTACAATGCAATTATAATGTCCTTTGATCTGGATGATATGCTCATACTTATAAGTTATGACACATAGTGGTTGAACTTCCAATTACTATCCACCTGAGTACCCAGATCAAGTACCACTGGGTCTACTCATTGTGGAGTTCTGCCTATATTGTAATTATCTTGGGTATTTGCTTTACAAAAGGGAATAAGTATGCTTTTCTGTACATTTAGCATGTCTCCATGGCTCTGCCACTAATCACTTGTGTGCATTTATACTTTTTCCTTTACATTAACACCATTACTGGATTCAAGGATTGTCTACAATTTGCAGTCGTCCACAAATCTGGTTGTACAAAAGCTGTCTAGGTTTGCCTTGACTTCTGTGAATTAAATACCAAACAGGAATGGGCCTAATACAGAACCCTGTGGGAATGCAGTGGTCAGTAGCCTCTTGTAAGAGGTGAATTCAAACCCTTTGACAGTATGTGTCCTGTATGTGATCCATTGGGTTACCCACTTGGTGTAGTAGTGGTTTATGGCCAGTTGAGGTGGTTTATCTGTAATACCTCAGTGTGCAATTGTGTCAAATGCCTTGGCCAGGTCAGGTTATGTGGGATGCACATTCTTTTACACGTCCATGGCCTTAGTAGCCTTCTCAAAGAAGTCAACCAGATTTAACATACATGAGCTAGCCCTAACAAATTGAGAATGGGTTAGTTACACAGGTGGGTGATTACCTATGTCCTTGTTCATCCTTAATGATTTTTTCCATTGGCTTACAGATGAAGCTAGTCAGGATTATGGGTCTACAGTTCTGTGTGTCAGGTGATTGCAGCCCCTTGTTCAGACAGATGACTGTTGCTGTCCACTATTCTGCCAGAAAACAGCCTGTCTGAAGGCTGTGGTTAAATACAACTCCAACTGTGTCTTCTAGGTCATGTTTTAATCTATTGATAAGGCAACCTGGGATGCTGTCAGGACTTATTGATGCTGTGTTTTTAGCCTAAGAAAGCACAGAGATGAGCTGCTTTCTTGAGAAAACATACTGAGTAATGTTTGCATGTAAACTTTGGTTGAGGACAAGTGGGAACAGGGGGGTGAAGTTTGATCCGAATCTGTCAGCTAGCAGGTTGTCTATTGCCCCTGGTTGAGTATGGTGGTGCCATCCACAAATGTGCACACAGCTGCGTATTCCCCTTAAGATTCTGTACTAACTTAAAAAATAAATTTGTGACAGCACCTCTAAACACAACTTATGGTATGCATCGTATGACACACAGTGGAACTACTAACACAAGTCATACAACTCTTCTTATTTGAGGTTATTACATCACTTGCACATCGTATGTCTATACATTTCTCATTGGAAAGGTGTGTGAGGGCTATGATACCATATATGGGCACATTATAAAAGAGGTGGAGTTGGTTCAGGCAGAACAGTTAAAGACACATATGCTAATAGTCACACAATGCTGCTCGGAAACACCTGAATAATCTTTGTGAATAGCAATACAAATGTGCATACAATGAATTCCCCAAGGTTACAAGTGAATCTGAACAGTTTATACGTTTGTGTATATAACAGCATTACAATATGTGGATGAAACAAGGTGTATGTGCCCATGTAAGTAGCATGATGTAATATTGCTGTGCGTCACATACCATTTTATGATGGTAGGTATACACGCTCACACATGTGCCATACTGCAAGTGTCATTGTGATGGGTGAATGAGAAATGTGTTGCATGTTAATATACTCCACTACAAAAACACAAGCCTTACTAAGTCAACAATATATATAGCATCATTCCATGTTAATAGTCCTCAGGAGGCATATTACTACAGCTGTTATGGAAGGAACATGTAATCAAATGGCAGCAGTGGCCAATAACACATTACCTCAAATCACAGATTGGAATGCACTGTTGTATGGCTACAGTACATCCACACCTCAAAACAGCACATGTGGATTACAGCAACATTCACATGTGCAATCTTCATAGGGTCATAGGACATTACTAGCTACTTGTCAACATCACATAAAATCCTATCCATTATTATACCATTTAAACCAGAATCACTATATCTATATGATGGAAGACAGTAGGGGTATGTGTATACATGTGCATGTGTTTGATTGTATTATATACTCCTTTGTCCATATGTGACACGTACAGTATCCCATGACAGAATTAGCAATCACACATCCCATCCAGTGGTCTGGAGGTGGCTTGCAGAGGTCATGGAAGGACTGTAGTTCACAAGTGTACGCATTTTTGAGATGATGACATGTTCAGGTTCTGCAGAAAGGATGTTATGTGGACAGAGGGAAAAGGGGGATGTTGGATTCATGGAGCTATGTTAAAGGTTCTCTTGAGTGTGGGTCAAATGAAAAGAGATTCAAAAGATTATATAATAATTGTAACATACCACTAACCACACACACAACAGTTGACTGAGGTCAAATTTGAACACTAATCCTGTATAGGTATATAAACTGGATACAATGCAAAATTTGTATCACCACAGATGTATGACTTTAATATTGTCACAATGAACTTTATAGACAATGAAAGCATCATTGTATGCTGAAAAGAAGATGCTGGATGGAGTATATGACATAGATAGGGCATCACATGTCAGTGTAAAATTGTCTCCACACTCATATTTGAATGAGTACACAAACACACACACACACACACACACACACACACACACACACACACACACACACACACACACACACACACACACACACACACACACACACACACTTTGGAAACAGCAGTACTGCAAGTGTTGATGTATATGTGAACTAACCATGACTGAATAGTGCAGAAAAGAACTTTTATTGCATAAAAGTAAGCGCTTTCATGATCCCAGCAACTGATCTAACTTAGTTTAACTTAAGACTAATTTATAACAAGCATCATCATCAAATTTAAACACTAAAACAACAAATGGCTTTAAAACATTTCATTAAACTCTAATTGAAAGCACCACCTCCAATTAAAAATGTAAATGATGCATATTGTAGCTTACATCCTTAACAATGCTTTCTGTTCTATTTTAAAATAAATGTAAACAGTTATTGTTTGAGGGGTCTAGCTCTAAGAAAAGGTTTTAGTGACAATGCACTGGTGTTTTCTTTGTTTGCAGTTGCAAAATTCATCTCTGCCCTGCTGTCTCAGTCCTATTCTTTAGGTACAACATACCAGGATGACAACTCGGAACAAGAACAACAAAAACAAGAGCTGGTAATCAATCTTTCTCAATTTAAACTAGCTGAAGCGCAAACCTCTTTGCTAAATAAAGGTTTATTGTTTATTCCAGCCCAGAGAACTAACATGACAGATCTTCTTAAAGATCTGAGACTGTTTAGGCATACGTTTACACTCAGAACTCTTTTGAAAGATACCAATGGTGTGTCAGCTATGCAATTTAAGAAACCTAGTGTTTTTGTCCCCAAAATATACCCAACTGTTGAAACTTTTATAACAGTGTGTGAGAAAGAGATTAGGGAAGTATTTAATAATAAAAGAGCAGCAAAGTTTTATAACTTAAACAAATCTGAAAATGAAGCCTTAGTACAACTGAAGGATATCTCTAGTATAGAAATTAGGCCTGCAGACAAGGGTCGTATTGTCATAGTAATGGAAAAACTTTATATATACAGCAAATGATGCTATTGCTTGGTGACACAAATACATATTTGCAGGTTTCTAGTCTACAGGTGAAAGCTATCATAGACAGAGTGCCTGTTTATTTATTTGATTTATTTGTATCGCAACAGATTACGGAAGACATAGTTAATTATTTTTCAGGTAAAACATCCGATCATACTTAGGATATATGGGCTACCTAAGATACATAAGAGCATGTCTGAACCTCCCATGAGTCCCATTGTTCTAGTAGATGGTGCACAGAAGCACTATCCATATATGTAGAAAAGCAGCTGCATCCTATGTTAGATACATGTAACACTGTTATTAGAGGCACAAACATTTTTTTTAATCTTTATATGAAAAAAATGTCATTGATTGATAGTGAGTTTATATTTGTTACCATAGACATCAATTCATTATTTACGGTAATACCAAATTCTTGGGGTATTGAGAGGGTGCGTGATTTACTGAACACCAAGAGAATATTGACTCATACTAAAGTGAATCTGATATGCAATTTATTAGAGATTATTCTTGAAAACAATGTCTTTTTATTCAATGATAAATTCTATCTGCAAAAGGCTGGCATAGCGGTGGGCACGGCATGTGCCAATAGCTACGCCAACCTAGCACTGGTAGCATGGGAAATTAATTATTTGTTACAAAACAATGAGTTTGTTGACAGTATTATTTGGTATGCATGACTTGTGAGTGATATTTATCTTCCGTGGGGAGATACAGGCAGTAGGCTAGGACTGTTTATTGATTATCTACATGGTACCACAGATTTCCTTAGGTTTACGTATGATTGTTCATCTGAAACTATTAATTTTTTGATTATAACTATTGATAGAATTGGATGTACTGAATTAGTTACAAAATTGTATAGGAAACCTACCAGAAAAAAAACAGTATTTTACACAAAACGAGTATGCACCCCAAACATGTTAATAAGAATTTTGTCAATGGACAGTTCATGAGGATCAGTAGACTACATAATACAGATGATAAATTACATAAGGCAGTGGACATGTTGAAGGGTGAATTTTTAGATAGAGGCTATAATGCAGCAGACATGGACATTAGTATTAGGTGGATGTATGAAGCACGCAATGACAAGGGGAAACCGTTTTTTTTTTTCAGATAAAATAGATGAGAGGCGTACCATGCATACTAATGACAGACAAAAAGTGAGGTTTCCTATTACATATACAAGTGACATTAAGACATTTTGTCGGATTTTTGAAAAGAACTGGAACATATTGAATTCTATAGAAGAATTGGATGAGGCCATAGATATAAGGCCACAGTTTTGTTATAAGAATAACCGTTCCTTGAAAAGACAATTATGTTATAAACCACCAGTGAATAAAAATAGTGATAGAATGTCGCAAAGAATAGGAACATTTCCATGCAGGCACTGTATGGCTTGCAAGTTTATCTTCACCAGTATAGCGTTTACACATCCTAGTCAAAATTTTGTTATAAACTTTTTATTTTTTATACTGATTGTAGGACACAACATATAGTGTATCTCAGTTTTTGTAAAGCTTGTTATGTTTTTATGTAGGAAAAACTAAAAGGAGTCTGAAAGAATGCATCCTGGAGCATATTAGAGATATAGCTAATGAAAAAGATACCAGCGCATTAGCTAAGCACGTCAAAGATCAGGGTTCTAAACATGTTTTTAGCTTTTTAGTACTTGAGATTATGAAACAGGACATTAGAGGTGGTGACCTAAAGAATAGGACTGAGACAGCAGAGCAGAGATGGATTCTGCAAATGCAGGCAGAGAAAACACCAGGTATAAACAGTGCATTGTCACTAAAACCTTTTCTTAGAGCTAGGCCCCTGAAACATTAACTGTTTACATTTATTTTAATATGGAACAGAAAGCATTGTTAAGGATGTAAGCTATGATATGCATCATTTACATTTTTAATTGGAGGTGGTGCTTTCAATTAGAGTTTAATAAAATGTTTTAAAGCCATTGGTTGTTTTAGTGTTTAAATTTGATGATGCTGCTTGTTGTAAATTAGTCTGAAGAAGTGATCAGTTGTTGGGATTGTGAAAGCGCTTACTTTTATGCAATAAAAGTTCCTTTCTACACTATTCAGTCATGGTAAGTTCGCTCTCTGTTTTTGCTGTGTTATTGAAGCTTTGAGGTGAAGACCGAGCTTTTACCCAGATACAGGAATATTCTTCTGCTTGCTCGTTGATGTATGTGTGTTCATATTCCGAAGAATTGATGTCCACAGTACTAGATTTATTTATTTATTTTTTATTTATTTGACATTTGTTAACTAGGTTGGTCCAACAGAGCCAAGGACCCATTTTCAGTGGAGACCTGGCAGAAAAGCTCCAAGCAATATATAGACATGCAAAAGACATACAGTAACAATAACAGTCAAAAGTACAATCACATAACATGAGGAGAATGTGGAGTTCAGTCAATAGCACAGCAACTCAGTAATGGAATGAAAATTGAATTACAAAAGTATACAATGTAAAAGAGGCACACTCAGTGGTGAAACTAAAGAGACATAGCATTGAAATAGGTTCCATCCTATTTTCTGACAACATCAATGAGTTTGATCAGTTCTAACCAATGTCCAGTGTCGGTGTAACCCCGAAACAAATGTAACAATATAATTGTGCTCTTTATTTCTGTAGTATACTTGACAGTCGACCAATTACTGAGATATCATTTGCAAGTGCACACAAGTCTGAGTATGTGTGTCTTCAGTGAAGAACACATCCTTTCCCTTCTTTTGTGTTTATACATGTCTTTTGATGAGATAGAGTATAAATGGACAATAACCATAGTAAGACATGCCAAACACCTAATTACATAGCCCATTGCTGAGAAACTGATTTGTGCATATGATGGCAAAGTGTTAGTGCATATGAGATTCTCATTTCATGAATACGGCTTGAACTTGAGAAGTAGTTAGGAATATACAACAATGCTGCAAACCAAGCACTGGTCGAAAAAAGTGCTCAAGGAATCCTTGTTTTTAGGGTAAACAAAGTTTTATTCTCCAGCTATTCATCCGAAGACTTGGCCAATCAGCCAATATAAACATTTTCTAAACACAGGCTAATTTAACCCTTACTGAATCAGACTGAATAAATCCTGGAAGTTCTGTTGTTTAAATAGCACTTTATAACAACACTTTCATTTAAACCAGGTGGAATATGGGCAACCAAACATATTTGTCACTCAACTTCTTTCATTTCCACCTGGTTTTTAAAATTACCTCCCCTTAAATCTAACAAAACAACATCAATAACAGTAAAAGTTAATTTCTTGAATTGTAGGCATCTTATAGAATGTTTATATAGTGTGTTATTCTTGTCATGTGTTTTCATAGCATATAAGTATTCTCTAATCCTGGTGCGCAGACTTCTAGTGGTCATGCCAAAATAAAATGCTGGACATGACACACAGAGTGCAATATAAACTACACCAGTTCAGGAAAAATTAAATCCACCTGGAATCTTAATGTTCCTTTTAAGATGCACTAAATCTACATATGGGCCCTCTGAAATATAACGACACATATTGCAAATGTGACACTTGCAAGTGCCAAAGGGTAGTAGGAGGATTCATTTTAGTCTCTGTATGTTCCAATAACTGCTTGATGTCACCTCTCATTTTCTCAACAAAATTAGGTCTATTACCTAATATTCCAGCCAGTTCCTTATGTCCTATTAAAATTCTCCAATTTAATTTAACAATATATTCTATGGTGTAAGAATCTACAGTCATATTCAGACAAAATCTGGAATCAAACACTGTATTAATATTTTTTGTTTTATTATTGTCATTCTGCTTAATAACAAATCCATATGTAATAATAGGGGAACCTCATTATTTCTCCTAATAATAATTTCTGCATCTGCTTCATCCAATAGATTTAAAGGATAACCCCTATCCAAAAATAAGCTTTTAATGAAGTCAAACTCTTCCAAAAAAATCTTTAACCTCACTGACCATCCTTGAGGCCCTAATAAATTATCCACAGGGATATTTTTCTTAATGTACATTGGATGTCCACTTTTAAAGAGGACATAACTATTAATAAAAGTACTCTTTCTGTGAATTTTTGAAACAAAATTAAACCCATTCCATTCTAAATCTATATCTAAAAAGTTGACCTGGTGGCCTTCTTTCCCCAAGGTAAAAATCAAGAAATGAACAACTATTGTTCATTTCAGACATAAATTTGCTTAATTCAAACCATCACTTAATACTATGAAGAACAAGTCATCCAGAAAATGACCATACATCATAATTTTCTTTTATAGGGAAATGTGTTAAAATCTCCTTTTTCCACCAGCTTAAAATCAAATTTGCAAAAGATGGGGTCACTGTGTTGCTTCTTTCTTTTGCTTATAAAACTTGCTGTCAAAAATAAAATATTTATTATTGAATATAGCATCCATTAAAGTTCTATACACATGGACCTGATGTGTATTTTGTCTGCCATATTTGGTTAAGAAATCAGAAAGAAATTCGGCACCTTCATCTATTGGAATAAATGTATATAATGAAACAACATTAACTGTAAACATTAAAAAGGGGGTGTTACCAGTCTTACATTTTTCTATGTGAAAATGTTTAATTTTATTTAGGAAATCCCAGGAATCATTAATATAACAATCCAGATTCTTAACTAAAAAAACTGAAAATGTGGTCAAGAAACAAAGACATGTTCTCAGTTGCATTTCCATGTGTGGACACTATTGTCTAAAGGTAGGATTTTGAAATTCTTTTGCGCAATTTAGGGATACCAAATAGTACCCCTATTTTTGGTTCCTCTATACACAAAAAGTTAAACAATTCAAAGTTACTATCACCATTCTTTAACAATTCGTATAAGTTTTGATATACTTTTTTATGACTTCTCAAAACTTCACATTTTTTAACTTCTGAATACTCTGTTTCTTTACTTAACATACTTGCGACGTTGATGTAACTCTCTTGACTCATAATCGCAATCCCACCCCTTTGTCCACTTTCATGAATCTAAGATGTTTAAAACTACAAAGCTCATTTAAAGCTTTAATTTCAGTCTGACTTAGATTGAAAAACATATTTCTAACTTTGCCATTGCAACATTTACGTAGTTCTTCTTCACAGCATGTCTCAAACATCTTTATAGTAGGATGCAGTGCAGGGTTATAATTCAACATGTTATACAAACCCATCTTCACATTAACATCATTAAAAATAATACTTAGATTTAGCCTTCTAAGGTACATTTTAAAATCAGTAATTATTTTAGCTTCATTAGCTCGATGGCTAGGTACAAAATATAAACCCAGATTTAAAACGTTATAATGTATATTATCTAAAATAACATCAGATAAATTATAAACATTACTAAAAGTTCTTGTATTTAATGATTTTGTCTGTTCATTCACCGCTTCCTGTTGCAGCTTCTACCCCGACTTCTGGTGTTGTAACTGTGACTTCATTGTCTCAAAAAATTCCGTGAAGGAGTGGACATATTGTCAACTTCTTTTAAAATGCCCCCGTTGTTGTTAGGAAAAAAAGGCAACTCTACTACTTCACACATGTTAGTGTTCTCAGAAGTAGCCTCATCTCCATTGTTGTCAGACTGGACTCTGTCACATGTCATGGAAGCCTTATTTGTAACCTCAACACCTCTTGGATTTAAAGAGGCATTGACTTGTCCCATAGTCTGAATATCAGAATTAGAATTATAATCAAAGTTATGTTCTCTTCCTTTTTTATTTTGGAAATAAGTATTATCAAAGTTTGTGTATGTGTGTCATTTACCAGCCTGTCAGTATTCAATGGAAAAGCATTGCATGATTCATAAGCAGCCAAATCTCTCAATATTTTCTTTTGCTTACGCTGCCTTTCCAAACTTTGAGACATTAATGAAAACTGTCTCATAATCTTTTCTTGTCACTACATTGTTCCAAATGTGATCTGATAGTATTGTCCAATTCATTAAGACCACTTTTTAAACTCTAAATAATTACAGAATTATTATTGACTAATAAAGTCAAAAATTCCTTTCCTGCTTTTGTAAAAAAGGAAATTAGATCATTGTATAAAAGAGTATTTTTGTTAGTACCATTTGGGAACTTGTAGAACCTCAAACCTTTTGGAGCAATATTCAACCTAAGGCAATGTTCGAAGTATTTGTTTTCTATAATCAAGCTTTGATAGCGCTTTCAGCACTTTTTTATTACATCAAACAAATCCAAGAGGTTGCTCCTAGAAATAACAGTACCTTGCCAGTCTCCAATGGACTGAATTGGATCACAGTGATTGCTAAGTAAGGAATTAAAGTCTTTAAAAACCTCTTTCCTTGTAGACTGTTGACCTACTGCCATTGCCACAACAGTCTCTTCTCCATCTTCTTCAAAGGAGTCATCCAAAAGTTCATTACTTAAATGTCAATTTATTCCAGGCTCATTTAATCTTGTCATTATGGTTGCTAAGGTCTTTTGCAACTCACCAAAAGCTGACACCAAGCTGTTTAAAACCACCTCATACGAAGTAGGCGTCGGATGCACTGACAAATAAAGTAGTTCATTGTTAGGAACATTTGCCATAGTAAACTTGGCAATGAGGCAAATCTAATCACCAAACCAAGAAGACCAGACACCAGCAAAAAAAACAAAACTGCAAACCAAACACTGGTAGAAAGAAGCGCTCAAGGAATACTTGTTTTTAGCATAAACAAAGTTTTATTCTCCTGCTATTTATCCGAAGACTTCATCAGAAATAACATACAAATAACAAACCAACCATGTTTAAATACTACACAACGGCCAATCAGCCAATAAAAACATTTTCTAAACACAGTTTAATGTAACCCTTAATGAATCAGACTGAATAAATCCTGGATCGTCTGTTGTTTAAATAACACTTTATATTAACACTTTCATTTAAACCAGGTATAATATGGGCGAACAAACATATTTGTCACTCAACTTCTTTAATTTCCACCTGGTTTTAAAAGTTACCTCCCCTTAAATCTAACAAAACAATATCAATAACAGTAAAAATACATTTCTTGATTTGTAGAATGCTTATGTAGTGCATTATTCTCGTCATGTGTTTTCATAGCATATAAGTATTCTCTAATCCTGGTGCGCAGACTTCTAGTGGTCATGCCAACATAAAATGCCGGACATGACACACACAGTGCAATATAAACTACACCAGTACAGGAACAAATGAATCTACCTGAAATCATAATGTTATTTTTAAGATGCACTAAATCTACATATGGGCCCTCTGAAATATAATGACACATACTGCAATTGTGACACTTGTAAGTGCCAAAGGGTTTAATGTTAGTAGGAGGATTACTTTTAGTCTCTGTATGTTCCAATAACTGCTTGATGTTACCTCTCATTTTCTCAACAAAATTAGGTCTATTACCTAATATTCCAGCCAATTCCTCATGTCCCATTAAAATTCTCCAATTTAATTTAACAATATTTTTTATGGCATAAGAATCTACAGTCATATTCAGACAAAATCTGGAATCAACCACGTATTAATATCTTTTGTTTTATTACTGCAGCTGCTTCATCCAATAGCTTTAAAGCATGACCCCTATCCAAAAATAATCTTTTAATGAAGTAAAACTCTTCCAAAAAAATCTTTAACCTCACTGACCATCCTTGAGGCCCTAATAAATTATCCATGGGGATATTTTTCTTAATGTGCATTGGATGTCCACTTTTAAAGTGCACATAACTATTACTAAAAGTATTCTTTCTGTAAATTTTTGAAACAAAATTATCCCCATTCCATTCTAAATATATATCTAAAAGGTTGACCTGGTGGCCTTCTTTCCCCAAGGTAAAAATCAAGAAATGAACAACTATTGTTCATTTCACACATAATTTGGCTTAATTCAAACCATCACTTAATACTAGGAAGAACAAGTCATCCAGAAAATGACCATACATCATAATTTTGTTTTATAGGGAAACGTGTTAAAATCTCCTTTTCCCACCAGCCTAAAACCAAATTTGCAAAAAGATAGGGCTATTGTGTTGCTTCTCCTTTCTTTTGCTTATAAAACTTGCTGTTAAAAATAAAATATTTATTATTTAATATAGCATCCATTAAAGTTCTGTACACGTGGCCTTGATGTGTATTTTGTCTACCATATTTGTGTAAAAAATCATAAAGAAATTCAACACCTTCATCTATTGGAATAGATGTTTATAATGAAGCAACATCAACTGTAAACATAAAAAAAAAGGTGAGGTGTTACCAGTTTTACATTTTTCTGTGTGAAAATGTTTAATTGTTTTAGGAAATCCCAGGAATCAATAATATAAGAATCCAGATTCTTAACTAATAAACTGAAAAATGTGGTCAAGAAACAAAGAAATGTTTTCAGCTTCATTTCCAGGTGTGAACACTATTGGTCTAAAGGGGGGATTTTGAAAATGTTTAGGGATACCAAATAGTACCCTATTTCTGGCTCCTCTATACACAAAAAGTAAACAATTCAAAGTTAATATCACCATTCATTAACAGTTCGTATACGTTTTGAT